>NC_051223.1:5993199-6333199 GCF_015220715.1 Pygocentrus nattereri | reverse complement strand
AGCCTGCTTGCTGTGTAGTGTACTCCATAGTTAAGACATTAGCCTGCTTGCTGTGAAGTGTACTCCATAGTTAAGACATTAGCATGCTTGCTGTGTAGTGTACTCCATAGTTAAGATATTAGCCTGCTTGCTGTGAAGTGTACTCCATAGTTAAGACATTAGCCTCCTTGCTGTGTAGTGTACTCCATAGTTAAGACATTAGCCTGCTTGCTGTGAAGTGTACTCCATAGTTAAGACATTAGCCTGCTTGCTGTGAAGTGTACTCCATAGTTAAGACATTAGCCTGCTTGCTGCGTGGTGTACTCCATAGTTAAGACATTAGCCTGCTTACTGCGTAGTGTACTCCATAGTTAAGACATTAGCCTGCTTGCTGTGTAGTGTACTCCATAGTTAAGACATTAGCCTGCTTGCTGTGAAGTGTACTCCATAGTTAAGACATTAGCCTGCTTGCTGTGAAGTGTACTCCATAGTTAAGACATTAGCCTGCTTACTGCGTAGTGTACTCCATAGTTAAGACATTAGCCTGCTTGCTGTGTAGTGTACTCCATAGTTAAGACATTAGCCTGCTTGCTGTGTAGTTTACTCCATAGTTAAGACATTAGCCTGCTTGCTGCGTGGTGTACTCCATAGTTAAGACATTAGCCTGCTTGCTGTGTAGTGTACTCCATAGTTAAGACATTAGCCTCCTTGCTGTTAAGTGTACTCCATAGTTAAGACATTAGCCTGCTTGCTGTGTAGTGTACTCCATAGTTAAGACATTAGCCTGCTTGCTGTGAAGTGTACTCCATAGTTAAGACATTAGCCTGCTTGCTGTGTGGTGTACTCCATAGTTAAGACATTAGCCTGCTTGCTGTGTAGTGTACTCCATAGTTAAGACATTAGCCTGCTTGCTGTGAAGTGTACTCAACAGTTAAGACATTAGCCTGCTTGCTGTGAAGTGTACTCCATAGTTAAGACATTAGCCTGCTTGCTGTGAAGTGTACTCCATAGTTAAGACATTAGCCTGCTTGCTGTGTAGTGTACTCCATAGTTAAGACATTAGCCTGCTTGCTGTGTAGTGTACTCCATAGTTAAGACATTAGCCTGCTTGCTGTGTAGAATACTCCATAGTTAAGACATTAGCCTGCTTGCTGTGAAGTGTACTACATAGTTAAGACATTAGCCTGCTTGCTGTGAAGTGTACTCAACAGTTAAGACGTTAGCCTGGTTGCTGTGTAGTTTACTCCATAGTTAAGACATTAGCCTGCTTGCTGTGTAGTGTACTCCATAGTTAAGACATTAGCCTGCTTGCTGTGTAGTGTACTCCATAGTTAAGACATTAGCCTGCTTGCTGTGTAGAATACTCCATAGTTAAGACATTAGCCTGCTTGCTGTGAAGTGTACTACATAGTTAAGACATTAGCCTGCTTGCTGTGAAGTGTACTCCATAGTTAAGACATTAGCCTGGTTGCTGTGTAGTTTACTCCATAGTTAAGACATTAGCCTGGTTGCTGTGTAGTGTACTCCATAGTTAAGACATTAGCCTGCTTGCTGTGTAGTGTACTCCATAGTTAAGACATTAGCCTGCTTGCTGTGAAGTGTACTCCATAGTTAAGACATTAGCCTGCTTGCTGTGAAGTGTACTCAACAGTTAAGACATTAGCTTGCTTGCTGTGTAGTGTACTCCATAGTTAAGACATTAGCCTGCTTGCTGTGAAGTGTACTCAACAGTTAAGACATTAGCCTGCTTGCTGTGTAGTTTACTCCATAGTTAAGACATTAGCCTGATTGCTGTGTAGTGTACTCCATAGTTAAGACATTAGCCTGCTTGCTGTGAAGTGTACTCCATAGTTAAGACATTAGCCTGCTTGCTGTGTAGTTTACTCCATAGTTAAGACATTAGCCTGATTGCTGTGTAGTGTACTCCATAGTTAAGACATTAGCCTGCTTCCTGTGAAGTGTACTCCATAGTTAAGACATTAGCCTGTTTCCTATGCAGTTCACTCATTGGTTAGGACACTAGCTTTTTCCTCATGTAGTGCACTCCATAGTTAAGACAATCACTTTCCCCCATGTGGTGCACTCCACACTTAGGATAGCCTGGTTCCTAAGTAGGGCACTCTACAGTTAAGACATTAGCCTGCTTCCTATCTAGTCCACTGTTCAGTTAAGACATTAGCTTGCTCCACATGTAGTGCACACTTAATGTGATACCTTGCTTAATAAGTAGTGCACACCATAATTAAGATATTAACTTGCTTTCCATGTAGCGCACGCCCTAGTTAAGATAATATCTTTCACCCTATGCATGGCACCCTGTAAAGAGCAAAAGAAATTGCTTACTTTCTCTGCAGTGCAGCACATAGTGAATTCAAGGCCTTGCTTCTTGTGTGGTGCACTCCGTAGCTAAGATGTTGGCTTGCTTGCAATGTAATGCACTTCATAAAATGCATAAGAAAATGCTGTCTTTTTGTGTAGTGCAGTCCATAGTTATCCCTTGGCTTGTTCCCAGTGAAATGCATGCTATATGTTGTAGAAGAAATTGCTTGTTCCCTATGTAGTTCAGTCCAAAGTCGAGATATTAGCTAGCTCCCTATGTAGTGCACTCCGTAAGATGTAAAAAATGATTACTACGCTTACTAATCATCTTGCATACAGAGAAAATTATACATGAGCAGATGGCGTTTAATTGATCTTATATGAGCACATTTACTTTGCAGCACTCAGCTCGTCTGCTGTCAACTTTACAAATGCTGTCCGTGAAACACACTGTTTTTTGTTTGCGTTCACTTTACAAGATTACAGTTCTGAGTCATGCGTGCTGGGATGGAACACTTGGCACAGATCATCTGTTATATATTCATGGATGCACTTTCCGTCAACACTTGGCACAGATCGTCTGTTCTATATGATTCAGAACTAATATTGTGTGGCCTTGAAGCTCTAGTTCTCATGATTTATTCAGGCTTTGGTGTCTATTATGTATTAATGAGAAGGAATAAAGGGTCACCACTGGCCAGCCTTTACCATTGCTAAGTGTCAAGATAAGGGCTGTGTTGCAGAGATTCCCCTTGTTCAGTCAAAGGCTTAGCATTGCTTAGTGAATATTAAATGTTTCACTGGCCTCTAAGCTCCACCTTGAGCCAGGCGTTTTTCTCCATGATGGCTCATAGCTGGGATTTTTATGTTTTGCTCATCTCCTTTCCAGTAGAGAAGGTCCCAAGGTTGCAGGACCAAGGCCAACATAACTAGTTTGCTCCCTATGTAAAAATGGCTCATCGGGTCAATCCAAAAAAGGGACTTCATGTACAACCCCATGTCCAAAAAAGCTGGGACGCTGTGAAAATAACAGCAAAATTCAATGTTTGAAAAATAATTTAAACCCTTTATTTCATTGAAAATAGTACAAAGACATGGCGGCATGGTGGCACGGTGGCACGATGGCACAGTGGGTAGCGCTGTTGCCTCACAGCAAGGAGGGCCCGGGTCCAATTTCCCCGGCCTCTGTGTGGAGTTTTCATGTTCTCCCCGTGTCTGCATGGGTTTCCTCTGGGTTCTCCAGTTTCCTCCCACAGTCCAAAGACATGCAGTCAGGCCAACTGGACATGCTACATTGCCCCTAGGTGTGAGTGTACATATGATTGTGTGTGTGTGTGTCTGTCTGTCTGTCTGCCCTGCGATGGCCTGGTGACCTGTGCAGGGTGTATCCTGCCTTCTGCCCAATGACGGCTGGGACAGGCTCCAGCACCCCACTGCGACCCTGAGGGAGAAGCAGCTTGGAAAATGAATAGTACAAAGATGACAAATCAAATGTTGAAACTGAGACTTTTTTTTGTTTTTTGAAAAATAGATGCATTTTGAATTTGATGCCAATAACACTTTCCAAAAAAGTTAGATAGAGGCCTGTTTACCACTGTGTTTCATCACCTCTTCTTTTAACAACACCCTGTAAGCGTTTGGGAGCTGTGGAGACACTGCTGTAGTTTTGAAAGTGAAGTATTTTCCCATTCTTTTTTGACATAGGATTTCAGCTACACATCAGTTTGGGGTCTACTTTGTTGTAGTTTTCATTTTATAATGTGCCAAATGTTTTCAGTGGTGACAGGTCTGGACTGCAGGCAGGGCAGTTTACCACCCAGACTCTTTTATGTCAGAGACAAGCTGTTGTAATAGATGTTGTTTGATGAAATAAACAAGGCCTTCCTCGAAAAAGATGTCGTCTAGATGGCAACATATGTTGCCCAAACATGTATATATCATTCAGTATTAATGATGCCTTCACATATGTGCCAGTCACCCATGCCATGTGAAATGAAGCACCCCTGTACCATCCTGAATACCGGCTTTTGAACTGTGCACTGATAACAAACTGAGTGTCCATGACTTCCAAAAAGAATTTCAAATTTTGAATTGTTAGACCACAAGACACTTTTCCACTTCCCCTCAGTCCATTTTACATGAGCTCAGGCCCAGAGAAGGTGGCAGCATTTCTGGATCCTGTTTATATATGGTTTATATATGGTATAGAGTTTTAACTTGCATTTGTATTTGGATGCAGTGAGGAACTGTTTTCACAGACAGTGGTTTTCAGAAGTGTTTCTGTGCCCATGCAGTGATGTCCATTACAGCATCATATCTATTTTTAATGCAGTGCCGCTTGAGGGCCCAAAGATCACAGCCAGGAAATACTGTTTTTTGGCCTTGTCTCTTGCATACAGAGATTTCTCCAGGTTCTCTGGATCTTTTAATGATATTATGTACCACAGATGATGAAAAGCAAAAGTTCTTTGCTATTTTATGTTGAGATACATTATTCTTGAATTGTTGCAGTCTTTCACAGAGTGGTGAACCCTCCTCATTTTTACTTCTGAAAGTCTCAGCCTCTCTGGGATCCTTTTGTACAACCAGTCATGTTATTGACCTATTGCCAATTAACTACCAGATGTTTTTTTTACTAGCATTACACCAAAATATCTTGCTACCTATATAATGCACTCCAGAGTTAAGACATTATCCTGCTCCATTTTTAGTGCACTTCATAAGGTGAGAAAGAAATTAACTCCTTGCTATATAGGATTAAGACATTACTTTCTTCCCTATGTTGTAAAAGACAGGTCCTTGCTCCCTATGTAGACACTCCATAAGCTGCTAAATAAATAATTTAGTGTAAAAGATAACACATAAGTACATTAGCTCACTCCCTATGTAGTGCATGTCATACTATATAGAAAACAATAGGTTTTTTTCCACTGTACTACAGCCCTTAGTTAAGATATTAGCTCGCTTCCTATGTAGTGCATTCCATAAGTCGCAAAGCGCTTGATCCCTACGTGGGGCTTGTATTACTGCTGTATTGCTATGACACTATAAGTATATTCCATCCTCTCAGAACTGAACTGTCCATGGTGTATCATTACCATTAGGTTGTAGAAGGACAGTTTTATTTGTATTTCAAGCTTGAAGGTACTTCAAAGAATCTCATGGTTGCTTTGATATGGCTCGTTTTATTTTTATATACAGTCATTGTAGCAAACAACAGAGAGAATCTTTAATTCATTCGTCAGTCCATGCCTGGATTTCGGATCTCCAGAAACACTTAGCAATCCGCACAAGTCTGTAAAGAATGGCCATCAATTTCACTATGAATACAATTTTAATTTCTGTTGTATTTGCAACACGGCACAAGGGTCTTTCTCCATTTGCAATGGGAAACCATGTCACAAAGCTTGCAGAGCTTAAAAATGTGCTTTAACTATGAGGCACAGCACCAAAAGTCGGTTTGTACATTTACACAGTTGACCTAAGACTAAATAGCACTTTTTAACATGATTTCTCCGATTTTTCTTTTTTCATCCTGTTTCATAGTCGCTCTGCATCTCTAAAACAGCTCCTCACAAAACCAGTTTTCAACATTTGAGAAATAGATTTTTAATATAAAATGATATTTTTAAGAGGTTTAACTGAGAAATTTATATGAAGCAGATTCATGTTCACTTTTTATATCATTGATGTTACACTACATATAAAAAAAATCTGTATTTTGTTTTTAAAAATCATCACAGAGGTTTTGGTCTCTGGTGTTATGACTATTATGTTACATTTGAACACCGTATTTTCAGTTCTTTTAAGCTGCTTCTTTGGGTCAAGGCTCATCAGACGAAGCATCTCAAAGCTGTATTTCATTAATTTTCATTAATTTCATTAATTTATTAATTGTTTTGTTCATCAGGCAGCTCATAACTTCTATGTGTCACTGGTATTATGTGCTTTAATAGCTGGGTAATTCAAATTTTTATCAAAAACAAGGCTAACTATAATTTAATTGCTGATTTTAAATAGCTGTACAAGGCCATCTGGTCACCACCGAGTCAGCCAATTTATAAAACCCTCGGTTTTAACTTGAATGTCACTAGAGTCAGATAGTCTCTGGTTACCAGTGACTATCAAATATGTTTGGAATTAAGCTCCTTTTTTGCATACATGATAATAGTAAGATGATTTTGCTTTGGAATGAAAGGCGTGTCTCCACCTGAATTCCCATTCCAAATGGAGGATGACCCAGAACTGAAATGGAACCAGAGGTATAAATACTAGGCAGTAGTTAATTACGTTTACATGCATGCCAATGGTTTGATATTAGTCTACATCTGCTAACCTAACTAAGACACGAATCATCTGATCAAATGTCTTATAATCATTATTTTTCCACAACATTTCTCATAACCAGGATCTGAACCTATGTATCCATGTTCAGATTTTATGTTCTCATATGATTGGCACATCCAAAGCACACTTTTCAATATTTTATGACATCATTCAGTCAATTTCGCACAAACTCCTGCCGGATCTGAAAACAGTTGTCAGAAATGGGATTTGAACCCACGCCTCCATCTGGAGACCAGAAGCCTCATCGCTCGGGAAGGTTTAGAACCTTGAGTCTGGCACCTTAGACCACTCGGTCCTTCAGAGACAATAAAGCAGCTTCACCTTACACATTGACATTTGTTCATTTCTCCGTTGTTTTGTCACAGACAACCTCAACCTTTTTGCTTGACCAAACTAGGATGACTTCCCACACCTCTTATGAGCAACCAGAAACATCAACCCTTATCAATGGTTCTAATAGTGTAACAATTTTACTGCTCTGTTTGAGATTAAATGAATATTTATAAAATGTAATTTTTTAAATTTTATTTATAAACATTCTGGCTTAAGGAAAAAAAAGATATGTATACTTATTATTCTCTACAACATTTATCATAAACAGGAACTGAACCTAGGTATCAATGCAGAGATCAGAAGGTTCAGATTTTATGTCCTTCATTTCTTGATATATTCAAAGTTTTAAATATTTCACAATCTCATTCAGTCGATTTCACACAAACTGCCTGATCTGAAAACGGTTGCCAGAAGTGGGATCTGAACCCACACCTCCATCTAGAACCCAGAAGCCTCATCACTTGGGAAAGTTTTGAACCTTGACTCCGGCATCTCAGACTGCTCGACCATTCTGACGCTATTAACCTCTTTTGCCTTAAATGTTTGTAAATGTCTGTGAATTTCTCCATTGTTTTGTCAAAGACAACCATGGAATTTTTGCTTGATCAAACCAGGAATTCCATCATACACCTAGATCTTGAACCTGTCAATGTTTGTCTAATAACCCATTGATTTTAATGATCTTTAAGAACTGGACGTGGTCATGTTTTTCACACAATGGTTGGGTTTAAACCAGGAAAGAATTCACTAATTCTTATCACTTTTTCACAACATCTGTCGATTAGACTAATGAAGATTAGAAGGCTTAAGGTGGTTTAAGGCAAAAAAGAATCATTATTTCTCCACAACATTTCTCATAACCAGGATCTGGACCTAAGTTGACCTAAGTTCAGCCCAATTAAAACTAACCATTGCTCACTAGCAGCTCAACACAGGCTCACATGACCAACAGACAGTCAACAGTGTCCTGGTTAATGTGATGATCCAGTCTAAAGTGCATTCTGAATTAGTTTAAAAAACCAGAGTACGTCCAATAAATGAGGCCTTGTGCTTCTTTTACGCAATCATAGAAAACATAGTAACACATGCTGATGTATTTCACTATAGCTAACTCCTCTGGCAGCAGATTTAAAGAAGTTAAAGTGGTCAAGGTTTCTGACAAAATAGTCTATGTGATGTATCTTCACTCTTTACTGTTGTTTAAATCAGGCCAGGCCTGGTCACTTTCTACCCTGGTCACTTCATCCAGGCTTGACTGCTTTTTGAGACATGCTGCTCAGCTTGTCTGGACTGAACACTTTTCTGCACCCCCTTCCCCCTCTATCCGCAGATGTTCGAAACAACAGGGTGTGAAATTAAGAGGGGCATCGCAAGCCCCTTGGTGCAGAGAAAAACACTGGTAGGCTTTTAGTGTGAACGCGTAGATCTCTCAATCCCAGCAATGCTGGGGGAATTTCGGAGGACACACATCCAAATGGCTTTAAATGGGAAAAGGATGTTAACTTTGGCACCTTTTCTAGGTCAGTCCGCTACCTGTTATCTCTACCTAATAACCGTGGGGCGGGAAAAGTAAGATGTTTTGCTCTTCATCTCCCTGGGTCAGCTGGGCCTTGCAGTCCACCATTTCCATTCTACTGTAAAACATGGCTGCACACAAGCTGAGGTCATCAATACTGGCTGAACGGCATTTTGCTAATAAATATTTCATTAACGGGGCTGTTTTGCTTAATTTATTTGCAAAGTGTCATCTCAACTATCCCTATTATCTCCCAGAAAATGTGAAAAGCCAAATAAGGATAACGGGGAAGATCAAGGGCATCAAGAGGAATGCTTCACACGCACAAATTGTCCCCTAGTGGTCATTTTATAGCTGACTTTAAAAAGGCCATGGAGTGCTCACTTTAATCATCCAGATTTTCTGTCTGGCCAAAACCACTGTAGTGAAGAATGAATTAGGTTTTGTAGTTAATCACAATTAATCACTCAATTTGGCACCCAAAGAAAGATTTTTTTTTCAATTTAAAAAGCATTGCATTATGTTATAGTTATATAAATTGGACACAATAAGCTTAATCAAAATAATTCCATAATATTATTGTCATTGTGAACACAGCTTTCAGCTTTTCGAAGAAAGTTCAGTCTTAGAAGTTGGTTATATTTTCTGCTTCTCATAATACAGTTCATAGATTCTTGTTGCTTTTGTTAGTTTGCTGCTCATTGATTTATCCACAGGTCTCCAGTGAGAACCAGCATAGTCCACTGAAAGTGCTGAAGGTTTTGCTTGGAAAGTGTTTCAATGAGATGGCTGCAAACATGGATTCAATCATAGCAACGTGCAGGCCATGGTCTCACTTTATTGGGATAGTCCACGATAGTCCCCCGTAGATTATCTACAGATGGTCAAATTGGTAGCAAACTAGCTGATGAAGCTTAGTTGTTTCGAAACAGTGGTGGGGTTAGGGTAAGGATTTAGACCAGGTTTAGGGCTAGGACCAGGGTGAGAGTTGGGTTTAGGTTATGGGTTGCGCTAAAGGTTAGGATTAGGATTAGAGCCAGGTTTAGAGTTGCAGAAAATTACGGTCAATTTAGTAGATTTTTAGTTGAGTGGAACTCAAACGAGGAAAATGTGTTAACAGCTTAAAAAATCAGTGGCATTAACACATCATTCATGCACTAATAACATGTTAACATTGACATCCCTCCTTTAAAGATGCTCAATTTGTGTTACACTGGCTTTATTGCTTCTTTTTATTTTTATTACAGCACAATCCTGATGTTAGGTCATGTACTGACTTTGAAGCAACATGCAATTTAACAACAACCATCCTCTATTTAATCTTGTAGTTATTATGTAAATTTCTAGTCAGAAGGATTCTGACCTTTCTCTTCTCTGTGCTCCTTAAACGTGCCTTTAAAAATAGCTATTTGCTTCTATTGGGTCGAGATTGCATAAGAGCTGGCAGAGCCCTCTATCCAATAAACTCTGACGCAAGGCAGAAAAGGGCCGAGCGAAATGTAGGCAAGAGTGAGATCCAGAGGAGCTGCTGCTAGGAGGTGCTACAGGGTCAGGATGGTTCAGGATTAGCTGCAACTGACTCGTAGTGACCAATAAACCCTTCTCACACTTCCAGATTTGAAGCAGTGAAAGTCATCATAGTAGAGAAGTCATTACAGCAGTGGTAGAATTTGGGGATGAGAATATAAAGGACTAGTTTTTCTCTGAGACAGATTTAGTTCATTTGGTGGAGCCGACTTTCAGAGAGCAGTACAAGAGGCGAGAAGTAAGCTTGACAAGGGCTACAAGCCTTTCTTTGGGAATTACAAATGTTACACTAGCTCTGTGTGCCCAACCTCCTGCCCACACAACACAGAACAGCTGCAAACACAGTGAATGCAAAAAAGAGCAAAAGACACACTGAAAAGGAATTTCAACTGGTGCTCCTACCACTGTTCATCCCTTTAGAACCAGACTTTTTAGCGTCCAGTTGGCGGTACTAACCAAGCATAAGAAAATTGAGCTCAAAATCAGACTATCTGGACATCTGGCAAGGTTAGTTAGGCGTAGATAGGTGTCACAGAAGTACACCTTAGATGTAGAAGCTGTTTCCTAAGTTTACAACAAAATAAATAAAGCTACTTGATCTACTAAACTAAAGGAAGCTGATAAACTAGGCCACAGCATTAGTCTTTTTATCTTTTTGAAATTCCAGGCTTATTACATACTAAGGCTTATTATTCAGTAACTACAGGGATATCGATGCAAACTGCAGTTTTAGGTCTTAGGTTATAAAAGTGTGTAGTAAAACTTTGGGGCCTTCGGTGTGTTGCACATTAGGTTGTAGCTCAGTCTGCTACAGTAAAGGAACATAAATGCTTACTGTATATGGACTGCATTTCCCATGAGTCTGTTCACAGGGACATAAAGATGTGTAGATGTGTTTAAACCACAGTTGATTTTAAAATGTATATTTTTGGTCAAATTTAATGACTAAAGCAATAAACACTGTTAAAAAGCAAACTGGGGCCTTGCCGTGGCTGAAGGGCTTGCATGGTCTAGGGATCTTCAAAACTGTTGTCTGCTCCTGGTAGGGTCTCCCAAAGGTGAACAGGTCTGAAGTGAAGACCCAGACTAACACAATCCAAAAATCTTCCCTTACAAAAGGACGCAGAAAACCGTGTACCCTGCCCAGGACAGGGTTACTGGAACCTACCCCTGAAGCCAGGCCTGGGGTTAGTGTTCCTTGGCAAGTGTCTGATGGCCAGGCAGCCCCTGAAAGGGCAACATGGGGTGACCATGGGGGGAACGGTGCAGTGCCATATAGGCAGTGGGAGATGGCAGGGAGGCCCTTGGTGGCATAGACCCCTGTAGCAGAAAATGGTCCTGGTATGTGGAGTTTAACCTCACTAGAGGAGGCAAGGGAGGGAGCCACAGCTTGTGCGGGAGGTTGAGAGGCACTAACTAGATATAGTTGGGCTCACCTCCACCCACAGTGCCAGCTCTGGAACCAAACTCCTTGATAGGAGTCTCTTTTCTACTCAGGAGTTGCACAGGGTGGAACCAAAGTATGTGTGTTCCATACAAATTTTTAGGGGAATAATTCGTCCCCCTACAAATATTGGAGAGAACATGTCCCCCTGCCCCCCACACAAACATCCGCACCTATGAAACAACTGAAATGTTTGTTGACTTACTTCCGACCAGCACCCACCTTTCTTGGGTGACTTGTCACGAGACCCTTACTTTGTAGCCTTGCAGATAATTCTGAAAAAAAAGCTTGTAGACATTGTCAACATCGCTCATCTCTGAAGATGAAAACTGCTCCACCAAGTGAACAATATCTTTGAAAAAATACTTTAGTGAGGACAATATGCAAGCATTTTAACATTCTCCTTCAAAATGTCGCCACTGCTGTAATGTTTTCCATGCTAAGATACCCTCCTCTGTATTGAATCCATAAACATGAAAAGGGTCTATATGGGCACTGCGGGGAACCGTATGGGACACTGACCAAAAGTAAGGTTTCTCCTTGATCCCGAGTTTTCCTCTGATGTTCCCCATCTTGCAAAACACTTTGTGATGTCTTTAATTGACATATCTGTCATATTGCTTTAAAATATGTTTTGCTCTAATAACCCTGCCTCTGTCCTTCTCTGACAGATATGTGAGAAAAAATGATAAGCTTATTGATTTCCCCCAGTCTTGTCTTCAAGCCTTGCTGCAATTTGTTGAAATCATTATGCCATCTCTGCCTTTTGTGGCCTGGCCTTTATATTGGTCACTGGTGCTCACTTTAGGTCAAAGCAGGCTCATGATGAGAGTTCATAACCACAGTGAGCTCCAGGTCTGTTTATATTGAGCTAATCACTGAAGCAAGAGCAGGTGCATTAGAAATAATTGTCTGCATAGATGAGATTAAAATGGAAATGTGTGCATTATCGTCATGCACGATCGTGAAAATTAGATCGCCAATTCAGTTTCAGTTTTATGACAATGCAAATAACATAAAAATCAACTGAATACACAATCGCTTGTGCAGTTGCAAATTCATGATCACCTGTTATGTAATACCATGAATAAATTCCCCACTGCAAGCCAAGAACATTCTCTATCTCTCAGGGTCAATCTAACTATCTGTCTGCCTTTGTCTTGTGTAGGAGATCAGTGACACCGAAATCATGGAGCTGGCCCACAGTGCCTTGGGAAGGATGACGGTCATCCGGCAGATTTTTCCATTGTGGAGAGACAGCAGTGTGAGCTGTATGAGGAACAGCCACCGTATCTCCTCCCTGCTCTGCGACCCTCAGGAGGGCTACTTGCAGTCACTAGAGGTCAGTTCCCATCGATGTGCTGTCATGTTGATAATCCTCAGGGAGTCCCACAAGTGTCAGTCTTGGGGCCCATGTTGTTTCGTTAAATGTGAGCCTGCACAAGCCTCAGAGGCAACCAAATTCAATTATCGGAAACCCTTAATAAAAAAAAAAGTACATAGTCAAGAGCGCACTAATATTGGTTTGACAGCTTGAGGCTAGAGGGTATATGAATACGTAATCAGGCATTATAAAACTGGGTTTGCTGAAACAGACCTTGTTCAGTGAGGTGTGATCTGCAGTGAATCGTCTCATGCCTGAACCACATCTCAAAACAACACTGCATATTTTAGCGAAGATGATGAAACTGAAGGCTGGAATGCATGTTTCAAAAGCACATGATAAAACCTGAAGGATTTGTTGTTTCCAAGACTAACTTATTTTGGAAAAGTAACAGCACAGTTTGGACTAAAGTATTGGAAAACACCTCTAAATCATTGAATTCAGGTGTTTTGTTTGCTCCTTTTTCCACTGATGTATAAAATGAAGCACCAATCCATGCAGTCCGCCTTTACAAACATTTGTGAAAGAATAGGTCCAACAACAGTATCTGACCTAACTAATGCTCTGCTGGGCAAAAGTTCCCACAGACACACTCCAAAATCTTGTAAGTCTTCTCAGAAGATTAGAAGCTATTATAATAGCACAGGGGGGACCAACTCTATATCAATGCCTATGGATTTAGAATGGTATGTCATAAAAGCTCCTGTATATGTAATGATTAGGTGTCTCAATACTTTTGTCCATATGGTGTGAAAATGTGGTTTATGGAAATGACTGTAGTGATTGCTGCCCAGTAAGGAACCCAGAGGAACTTCCAAGCCATCAGAGAAGTACTAATGATTTCTGGAACAATCTAAAAATATATATCTGTAATTTTTAGGTCACTTATTGTAGTAGAATCACAATGATTGTTGTATTTAAACAAGTATTGCGGCAATACTCTTATTTCATTGAGAAGTTTTGGGTGGGAACCTATGAGGTCTTGAAACATTTAAGTTAGCTCTTCCATTGGCCAGGGGTGTCCAAAATTTTTATCAAAGAGCGCCAGACCATAATTGTGTCAAAACTGTGTCAAACTATTATTCACAAATTAAGTTTTCAAACTACCAGTGCATAGAAACAGCTTTCTGTGAGCTACTGTGTTTCGTATCACTGCATCAAACATGCATGAGCTTTTTATTAATGTTCATTCAGAACAGTTTGGATTGAAAAGCGCTTATAAAAAAGAATCAAATTGTTTAAGAGTAAGAATACTACATGTCTAATGTATTAATCATATTCTTATTAATTTGTTTACTTGTTGAAATATATACATATAAACGTTTGTTAGATAATATTTACATATCAAATAAATGCAGCTTAGCCACATTGTTGTTCAGTCTTAAAGGGTTAATATTTACTAAACTACTGACGTTGCTCTGATAAGAAGTCTTATATCTCACCAAGATTGGCAGTTCCCAGTGTTTAGTTTGAGTCTCAGTAAATGAAGCTGCAGGTCAGATCAGCTGCCACCATCAGGTGAAAGAAAAAACTGCAACATACTGGCTGGTGGGCTGATGAAAATGCACTGTAAATCAAAAGCCAGGGGCTAATTAAAATCTTTCACTGAGCCACATTTGGCCCTGGGGCTGGATTTTGGACCCCCCCTAGGGCTAGGCCTTCAGGAGCTGGACCGAAGACCATAACTGTCAACATATATAGGAAGTGACAGTGGACAGTGGAATCAACCAATCATGTTTTGATTTATAATCAGTGGGACCAATTTTGTGAGGGAAAACTACACTCTAGGCCTTCTAAAGTTCAAGTTCTAGATACATTACTGACTGTGGAACACCAGCCATAGTCCAAACCGGTTTGAGTCAGTGGATAGAAATCAAACAAAGAATCGGGGTAAAATTACTACATGCAAAGTAAAACACATGTTAATATTACAAGCTTCAAATTAATAACCTAGAATGTCTCACAAGCTTTATATCTAAAGCAGGCCTGAAATGTTACTATGCACCAGTTTTTTGAGGGAGATTTTTGATCATCACTGTTGCTGCCAACTTCTTTGATTGTCTTACATCAGAATTAGCAATTAGAACAGTTTTTATACAGTAATTACACAATTTGCGTTGACTTCATTGTTTTTGGAAGCAACGATCCAAGCTTCTGCCTCTGGAAAATCCCTGAGCAAACCTGAACTCCCTCTTTCCATCGTGGGGAACAGATGGTGGTGCTTCGTATCAACTCCTTCAGCGTGATTGCTTTTCAATAATTCATGCAAAAGAGGGTTAAGTGCTCTGTGATGTTAGACCACCTTCAGGACACCAGGAGTCTCTGGTTTACAGAGGTGGTGACGCTATCAGCATTCCATTGGCAAATTTGCAGCTTCAACAAAACAAGGTCCCTGAGGATGTTAGCAAGCCTGCCATAGATCAAGAGATTACCTGTGTTGATCTTTGTCGCATTGAATTCTTTGCATTTGTCTATTGCTGGTCAGAGGCAGAAAGTGCCAAAGGCAAATTTCAACCTGGCCTAGTTCTACTAATGTCAACAATATGGTGGAGTGCAAGTTGTATCAGCAACCTGCCAAATGCTACTCACCATCAACCGCATAGTTCATCTCATGTTGTCATTGCTGGATAATGAGGACAACAACGTTTTATACATGAACTCAAAGAGTGACTGACAGGTAGCGACGGAATGGGCACTGTGTCAGATAGCAACTGTCTGTTTTTCTTTATTTCTGCCCATTGGTTGAAAATAGTGCTTCGAATTGAACCTGAGAACAATAGACTTAGTTTTCAGCCTCACTCATCTCCCAATATCTCCAGAAAATGCCGCCTCAGCAATGTCTTACCCTACAAGTGCCAGCTGTCTATTTAACCCTAGCATGGCGCTGTTTCTCCACTCCTGCTCTCGGCCATAAATAATAAAGCCCACCCTTATAATCTCATCATGCATGTTCTCACTCAGATCAAGGTTAAGAGCATTGTACCATTCTGGCAGGCTCTCCTGTGCTGTGAAATTTGCTTACATCTGAGGTATGAAGCCATTCCATTTCCAGCCCAGTTTAATGTGCTAATTAGTGAAAGCTATTCAAATCTTCTAACATGCAATTTAATTTGTAATCACGGCACTGCCATATATATCATGATGTCACATTCTCTATAGTAATCCTCAGTCTGGACATTCTCAGGGTTTTATGAAGGGTTATTAATAGGACCTTGAGGTTCTAGAAGCAGCCATTTATGCCCCTCAGATGGTTTTCTCTAGTTAACCGGTCGCACAATCAAATCTTATCGAGCTATTCATAATATCGCCATCCACTTTATTAGAAACAGCTACCTTGTACTTCCACTCAGTGGCCGCTTAAATAGAAACACCTACCTTACGCTTCCACTCAGTGGCTGCTTTATTAAAAGCACCTGTCTTCAACTTACATCAACTAGCCACTTCATGAACCACCCCAGCCTTGTATGTCCACTCACTGACCACTTTAAAAATGCTTACCTTGTATATCTACTCACTGGCCACTTCACAGGAAACGACTTTCTTCTGTTTGCTCTTACTGGCCAATTTAATAGAAATGCCTTCCTTGTATGTCCACTGTATGTCTCTGACCACTTCATGAGGAACATCTACCTTGTTCTTCCATGCTGTGGCCGCTTTATTAGAAACACCTTCCTTTGACTACCATTGACCAGCCATTTTATTAGAAACCTTTTAGGTCCTCTTACTGGCCACTTTATTGGAAAACACTTTTTTTCTATTTTCACTTACTGCCCATTTTAATAGAACTGTCTTCCTTCTGTGTCCACCTCACTGGCCACTTTATTAGAAACACCTACCTGGTACTTCCACTGTCTGCCCACTTAATATTCGCTTGTCCCATCTGTGGCCATGTCCAATTACATCAGCTTGATGTTGTGGTCTTATTGATATTTCAAAACACGTCAATGTCACTGCTAAGGTTAGAGTGGCTCTGTGGTCAGAAATTAGCCAGTGATGAAGGGCTGCAAGATGGCTATTACAAATAGAGTGAGGCAAAAAATGATCTTCAGTCACTAAGGTTGTAACTTTATCACAATATTACTTTGGCTGTTATAACCCAAATGTAAACCATCCTTAGCCATCTTATGCTTTTCATGGCCACTCATAAGAAAATAGGTTCCCTTGTTGGAGCGCACTGAAGGATCTCAAAATAGTCCTAGGATTTTTTTTTCTTCTTCTAACAGTGTGGGCTGTGTGCGCACATGAGCCTAAGCAGAAATGAGGTACTGTCAGTGAACATGATGTGATGCATTAATGACACAATGCCACAGTGAGACGTTTCCCCGGACTGAACAGCCACAGCTGTCTGAGGCCTGCCTGCATGTCGGAGTGCATCCGAGCATCTTGCTGGATTTTATAGCGCTTGATTTATTTTGGCTCCAGACACACATCTGGTCTTGGGAGCCGTTATGTGTTGTGTCAGATTTTAGAGGAATGTGCTACTCATGTAGTGTTTGTGTGGATATTTATATGTGTGTGTGTCTATGCTTGGGTCTCATTTGGGCCATTATTTAGAAGGCAGTATCCAGATTTGACATCGGTGCCGCCAGACAGCCATGTCCCTGCTTTTCAGACAATCACATACATCCTGTCCCCATAAAAGTGTCCCAACCTCAGGACTGTAAACCGGGTCAGATCGACATCCAAACAGTAAAACAGCTCAAAACAAGGACACAAACACTGCCAAGGATATTTTGTCTGGGTAGCTATACATGGTCTTGTTTAGTTTTTTAGGAGTTTGCTGGGATTATTCCTGTATTAAGTTTTAAGTGACACTTATTAGTCCCACAAAACGAAAATTTCACCTCCGCGTTTAACCCATCCGTGAAGTAAAACACCACACACTAGGGGGCAGTGAGCACACTTGCCCAGAGCGGTGGGCAGCCCTATCCATGGTGCTCAGGGAGCAGTTGGGGATTAGGTGTCTTGCTCAAGGACACCTCAGTCATGTACTGTTGGCACTGGGGATCGAACTGGCAACCTTCCGGTCACAGGGCCAGTTCTCTAACCTTCAGCCCACAACTGCCCCTATGTATTATATATATATTATATATTTAGATAACCATCAATGGTCACAGTTCTTTATAGTGCCATTATAACACCTTTATATTGCACTTATTAAGCCTTAATAAACCAGCTGGTAGATAACTGAGTACTCATTATTACTTTACTACTACTCATTATTGGTACCCATTGGTGTGACAAACATTTTACATAGCACCTTTTTTGTGTATTTTACATCATATTTCTGCACATTTAAGGTGTATTTTAGTATTCCTTTTTAAGTCAATAACCATTAAATAAGTGGTTGCATGTTATTACTTTTTTAAGTTTAATTTTATTAAGCATTTTACAAAGCACTTCTAGCTGTGTTTTACAATTATATAATCTTCTGTACCTGATTTAAGTGCAAATAGCTGGTAACTAACTTATCAAGCTAATAACAGCTAATTAACCAGTTACTTTATTAAGCAGTAACTACAGTAAAGCATTTTCTTTTGTGTATTATAAATCATAATCTTCTGAACAACATTTACATGTCCATTTTCATGCATTATTAAACCTTAGAAAGCAAATATCTGGTAACTAACATATGAAGCCAATAACAACTTATTAACTAGCTGCCTAATATGACTTTATTAATCATTTTCCAGAGCACTTTTATTTGTGTATTATGTATCATAAACATGATCTTTCAGACAACCTTTACCTGAGCATTGAATCCATACAAAATGTGCTTATTAATGAACTGTGTGATTGTAATGCTCTCAAGTTTTAACAAGGCAGTAAAAGCAATTAACTCATAACTTTATTAAGTAATAGAGGGATTTAGCACTTTCTTAAGTTTAAATGATGACGGCAAATCTTGTAATTGCTGATTTACTACTGAGGTATTGACTTCATGGTCAAGGAATGGTCATGCAGAAGATTTGAATCAAGATTTGTAACTTTTTCCACTGAATGTGATGTTTGCCAACCACCCGTGTCTCTTAATTTCAGGTGTCCAATTTGTACCTCTACGACAGTGTGCTGATGCTTGCCAACGCCTTCTACAGGAAGCTGGAGGACAGAAAGTGGCACAGCATGGCAAGTCTGAACTGTATACGGAAGTCCACCAAGCCCTGGAATGGAGGCTGGTCCATGCTAGAGACCATTCAGAAGGTACAGAAATATTTCCTCCCAGTGTCTGACCCTAGCTACCTGCCTTTTTGTATTTGTCCTGACCCCAGATCAGACACTAAATGATTCAGTGTCACATGCAGCCGAATGAAAAAATAAAGACATTTCCTTTGCTTTAAATCATGTGACTGTTCAAAATGCAAATAGCAGCTTTGCCCCCAAAACCAGCACCTTCTTTTTTCCCTGAATTCCTCCTACTAACCACCTGTGGCTTCACAAATTGCAGGAGAACCAAGAGCTGGGTATGTCCTCCCACATGCTTTTCTGATAGGGTCAGCCAAGGGCTCTCACACTGGCCCCAACTGCCCCATTTCTGCATCTTGCGGAGCTTTCTGAGCTTCCAGGGATGGCACACTCACTTATGTGTGCTCTTCAATTTCATGCCTCTTTCTTGTTCTGTGAGGCACAGAGAGTTGCAGAAAGCCTCTAATCTGTCCCTGGAGGCTCCTGGCATAGATAGATGGGTCTCAGAAACTTCAGCCTCTCCAGTCATTCCACTCACTGAAGCACCAGTGCTTAAATGGTGTTCAAGCATGGTCATTGTCTGATGCTTGTAATGAGATAATCATGACATAAGAGGTAGCCTCAAGCATCTAAATTGCCCTGTTCATTTCTCCTGTCTCTGTAGGGTCGCATTACCGGGCTCACTGGGGTTATGGATTTTATGGACAACGGATCCAACTCGCATGTTCAGTTTGAAATTTTGGGCACCAGCTTCAGCGAGACCTTCGGAAAAGACATAAAGAGGGTATGTGGAAATAAACAAGAAAAAAGTACTAGCTGTCAAAAATTAGGATCTCAGAACTTCTTGGATATGAATCTATGGGGGGCTGCAAAGTCCTAGGAGCAAGCAAAAGGTTATACTGAGAAAAAAGTTAAAGACGCCAGCTTATATGCCTTTATAATCACTTGTGCTGATATGTTTCATGATTCATGAAGACAACTGTTGTGCATGATGCTTTGCTAGTAGAGCTAATCTCAAAATACATTTAGCGAAGATGTAGTGAAGCCATTTCAGGTGCAAGCCCAAACTTTTTCAACAACTTATGCCGAACTTTATACAGAAGCTGCAGAATTGTAGTCCTGCATGCAAAAAGTAGTACTAAGTAGCTGCTTAATTAGCTTCAGTTCTAGTGATATAACAGTGGTATAACTAGAATCTTGGATGTGCCTTACATTCACACAAAAATTGGTTTGAATTAAAAAAGCTAGTTGCTTGTTTACCTGCTATTGTTATATCTCAAGCAAATGGATGCTCTCAAGGCATTCCACTGCACCCACTAGTATCTAACTTAGGCTTAAATTTAAATTGGACTAACAATTTAAGATGTTAAAATGATACATAATGAATGTATCGCTGTGAAGGATCTAATTGAAAATGGTTGACATTGCTGAAATGCATTGTAAGTAACAGGGATGGGATCTTTCTGTGAATCACGGTGGTGCAATTGTGCTACCATCTATATGCAGGCCCCCAGTGCCATGGTTTCCAGTAGGGTTGCCCCTCTGCACTCACTCCAGGTAGTTACAACACTAATTGTGATGAGTGAGCTTCAGGAGGTTTAAGGTCACCTGTCAGGACTGCCCTCTTTTCCCTGTTCTATTGAAGATGAAGGGTGACAGTGCAGTAGGCCTCGTAGTCCAACCCCAGTGCAAAGCAGCAAAGGCTGCATGACATGCAGATATCATGCTGTGTCAACAGTTCATCCTGAGCAGACAGCAGTGCCTGTCCACTCTTTGCAGAGCTAATGCATAGACATGCAGCATGCTAGGCTGAACACACACTGTAAACCTACCACCAGTTTATGACCAGAAAGTCCTCCCTCCAGGGCCCCAACAGGGGCTTTGAAGCACATTTGTCCACAGATGTGGCAGAATTAGTGTTAGGAGGGGGTGGCTCAGGTGCAGGTTGCACTCAGAGCTGGTCGTGCTCTGTGAAACAAAGTTAAGAGTGACTTTTATGTAGTTACCAAGCAAACAGGGTGGCTAAGCCCAATGACAGGCCTCTTCCATAAATCTCAATCTGTTCCTTCATAATCCTTTTTTTCTCTTTTACGGGACACTTTTTTGTCTGTGTTTTTGTTTTTGTTTCCCCCCCAAGATTTGGGCCCCATCTATCATTTAAAATAAAGAGTAATGTAAATTACAGAAGAGCGAACTGAAGCAGTCCACTGGTAATGAAGATTTAATCACCCAGCATCCCAACTTGAATTATGAACCCGGCATATCGCATTATGGCCATTAGGATCCTGAGAGCTATGGCCATTTAGCTCACATGCACACAGACACACTCTCTCCCACAGGGGCACCGGCGTCCCCTCATACAGCCAGCACATTTATTAGCCGTAATGAAAGGCAAAGACAGCTAATGGTACGTCAAGTGCACTCAGCCTCGTTGTTGTTCATTATTAGAGCCCCAGCCTTACTCGCCTAGCCAGCACCTCCCAACAAGACATTAATCCAGCCAACTCCATCCCTACTCGCTATGGAGACAAATGAGTACCGCTGCTGTTTATTTGACATATGTCATGGTTCTAAAGCACAGACACATTCACTACATCTCCTAGCTAAATTAGAAGCCTTTCAGAGACGAAAGGAAAGCCGGAAACTTCTGCCTGGCAGCGAACAGATATCCACAGCCGTTTGGGCAGTCTGTCTTTATGTGTTATTCTCTCTTGTCTTATCTCAATCTCCAATCTCTCCAACTCAATCGCAGAGGCCCTTCTTCCTGCCCTCGCACTTTCTCTGAGTACCGCTCCCCAGTAGACGGAAGGGCTCGCAGATTAAACTTAATGGAGATTGAGGTGTTATTTTCTCATCTCTGTTCTCTTTCTTGCCAGACTGGCTTTTTTTAAATGTATGCATTTACCAGTCTGGGTAGCCTTGATTTCCAGGAGGCAATATTGCCTGGAGAAAAAGTCCCTGCTATGGAATCAAGTCTCCCATTTGAAACCTGCATCAGATCTTTTACCACATCAAATAAGCACTGAGATGTAATGAAGTGTGAGTTGTGTGTCTTCTTGCTTGACACATGCTAAAGCCAGTCAGACAGGCTCCCTGCAGTGAACTGTTACAAAAATAAGTGGGCTTTCTCATGTAAACTCCACCTAGTCAGGGATACTCTACAAGAACATAACCAATCAGATGGGATCTTTGCAATAAACCAGGGCCAAACAGATGATGCAAACTACGTCTATTAAGATGGACCCAGTCAGACAGGTTCTCTATTGTAAACTATACTCATTCAAAGGGATCTCTGATTTATATTATACAAAGTACACAAAGAGCTCTGTGATGTAAAGTGTACCCAATCAAATGGGTCTTTGATGTAAACTGTTCGCAATCAGACAAGCTGTCGGCAGCAATCTGCACCCAATCAGACGGGCTCTCTACTGTAAACTACACACAATCAAACGGTTCTACAAAACTGCTCTAGACTTCCTGCAGTAAACTGTAATGTTGTAGTCAAGGCCACTAGGTCTGAGTCGAGACTGAGAAAGGGACACATCAAGTCCAAGTCAAGACGAACAACAGGATTGGTCAAAACCAAGATAATATAAAGAACAGATTAAGAATTTTTTCAGGAAAAAAAAAAGAAATTTGTTTGTAGTTTAATGTACATTATATTATATTATATTTTACCTGTTAGTCTCGATGAGCTAAACTATATAAATAACATTAGTTAAAGTTATGAACAAAAAAGCCTGAAACTAATTATTACTTAACTTGTCATGTGAGCACAAGAATGATGCAATAAAGACAGTTTTCTTTGTTATTGCTTGTTTTAAACAGAGACTGAAACTTTCAGTTTCACTTGTTTTCCTGCTCATGCTGCTTGTACCTCCCCAAGACTGTACTTAATCAGATGGGCTCTCTACATTGAACTGTACTCAAGCAAATGGGTTCTACAGGAAACTGCACCAAATTAGAAGGCACTCTCTGATTT
This sequence comes from Pygocentrus nattereri, assembly GCF_015220715.1. Taxonomy (NCBI): domain Eukaryota; kingdom Metazoa; phylum Chordata; class Actinopteri; order Characiformes; family Serrasalmidae; genus Pygocentrus; species Pygocentrus nattereri. The sequence continues at coordinate 6,310,185 of NC_051223.1, read as the reverse complement.
GCACTGTACCTATTTAGATGACCTCTCCATTAAACAGTACCTAGTATTACAGGAGCTCTTCTGTAAATTGTACAAGAGGCCCTCCATAATAAACTACCCTGCAATAAATAGTACAGAGTCATGCAGGCTTTTGGTCATTGACTATACCCAATCAGGTTGGCTTGTTGGTGTAAACTGTTTTCAGTTAGACAGCTCTATAAAACTGTACCAATGCATTTGAGCTCTCTGCAGCCAACTATACCTGATCAGTTGGGATCTCTGCATTGCACTGTACTCCATAAGATGAGTTCTCTGCACTGAGACAGTCATAGTGACTGTCTGTTATAAACTCTACCCAATCAGACAGGCTGTTTTTGGATGAACAGTACCAAATCAGACAGGCTTTCTGCCATAGGTTGTATCTAATCAGACAGTCTCCCTGCAATAAATTGATAAGATCAGCATGCTACACTAAAACCGACAGGCTTTTTGATGTAGACTATAACTAATCAGATGGGCTCACTAGCCCTGTTCATACCTGGTATCAAGATCCGACTCGAGTGATCTGGCCTCAAGTGGACAGCGAGATGTAAAACCGTTTACACTTGGTGCTTCTGTGTGTCTCAATTGCACCTCCTGTGACCTCTTATGATTGGATTTCGTGACCAGAGGATGGGATTTCATGGTCCGGTGATTGTACAAGCTGAAATGGAAGATATCGACACAGTTGATTGCATTGCTTTGTTTCTCTTGGGGACTTTTCAGGACTTGTTAGCATTTACACCACAAATGTTATATGGTCAAATGCATCCCTGACTACCTCCAAAGGTGGTTTGAGCCTCACTGGACTCTGTCCACTTTTAATGAGATCACCCAAAGTGCTTGTTAATGGCAGGTGTGAATGGGGCCTCTAATATAAGCTGTATCCAGTCAGGTAGGCCTGCTATAAACTGTAACCATTCAAATCTCTGCTATAAACTTCACCCAGAGTAGAGGTCAATGTGAAATGGAATATGACAGGTACTCGTTTGCTCAGACTGTACTCTTACCCTCTACCAGACATTACTCCACTGAAAACACCCTGCTGACCAGCAGCGAGTCTCATTGACAAACCTGAACTTGCTCAAACTCTGCCTTGTTGCTTAGTATGGTACTCATGTTTAGCACATATCCACATAGCTGATGTTTATAGGAAATAATTGGAGAGCTGTACCGAACAGAGACTCAGAGAGGCACAGCAGCTGTGGAGCTCTCAGCATTCTCCCTGCCCAACCATTAACCTTCCTCTATGGTTACAGTCCTGTTAAGAGGGGCTGATGAGCAGGCTCATAATTACCCTAATTTATCTCACTTCTGAAAAAGACGCACAAGCTCAGAGCACTGTGAATCTTGTTTCCTAATGCAATATAGTGTGACAAACCCCTTTTTTTAAGTCATAGAGAGATTTTTCTTTATACTGTATCCTTGTGGTAATAGAATGAACAGTAATTACTGGCAAAATGGGTCAACATAAGAGCACGGAGCATGTGGCGTGGCACGAGCATGGCTCTGTAAATTGATTGTGAGTCAGTTCTAAGCTGAGAAGTGATTAGCTTGAACTCTCAAAATCAGACTGCTAGGCCTGGATGGTGACTGTGAAGTGCAGGCATATTGTAGAGTTTTGGAATTCAACCAACCGCAGCACCCAACCATCTGTCGGACAATGCCAGATAATCATCTCGCAGATGTCATACAAGTGGATCAAGTTTGTTGTTTGCATTCGGAATGAGGTTTGCAGGTCTTGAAATTTGGAGTCCGCCTTCTCCATTAGGGAGTGAATGTAGCTGCCTACTAATATGCTGAAATGACTGAATTTTTGTTGAATTTTCCACCCAAGTTGCTATTGTCAGGTAACACTCTCAGGCCCAGCCCCTCTTGTGCTCAACGACATACAAAGACATACATCCTTGCTCCCGATCCTGATAATCAGGCAAACGGTTGTGCACTGTTGACTAAACCAAAGTGAGAAAATTTTAAAAAGCTTCACAAAACATTGACTTAAAATTCCAAGTGCACAGTGTACCGTCTTTGAAATCCTTAAACAGGGACTTGGGGATGCAGAGGTGCACTGACACATCACAGGCATTCCCCTATGGACCCTCCTGGGCTTCATGCCCCTGAAAGGATCACAGCTGGGCCTGTTGGATGTAATCTCTTTTGGACTGACAGCATGATAAAGATGGACATGAGGGAGGAGAGTGTTGCAAATTCCATGTGTATTCTCCATGTTATTGCAGATAGCTGTCCTGCAGTGGGCCATTTAAAACATGCTAGGACTCAAAGCCTTTGTTTGGTCCCAGTCTGATTTCAACATAGATCCTCTCTGTATACTGAATTACATAAAAGAGAAAAGCACACAAAATCACAGATGGTTCTTTTTTGGTCATTTGGCAGAAAAGGGCTTAAGGCATTATTATTTGTAAAAGTCAAAGTGATAAAGTTATTTCTTCAGGTTGATTAGTTTCAAATCTAAAATGTGAACTATATTGTTTTGAAATAAAATATAGACATAGCTTATGGTTCTACTGATTCTGCCTTGGTTTAATATTCAACATTTTGGACAGATTTCCTTGTCTTAATGGCCCGAAAATGAAAGCTACAACAAAAAATGACCACATAATATGAAGATTCATTTCAGCATTTCAGAATAAAAGTTCCTTGCAAATAGCAACTTAGTTGTGATGTAATATTTTGCTAAAGATCATTACACATAGAAATGTTGCATAATGCATGCTAACTTTTAGTTAGCAATGTACAATACAAACAATAATAATTTTGCATTATACATGACTAATCATGTAAACATGATTAAATAATTATTAAGTTATTTGACATTTATCATGCAGTGGTAAAGACATGTGATTTCAAATACTAATAAAGTGGTAACCAAGTTAGGTTTCCCTTCAAAAACAGAATTAAAAGTTCTTTTATCAAAAACTGCTTGTGTAAATGGCATAATAATGGCATAAGCTGTTGAAATCCTCCATGTATAACCATGAACTTACGAGATTTTTGATATGCTATATTTATGCAAGTTTGGATAAGATTTCCAAATTCATATTTATTTACTAGGAGTTACTCACTGATACATGTACGGAAAATGAGATTGGTTGGTTCAGGGGTTGATTGGCACAGTCAGTAAGATAATGCTAATCCATGGATATATGGCTCTTCACTGTATAGGACTGCTATGATCACTGCAAGACTGTAATGCTAGCAGCTGACCACAGTGACAGACAATCACTGCCATAACCATGCATGCTAGAAAAGCATGGATAAGGAACGATCATTTTACATCAAAGCTTGGGTTCCCGAATTCTATTCATAACAGGAGTTCTGATCAAAGATCTGCTCCTATCAGCAAGGACAAGAGAGAAATCTGGACCTAGATCAGCATTCAACTCTGTGGTGCTTTATGAAGATGGAAATGATAATGACATGGATGTGTGATTGCCATTCACAAAGCCTCAAGTCTATTTTTTTGCCGATTGCTGCAATGTCATTAGAAGCATGTATGAATGTTTCTGCAGCATTCGTCACTCATGACTACTGTAAAAACAAAAACGTCATCAAAATGTTTTACTTTGATGGCATGTGATGTCATGCAACCAGTGGTGGGCGAAGTACACACATAATGTGCTTTAAAGTAGAGACACCCAAGGTAAAATATCACTCCAGTAAAAGGAGAAGTTCCTCCCATTAGACCTCCACTTGAATAAAAGTACTAAAGTATTTGCCTTCAAATGTACTTAAGTATCAAAAGTAAAAGTGCTAATGGATTAATTCTGGCTATGATGTCCTGTTATCATTTTTATAACAAGATTCGCTTCATGAAATCAGTTTAGGTGAAAATCCTCCAGCGTCTCTCTTGGTAAACCAGTCTTTCTAATAGCACGTCATTAATTAGTCTGAAGTTGATGTGAAGTTTCAGTTTAAGATTTATTTGCAACTTAAACACAGATTCACAAATGAGTTTTCCCATATTGTTTGCCTTTAGCTTACCAATAAGTTCCCTATTTTGCATCATAAACATAAACTAGCCAACACTAATTTACCATAAAATGAAATGGTGTTTGCATAAATTCAGAAAAAGACACGTCAGTCACGACTGCATATGTGGACATATTTCTATATGCTCTATTTACACAAACCTAGTTCAGTTCCATCATTTATGTCGGCATAGGCACATATGAGGCTGCACTGTCGTTGACAACAGGTGTCCAACAGGTCAAAACAAGTTCAAAACAAAGTGACCGCTGTGCCTTGATTGGTGTTCTTGCTTTGCGCTTCTTTTGTTTTGACATGTTACGTTTTTATACACACAGAAACTAAAAGGAACGACAGATTTCGCAAAATGTAGTGGAGGAAAAATAAAAAGTCCAAAAGGGAAAAACTTCAGTAAAGTACAGATACACAAAAACTACTTAAGTACAGTAATGAATTACAATTACTTCGTTACTGTCCAACACTGCATGCAAGTGTACAGTAGTACTAAAATGAAACTATTTTAACCTCATCCAAAAATGTAGACCTAATGGGATGTGATGCTTTCTTATTAGTACTTACCAACTCTCTGCTGATATGCCTGCCCCGGACAGGTTGGAGTTGACCGGAGAGAAATTTACACTGGCATCCGGTAGTGCAGATTAGGTGCCGACTCATAAAGATCCCCAGGTGTTGCTGGGTTTTTGTCACTGCTAGGTTGGGAATAGCTTGCCAGCAAATCATTTCCAGTCAACAGCAGCTCTGTGGCCCATGGCTAGAGAATGGTTAACACAAACTGTGCCCCTGAAAAGTGCACATACTCTTGGGTAATCCAACTGCATCAATACTACTAGATTTATTTTGATCCAAATCTGATACCTAATCCATCATGTTAGGTTGTTCACAAATATATCAGTCATTATTCAACACTGAGACATGATAAGAAATAAAGGATATTTTTATTTTTGTGCGTTCTTTGAGCTGCATGTCACCCTCTTTAGTTCCTTCAAGTCTCGGTTCAGGTTGGCCATTCATCAAGCCCTCAATTTCATTTGTCATTGTAGTGCAAAGTTTGGCACGAAGAGGAAAAACCTGACAGTGCCTGATGAATCGGCGCCCTGCTCTCTCAGCCCCCGGCTCTTCTAGATCATCTCTCCAAGCCGACGGGCTCTCGTGACGAACAGGACAGGCTTGCCACATAGCGTTTAACCCCACAGCTTCCGAAGGCTGACCTTGGCATCGAATACGACGGTGAAGGATGGATGTAGAAGCGGCCGGTTGGATCACAGTGCAGCGTGACAGGAAGACCATTGGTTCATTGGCTTTATACATCATGTGCTTTTGAGGCTCTCTGCCTCACGCACATGAGAGGCAGTAGCTCTTATGGATTTCTCCTCAAAGTCTTTTGAAGAATAGGAGCAGAGCACAATATCAAATAGAAGTACTCCTAAGAGAAGAGGCCTGGAGGGAGATTAAAGCAAACTGTGGACCAAAAGCCACTTGAATTGGAAAGTTTTCTGTGAACCCGTGATATATGAGCTTTGGTGCATGTAACGGATGTTCAGAATAGTCGGGGAGTTGAAGAAAGAATTCCGGCCCTACAATCACACGCAAAAACACAATTTTATTAAGTCTCGCTGCTATTGTCGTGCCACTGCTCGTGAATGCTAATTTCATTAGACAAACATGGCAATTAGCCGAACGTAAAAGCAATTTGCTAGGCCACTTCCACTGTGAAAAATTGCTTTATGTCATCCATGGCTCATAGTCGTACTTTAATAAAGCAAACAGCAATAAAAGCCAGCGGAGAAGTTGCTGCTTGTGGCGCTTTTCAGCTTTGGATTCCATTTCTGAGAAAGCTAATAGCGCCTGCTGCGGAACGCCTTCTTAGATTGTACCTCTATAAAAGTCATTTGTCTTTAGTTTTTTCACTTTAGGCTGTTGCTCAGTAAGGAAATGAGAGTTTTCAGCATTGTGGGTTTCTGAAAGTGCCATGTGACTAACTGAAGAGCAGACTAGGTGCTAGTAGGGCTTCATGCATGTAATTAAGAAATGCCCAGTAGGGAGGAATCCCTTGGCTGGACATTATGCGGAAGATAAATGGTATTTTGTGGCCTTAGGCAGGCATGTTTATGATCTACCTACAAGACGATAATGATCAGTAATACCTCACAATACCTTTTCATAACACATTGTGGTCATAAAAAGCCAGTCTTTGGAAAAATAAAGGTGCTGCAAAAGGTTCTTTAAGCATTACTATACATTCTTAAATGGTTCCTTATAGGTGGTTTTTTAAGGAACACTCAAAGAACCCTTTCCATGATTAAAAGGTTCTTTGCTTCATGAAAGTGTTCTTCAGAAGAAGTTCTGCAGGAGAATTGCTGTAGATGGTTCTTTTCAGAACCCTTTTTCAAGGTGCTATATATCGAACCAAAGAGGGTTCTTCTATTGTAACGAGCCTGACATCATAAAAATAGAGCCCTTTTCCAAAATGTGCTGTATAGAAACATCTACCACTCATTTTCAAAAACCCACCATCTGAAAAACCCCTTCATGAGGCAAAGAACCCTTTTACCATGCAACTGAAGTAATCTTGAGTGTCCACCTATAATAAAGAGCCCTAGAGGAACCATCCTTTTAAAGAGTGTAGAAGATGCTTTTGTTTTTTAAAAACAGGAGAGCAGGAACAATCTTATAATGGTCTAAGGAACGTTCACGTAATGTAAGATCCAGCTCCTGTGGCCAGTTGCACCAGCTGTGCGTAAGTTCAAACGTAGGCTAAATGTAAAGTAAGCGTTTGCTAAGTTCAGGTTTATGCATTACTAAATCAAAGGTTGCGCCACTCAAACTACTTTTAACTTGAGCTTAGTAGTTACTAAATATTTACACCTGCCCCTGATCAGATGCAGATTTTAGGGAAACCATCAGAAACCATCAGAAAAGCACAAAAAGGCCAAAGACATGACTTTTTGGTTAACTAAGCTAAAAACTCTAAATGCTACACACTGTGATTTTACTTACAGCTCTAATCATCACTGCTTTAAACTCCAAGCATGAAGCTGAAGACCCACAGCTCCAGCTCAGAGAGACTCAGCAGCTGCCCAAACGTCTAAACTGTTGTCAGTTATCCAGAAACTTTAGTCATTTAAAAAGCTGCATATTTGGGAAATCTTTCTCAGGGAAATATTAAATAATAAATAGACAGTGGCTGTAGATAATTATTCACTTTAACCTGTTCACATTGTTCTCTTCTATGCTGGATATTTTTCCATTAAAAAAGTCAGAGCCATCACGTTTCCATGGTTTTACTGTTGGGGTCTCAACATGTTATATTATAATATGCTATATTATGTCATGTGTATGTCATTGCCAATCAGTACATCGATGGTTCAAGCCACTTCAACTCCAACGTGCACAAACACCAAATTCACACTCCATCACCTCAATAATTAGTTTGTGGGGTAGTCGTGGGCTGGAGGTTAGGGATCCAGCCTTGTGACCGGAAGGTCACCAGCTCGATCCCCTGAGCAAACATTACATGAATGAAGTTAGACACCTAACCCCCAACTATACCCCGGGTGCTGTGGATCGGGCAGCCCACCACTCTGGGCTCACTGCCCCCTAGTGTGTGTTAGTTAATGTATGTTGAGATGAAATTTCCCCATTGTGGGACTAATAAAGGTAACATTAGTTAATTGATACTAGTTAATACATGACTTACAGGTTTGTGGTGCAACCAAATTTAGTAAAGAGATAGTTGGAAACTAACTTGTGTTAACAAAGCACTTAGTAAAGACTTTGTGCTCAAACTTACGTATACACTTACACAAACCAGGTGCAACCCAGCTCCAGAACCTTTACATCAACCATATGATGCAATTTCGTTTTGGAAGTCAACGTTGAACTATGCATTTTTGGTCTTCAGGGACATTGATTGAATATAAGAAAGTCAGTGGATTTAGAAAAGCAAGCTGTATTTTTTTGTTTTTGTAGTTAAGCAAGCAAGTCAACATTTATGACAGTGTTTTTATACTGTTCAAATCTTTTTTGTGACAATCACACACTTTTTTATATCAAGAAAGCTCCACTTTCACACTTCATTGCTCGCTAGCAGCTCGATACAGAGTCATAATATTTCACAGAGAGCCGACAGTGCAGGTGATCTGTTTATAGAGTTACAGAGGAATAAATATTTCATTTCTGTTGATTCAAATAACATTTCAATTCCAATTTTTTAATCTGCTTGCAGAATTGCCACTAAGGGGTCTGAAGAAAGAGGCTACATATTCAAAAGGTTCTTTGTTGGAGCAAAAGGGGGCAGTCGTGGGCTGGAGGTTAGGGAGCTGGCCCTGTAACTAGAAGGTTGCCGGTTCGATCCTCAGGGCCAACAGTCCATGACTGAGGTGTCCTTGAGCAAGACACCTAACCCCCCACTGCTCCCCGGGTGCCGTGGATAGGGCTGCCCACCGCTCCGGGAAAGTGCTCACTGCCCCCTAGTGTGTGTGTGTGTTCACTAGTGTGTATGTGGTGTTTCACTTCACGGATGGGTTAAATGCGGAGGTGGAATTTCCCCAGTTGTGGGATCAAAAAAGTATCACTTAATCACTTAAAACCTTGTAAAATGGTAACTTTACAGAAGAGGGAGAAAACATTATTTGCAATGTAGGTTTTCCAAGTAATTTTGGGCCGTTTCTTTTGGTTCATTCATCATGAAATTTACACACAGTGTGAAGGGCAACAGGCATTTTTCGTATTCTCAAAAAATTGAAAACCAACAGAAATTTTGTTCTGACAGCAGCGACATACAAAAATGGTTCTTTAAAGAACCTTCTTGGGAGAATCAACAGTGGTTCTTCTGTGGCATGCAAATGAGCCTTTTTGTCACCTTCGTTTATAGAGAGAGAAACGTTCTTAACCATAGGGCTTCACACGTGAATGGAAATGTTGATTTTTCCTTTCTCATTACCTCTGAGCAATATTCAGAGCCCGTGTGCCTGAATTATCCGTACTTACCGCTAACAAGACAGCTCAAAAGAGAATACTCGCATCATACATGTGCTGCATTTAAATTAGTCTGTTCTCGGTTGTTAATCTGTGTCATTATTATGAGCTGGAGATTAAGCCTCATTATGCCTTGTTTCTGGAGGTGAAATCGTACAGAGCTTAATCTTCTGAATCGGATCATTTAACAGAATGGAGTATGTCGAGTGCAGACGGGCCATATGCAGTATCGTAACGTGGAAATTGGGTATTGATTTCTTTACAAGGATTATTTTAATGGGTTAAATGTAATTTAATTAAACTCCACACTGGATCCGTTTAAAACTACTAAGGCTTGTGATCCCAAGGCAAGTCATTTCAGACTGTATTATGGTCTGCGTGTGCTGTACACATCTGGTTGGGGTTACACACCTGGTTGGGGAAATAAGAAAACGATTCCAAGCCCGGGATTTTGAAGCGCCAACATAGCAGCCAGCATTTTAGCACTTAGCACGCTCTATCAAGCTGAGCTCACTAACATGGCATGGCCAGTAGGAAAAGATGTCAGTCTTCAGCCTCCCAGACTGCTTTCGATCTTTTGCAATTAGACTGCCTGTCAAGTCATGGAGAAAAAAAGACATAGAACAAAGAAAACCAGCCACAACTGAAATAGAGGAAGAAACAGAGGAAGAAGTGAGTCAGTGGAGGGCAGCAAGCCGCTGGTTTGCAAGGCAGAGCAGGCTACATTTTCCAGACATCCGGAGGGACGAGGGCTTTCTTTGAAGTGCAAGGTTTTATAGTCTGGTTTCCATGGTGATTTTGTTAAAAAAATTATATCTGTTCATAAAAGAAGGAGTTGTATCATTTGTCTGTCATAACCTTTCAGCTGGGTCCTTAAAATTAATATTCCTAGAGAATGGAAGATGTTGGTTTATTGTGCTCAGCCAACAAAAGAGTTACGTGCTGGTGGTTAATTTGCTTCATTGACAAACTTCACGGTGAAGGACAGAGATGATATTTGTGATTCTCAAAGCATCACGTTTCCTGTCGCTTGAATAAAATTACCGTTTTTGCCACAGTCGTCCATGACTGGGAGTCCAAGTGAGCATAAATGAACTCGCTGTCTCTGGATGTGGAGGATAGACCTCCCGCTCCCTCATTACACACAACGATGCTGGCCAATTCAAGTGTCTGTTGAGTGGCTTACAGATTTCTCCTCAAAGTGGGTTGAGCTGTCCAATGATTTTGCATGAGCAGTGCAGTGGCTGGTTTCATGTGTCTTCTGCCAAGATCAGACTCCAGAAATGCAGCTCAATTTTGACTCGATTTGCCCACAAATTTCAAGCACCAGGCCCAAATATTGTGTATTGTGACATAATTGAAGAACAGCAATGTGGCATCTTAGACATCCAGCAACACCCCAACGAAAAGCTTAGCATGTCAGAATTTTATTTTCCTACCTACTTTGATATAAAGATTCTTCTACAATGTGTTGCTTGAAGTTAACCAGTAGGATTACAGAGTGTTGTCTGATGTGCATAAAATTCCAGGCTATTATTATTATTATTATTATTAAGGCTTATTATTCAGTAACTACAGGCACTTCAGTGCAAACTGGTGGAGCTATTCTTAGGTTATAGATGGCTGTAATAAAACTTTAGGCCCTGGCCAATTAAGGGGTTAACAAGTTCGTTACCTCAGGTTCTCTTTGAAGGATAGACAGCCCGTACTCTCCTCTTCATATCACTCAACAACAGGTCCACTCTATATATTTTTTCTTTTCTTTTACTTTTCAGAATAAAAAAAACTGCCCACATCACACATAGCACTTCTGACCAACAGTTTCTCCTCCTTGATGACATAGGAACTCGTGTAAGAACATGAAAAATGACCGCTCAGTCCCAAAGTTACAGGGTTGCCAGTGTCTCGAACAAGAAATGACAAGAATTTATGGTACTATGATGGCCCATATCTGACATAGTGACCATCGTGAAAGACATAAATATTGTGCAGTCTCATCCAGGAATTAGAGGAAGCATGTACGTCACCTTCCCAGTTTGGAAGCATCGTGTGATGGGGAAACGTAGCTAGTGAGTGGAAATGAACCTGACTAAAGAAAACAGAGCAAAAAATGAGATTTTTAGCGCTCTTATTAACATTTAGACCGGTGTTTGACAGATGGTTGGGTGAGCTGTTTCCATATCTGTATTTCTTGCAGTTAGCCACATGGGACTCCGTTCATGGCCTCAACGGGAGCTTGAAGGAGAGTCGGATTGAGAACGGCATGCAAGGGGTGACAGTAAAAGTGGTGACCCTGCTGGTGAGAGACTTTTTTTCCATCTCAAATAATAACTTCTAATGCTGTCCAAACAAAGGCTTTCAGTCTTAATCATTAAGACAGGCATAACATTCTGACCACCTCCATGTTTCTACACTCATCGTCCACTTTATCAGCTCCACTTACTGTATAGCTGCACTTTGTAGTTCTACAGTTACAGACTGTAGTCCATCTGTTTCTCTGATACTTTGTTAGCCTGTTCTTCAGTGGTCAGGACCCCCATGGACCCTCACAGAGCAGATACTATTTAGGTGGTGGATCATTCTCCGCACTGCAGTAACACTGATGTGGTGGTGGTGGTGTGTTAGTGTGTGTTGTGCTGGTCTGAGTGGATCAGACACAGCAGTGCTGCTGGAGTTTTTAACACTGGGTCCACTCACTGTCCACTCCATTAGACACTCCTACCTTGTCAGTCCACCTTGTAGATGTAAAGTCAGAGGCGATAGCTCATCTGCTGCTGCACAGTTTGTGTGGGTCATCCTCTAGTCCTTCATCAGTGGTCACAGGATGCTGCCCACAGGACACTGTTGGATGGATATTTGTGGCTGGTGGACTATTCTCAGTCCAGTAGTGACACTGAGGTGTTTGAAAACTCCAGCAGTACTGCTGTGTCTGATCCACTTAGACCAGCACAAGACACCACCACCACATCAGTGTTACTGCAGTGCTGAGAATGATCCACCACCCAAATAGTATCTGCTCTGTGAGGGTCCATGGGGGTCCTGACCACTGAAGAACAGGGTGAAAGGGGGCTAACAAAGTATCAGAGAAACAGATGGACTACAGTCTGTAACTGTAGAACTACAAAGTGCTCCTATACAGTAAGTGGGGCTGATAAAATTGACAATGAATGTAGTCTCATTCTACATTGAGGTGGTCATGTTATGCCTGATTGGTTTTTGGACATCACACCAAGACGGTTGTCATAATTCTGCAAATTCTGCACAAGGTGTTTGTGATGAAAGATCAATACCTTCTTTCCACAGGAGGATCCATTTGTCATGGTAGCGGAGAACATTCTCGGACAGCCCAAAAAGTACAAAGGCTTCTCCATTGATGTCCTGGATGCATTGGCCAAGATCCTGGGATTCAAATATGACATCTACCAGGTGGCCGACAGCAAGTATGGCTCGCAGCTTCCCAACGGCTCGTGGAATGGCATGATTGGGGAACTGATCAACAAGGTGAGCTCTTCAAGCAGACTTCAGAGCGAAACATGCTGTCCCCTCAGGCAGTTTATGAATGCAGAGTAAAATTAGTCATGAATGAGTGTAGCTTTCTGCTATCTCTCTGCTAGTATTTGCACCTCAATTAGAAGGTGGATAATATGTCTGTAAGGTTTTAGACCTCAGGTTGGCATGGAAATCACTAAGGGTAATTAGAAATTCATGCTTAAAGTAGCTAATGGTGCATCGTGCCCCTTCTGCCTAATTAATTAATAATCCTTAAACTGAGACAGGCCTTCACCATGCTGCCAGGGACTGTGGGAGTCCCAGGGGGTTTCAGACTCCTCTTGCCACTGACTGCGGTGAATCTGTTTCTTTCTCTGCAGAGGGCCGATCTGGCCGTGTCAGCTATCACCATAACGCCCGAGCGGGAGAACGTGGTGGACTTCAGCAAACGCTACCTGGATTACTCGGTGGGGATCCTAATGCGCAAACCTGAGGAAAAGATCAACATCTTCTCACTGTTTGCTCCATTCGACCTCGCCGTATGGGCCTGCATCGCGGCAGCCATTCCTGTGGTCGGGGTTCTGATCTTCCTGCTGACCCGGATGCAGTCTCTGCGCTCCCAGAACCCTCCAGGACCTCATCAGCCACCTTCCATGTCCAGCTCCCTGCACAGTGCTATATGGATTGTGTATGGCGCCTTCATGCAGCAAGGTAACTGTGCAATTCTTCTGCAGGTATCTTCGGCGGGATCATATGAGCTTAGTAGTGACATCAAAATATCACGGGATGTTTTGACAGGGAAGAAAACCTCTGCCAGACAGTTTAACAGGTAGAGGTTACCTCTCCTTTAAGGGAGTCCCCCTCCCTTCAAACAATTATAGGCATACTTGTAACAGAAGGTTAAATTGAGTAAAGCTGTAATATAAATTACTACTAAATAATGAACAGGCTAATGTATAAAGTAGATTGTTTATGATCATTAAGGAGCAATTTCTAAATTGTAATTGATGCATTATCCCTGCTGTTTACTTCGCAGAGGGCCAGTCCGCCAGCCTTCACTACACCAACTCATTTCTCATTACAAAACCCAGCGAAACAGTACATTTAGCATTCCAGCCCGAACTGGCACTGCATTGTGGTCTGTCCCTGGGTGTGGTACACATGTGTAGAGCAGTCTGATGGTGTTTAATGCATGTTAACCACACAAGAGTGTGCTGGAGGTGCCTTTGAGTGGAGAAAGATGGGAAGCTCTGGGTCTGATCCAAGCAAGGCAAAATGCAATAAAATGACTAGCTCAGCAAGTACGGTGTGATGCTCCAGCTGCATCTATTACTGCCTGGCATACGTCCGCTGAACGCTTTTATGCCAAACAGCCAGTGATTAAATCAAGAGGGGCGCTGTCCCATTAGTCCTTAGCTTGCCACCGTCTCGCCTTACTGAGAATACATAACCACACAGCAAGTCACAGCGAGGCTCTGCATCTAATTCAACGCAAGTTTTCGACGCTTATCCTTTTACTGAACTCAGTTTGACAGGTGGAATTAGCATCTGTGAGCTAGATAATGAGCTCGGAATAGCGCCTGTGTTTCGCCCTTCACAGCAGTTGTTCCGTCTTACTCTGAAGACTAAGGTTAGCCATGTGGAATCACATATTTTTTACGAATAATTCACTGGCGCAAGTCTGGGTTGTAATTATCATATTTTGATTTGTTAATGCCTTCCTTAAGGGGCTTTCTCTCACAATTGTTACTGGAGGGGTGGGGGGGGGTCTGTCTCAGGAGTTCAGGGCCAGGATTATGTACAAATCTTTTGTATCTAGGGGAAAATGAGTTCAATTAAATTGAAAATTATTCAGTTTATTTGAACGTCGGCTCGCTAGAATGAGCAGAATTGAAAAAGATTATTGAGGGCAAGATGCATTGCAAATGTATGTGATTTGGGGGACCAGACTGTTTTGTCAGCATTTTAGCATTTGGAGCTAATGTAGGCTACAGTTTGGCCCAGTATGCTTAAAAGGACACTCTGGGAAAATATAAGCATCTCTGTATCTGGAAACATGCCTACTTGTGTCCTACAGCAGTGCTGCAATAATCTGGGTTTAAGGATGAACCCCCATTCTGATGGTGTACCACGAAGGTGCAGCAAACTGTGCTCTCAGATAAGAAGGTGCTAAACGGTCAATGGGGCAGTTCCCCTCTTGTCACTAGGGTGGTTTCCTCAAGGGTACATCTCAGTGTTTTAAAATATTAGGCTATGAAAAGGTACAGATACTTGTGGTACAGCCATAATAACTGTGATTACAATGGGCTTCACCCCAGTGACAGAAATGACTCTTTAAATGGGAACAACAAGCTAAAAGCTAACGATAGCATGATCGCTACCTGGCTTGGCCTCTTTGTCTCTGGCTGAAAGGGAAAGAAATCAGGATTTTTGCTGAATAAAGACAGAGTAACTGTTTACAATCTCATTTGACAGCCAAGGTAGGAGTAAAACTCATGCTAGCTTGGTTGTACGTATTGGCCTATACATCACAGGGATTAGGAAAGTTTAAATGTATTTGATGTATTTGAGAAAATTGTGAGTTCTGTTAAACCAATAAGGCACAGGGATGTAATTTTACACTACAGAGTATTGGAAATTTCATATTAAACTCTAGTTTTAGGCCCCATTTCAAAAGCACTGTACCTTTAGAACATTGCCACTCTCAAACCATTGCACTGGGACACTGTGAGCATCCTGGCACATTCAGACCTCAAAACCACCACAGAGATGAATAAACAGATAAACAGATTTGTGATGCTGTGGATGGTGAAACACTCGGCCATATAGCTAGTAATGAAAACCCCAAAACGCAGTGCTTTTAGCAGTGAATGTACATTTGCATAGCCCCAAAACACCAATATAGGTAGTACTGAATGCATGTTAACATAATCCCTTTTGCATATGGCTAATTTGTTGTTAGCTACATTAGCATTTTTGCTGGAGGTCTACTTATGCTATCTCCTTCTCCAGGTGGAGACTCTGTGGTGGGCTCAGTGGCCTTGCGGATTGTAATGGGCAGCTGGTGGCTCTTTACCCTGATCGTGTGCTCATCCTACACAGCCAACTTGGCAGCCTACCTCACTGTATCCCGCATGGACAACACTATACGGTAGGTCCCCCCCTCTTTAAGCTGGGCTGTTATTCACCAGGGTATTGGGAAACATGTGCCCCAGAGTGAGATTTCCCCCCCTCTTAGTTTATTTCCTGATCAAATGATGATGATCCCAACACATGTACTGAATGGCTATGCACTAATTTCTGAAATTCTGAAATAACAGCATTTTTGAGATGAAATCCCTTGGAAACCTCCAGTTTCTTCACACTGGGTTTGACATCTGTGATATAAGCATTTATTTCATAACATTAAATACCTTTTTTTTTTTAAAGTACAAGTAAAAATAAGTAAATAGATTCTACTTATTTTGTTAAATCCATGCATGGTGGCGCAGTGGCTAGCGCTGTCGCCTCACAGCAAGAAGGGTCTGGGTTCGATTCCCTGGCCGGGCGACCAGGGTCCTTTCTGAGTGGAGGTTTCCTCCCACAGACCAAAGACATGCACTCAGGCTGAACGGACATGCTAAATTACCCCTAGGTGTGAGTGTGTGTGTGAATGTATGTTCTGTCTGACTACCCTGCGATGGACTGGTGACCTGTCCAGGGTGTATCCTGCCTTCCACCCAATGACTGCTGGGTTAGGCTGCAGCTCCCAGCGATGTGTAGAAGATGTGTAGACCATTTAAGCAAAAAGGCACTTCATTTTTAGATAAAAGGCTTTCATAAGCATGTTGCCCTAAATCATTATTTAGTTAGAGCCTCATCTTACATATTTCAGAACTACATGTGTAATCATTGCTCATTTAATAAAATATTGACATGCCATATGTTTATTATTCTGTAATTTGCCCTGTCATAGTTTGTTAATCATTAATCATTAACACAAGCTGATAAAGGCATTAATCTCCTCTGATGACATAATATTGTTCATCTTGCACTCTGATAATAAAAGCCTAGACATGATTTTACACATCAATAATACATTGTGGAAAGCTGATGCACTGAGGGCTTCTTTTCTCAGATAAGCAGATATTTTGCCCTGATAGTGGTGCAAAATGTTTCCCTCCAGATTTGGCTTTGTGTGCTATCACAGCAAAATTGATCCCCTAGCTGTGTATAGATTTATGCATCACCTTTCTGTACGTGCTAAACTTGCATTCCCATATGTTTACATTTACTGTAAATGGGCATTATTATTAACAGGGATTTCCCCCTCTTCCCTAAGTACTCTTGAACCAGCTATTACTCTGCACACCTTTTGTTTATGGCCTGTTTCCTGTGAGTTTATAACTAACCTCACTCACGAGATGCTGTTATTAAGAACAATGACTTAAATCAGAGTCTTACTTAGGCTGTGCTTTTCTCCAGTGCTCCAGAGAGATGTGCTCTGCTCAGGTTCTAGCTGACTATGCAAGAAAATGGCAAGATAACCTTCTGCATGGCATTTAATAAAGTAGTGCAGATATATATGCCTGGTGTCAATGGCTTTCGCAGTTCCCAGGCATCCTGTTTAAAACTGAACAGCAAACTTTTTCAGTAACTGCATTTTGGAACAAGAATTCGGTTGTGCTGTTTTTTAATGTGGTGTATACAAAGGCATTTTTGTGATTTAACTTTATCTATCATGATAATTTAACCCCTTAAATGACCAAGGCTCAAAGTTTTATTACACACTTCTATAACATCTTCTATAACATATGAATAGCTCAGCCAGTTTGCATTGAAGTCCCTGAGTAATAAGACTTAGGCCCAATCCCCACCCCTTGTTTCCGAGTGTAACCCTCCCCCTTGAAACTGCGTTACAAGGGGTAGTGGTTGAAATCTTCCCCCTGTGAAATGGGACGACCCTTCAAGAACCGGAAACGTCATCAGTTACCATCAGCGACTTTTACGTAAACAGACAAGACGAAGTTTTCCGGACATTTCCAATACGCCGCCTCCACTTGTGTATCACGTGACAGGACAGGTGAATCATATTCAAAATAGCCTGGAAAAATAATCAGGATGTGTTTTCCTGCTGTGTCTCCAGACTATAACAATAATGGTACATCACACTGACATTTGCCTTTTATCTGAAAAGCACCGGCGCTCGCGATTCATTCACAGCTTCAGTTTTATGCATCAATCAGTCAAACGAGTCACAGAATAAAAAAGAGCACAAACACAAAAAACCACATCACTTCATTAACAGCTACTAGCGCGGCTCTGTAGGCGACCCTGCCGGCCTGCAGTGACAGCAGAGAAGGGAGAAGTTCAGCTCCTCACTCCTCACTTAAATACATTTAGGGCATCATATGCCTTCAAAGAGGGGGGGGCAATTATTTATTATCACCACCAAGAATTCTTCAGTGATATGAAGCTGGACCTAGCTTTTTAATCTCCAGCTTCATGATCGATTTCCCGTTCCACCTTAAGTGGTGAGGCAGCCTCACGTACCAGAATGTAGCTGCTGCACCATTTAAGGTGGAACGGGAAAATTCGCCAGGTAGCGACCGAGACATCAGCTTATCTGTGCTATGAAGGGAATTACCATAAAACACTATTACATTGGTTCGTACAACGTGATGGTTTTTCAACAGAGAAATACTTACATTTATGTGTCTCTTGCCGATGATTCGCAAAGCATTCTGGGAATTTCCAATTTCCTCATAACACTCCAGTTGTAGCGCGCCTCTGAAAAATCGACATTTGAAGGGCCGAATAGCCCCAACACTTCACCCTACCCCTCCATCTCAACAGCAGTCAGGACAACCCGACCCCTAGACGTGAACGCGTAAAATGAGGGGTAGGGCTAAGTGTTAGGGGCAAGGGGTGAAATGAAATTGGTCCTAAGTGTGTAATAAGCCTTGGATTTTAAGAGGTTAAGCCTTCCAGGGTCTTAATTATATCTTAATTAATTCTTGCTTCAGCTAGGTCTGCAATTTCATACATCTATTTTAGATAAACAAATCTGTGAATATAATTCAAAACATTGAACAGATAGATCAATACTCTTGTTTATTCATTTGTTTTTAATGTAAAAATGTATTTATGCTAAAACTTTACTGTAGGGCAGTGTTCATAAGGCTACATGACACTTACATAAGCTTGTCATGACTGCTGACCTAAACCTATTATAGGTATTTGTAAAGAGGTGTACAATTCTTGCAACAGACTCCCTGATTTGGTGGTTCCCTCTACCGCAAATCTGTTGGCCAGAAGGATTTGGTTGTGTGTCATTGTTGGGTGGAGCACAACCACATAAAAGCACAAACAATGCATTTTACTACTAGTAAATAAGGAAGACAAGGAATGGCTATGGGAGCACAGTTTTTAAGAGGTCTAGGATGTCAGATGGAGGCTCGAGGTGCAGCTGGTTTGGTACCCATTCAACTTCGCACCGTATGAAGAGAAAGTGGTGCTCACCATGGATAGGTGTCAAGCTCCGCCTTTGGTTGGCTGGTGCAAAATAGTGCAAGCCCAGACGGGAGACCGTGGTGGTAGGCCAGACTGCCACCTACTGGAAAACATGCCAGGGAACAAATGAGCGCTCTCAAGGGTGCTGAAATGCCAGCATGAGACCTTTTCAGAACCCTGGAGAGCGCTCGGCTAATCTGGGGCAGCTCAGGCGTGTTCTCCAGAAGGCAGTGGCCCAGCCATCTCCTATCTGGCTTTGACTGTTCTCTCAGTGGGAGAACAGTGTCCAGCTATCTCCTTGTATAGCACTCTTTAGCTCTTTAAAAAGGCTTTGTATAACTTGCACTATTTCTTTGTTTAGTGGCACTTGCTTAAAAGCCCTTGTTCAGAGCGTCCCTGTTTCATTCAATAATTTCAGACAGTGTGAAAACCTCAGCAGGACACCCAGCCTCTTTTTTCTCTCTCACCTCTGCAGGCCGTCACGCACCGCCATTTGCATGGAGCTAATGTGTCGTTCGTCTTGTTTCAGCCTTAATTGCTGGAGCCCCCCCACCCCCCCACTCCCCACATCGCTCTCCGGGATGTTTAGGCTGCTCTGCAGTGCAAATGGTGCTGCTCGCTCCCATCGTTCTCCTGTTTTATTGATGGAGGTGCTGTTTTGGAGGATGGGCCCTGCGGCGGCCTAATCATGCTGCTCTCCACGAATTTTGGAGAAATCTTTGAGCAGTCCCATTAGGCGTACGCAACCGTTTAAAATTCTGTGTTTATGCCAGGTAGGTTATACTATTCACAGTGCAGCAGGATGACAGGGTGGTCTGTCGATAACTCTAAATTCAGAGCTTCCCCTCCGCCGAGGCCTTATGTTCTTAAAAGGGAAACGCTCCACAGTAACATTTAAACAGCCACCGTGGAAGTAAATACTGCCAGTTAGTGACAAGTAGGAAAACACTTTGCTGTCTTTGAAAGAAGTCATGGCAAGTGGCACACATGCACATGAGATTAATTCCATCTACTTAATGCCTGTTTAATCCCATTAGAAATCATTAGAGAGAGCGGCGACTGCATAATCTAGTGCTATCTATATATCGAAATAGCTCTGATGCTTTCGAAATATGGATACAAATATGCTGAGCACACGGGGACTGTCTTGTTTTGAGTACGGATAAGGTTAGTACCCTTCTTTGGTGCTTCAGCTTTGTCTGACTTTATTTCACATCCTGTTGATCAATGCTGCATGAGCCAGCCCCGTTTGTTACCCTCCGAATCCAAATCTGGACATGGCGGGAGGAAGGCAGGAGATTGTGCCTGCTTTGGATTCAGCTCATCAAGAGTTGAGCAGTGGGATCTGGACCCCAGGCAATTTTGCTCGAGTCAAGTGAGTGGAATCTGATGGGTTACATAACATAGAGTCTAGTTCATATACAACTACAGATGAACACATTGACGCTGTTGCAACCTGTTCTTAGTGTTCTTGCAACCACTAACCTTAACTATTTTACCCATAACCTACACCAACTGCCCAACTTGACCCTGCACATAACCTATGCTTTACATTACACATAATCTAGACCTACACCAAATTTAACTGTCCCTAAAATGAGTCCCATAAAATCCAAGGCCTATTATTCAGTAACTACAGGGACTCCTGGCCATGTGAGGGGTTAACTATCTAACCCCTAACACTACCTTTAACCTTAGCTACCCTGCCCATAGCATGGTTGTGTTCGCAATATTCATATTTGCTTCATGGCCCATGCCTTCGTCGATCTTAAATCAAATCAGCCTGATCTTAATAAGCACTTTAAGCTGTCACTTTAATGAGCACTTTAAGCTGTTATAAACTCAGCTGACTTATCACAGACTCATATTTGGAGCACTTGCCTCCGCTCTGTCCACTGTTTCTGCTAAAAAGCTTCTATATGAGAGAGGATGCACGCAGAATACTACAAATAAATGCTCTAGATTTTTAAAGAAGGTCTAGTAGTAGCAGTGGTGGAAGCAGTGATTGGTTTTATAGCGGTAACAACACAGACACTGCTGGGCAAAAAAATAAATACATACAGTAAATAAAAAGGCCAAGCCCACAATGGCAAAATATTAAGCTTTTAATAGTCTTAACCAGGGACGGGGCTGGGAGGACGGCACGCCCCCGGCCCGGGCCTAGAGGGGGCCCGGGTGGGAGAGAGGATAAGATTTCAAGTAGCCGGGCCTCTATCACATCCGAAGAGAGCTGGAGAAGGCGGGCCTTCACCTGATTGTATCCCGATGAGCACGGTATACGTCCAAAGGCACAGCCCACCTTACATCACCCATCAAGTCTTACACGGGGCTTTTAAAGGTTGCCACAGTCAGGACTGAGTCATGGTTTCTAAAAACTTTACAAGACCGACTGACTTTAGTGATGCAGTGGGTGTAAAATATTGAATAAAATGTTGTTCTGCATGACCGGCTTTATTATCACTCTTACATTTAACTTTAGGACACGCAAATTTTCAAGTGGATCGCCGATATTTGGATCGCAGATAAGCGAAGCTTGTAAGCCCCGCTGCTGAGGGCATGTGTATGTTGTAAAATGTTGTTATGATGAGCTTTATTAAATAATAAAGGGTATAAAGGGCCTGGTCATTTGCCCCGCCCCCTGATTTGTTCCGCTAGTCTTAACAACAATCATTCTACAAATAGATAAAGTAACTTAATATGGGATAAAATTTCTGTTTTGTGTGCAAATTTGCAGACAACCTTTTACAGAAAGAAGAGTATTTTTCCACTGAACACTGATGGCTTTAAGCATTGAGCTAGTTTGCGTTCATCGTGAGACCAAATATTCTCTATAGGGTTTAAATTTGGACTTTGAGAAAAGAAGTTATGAAACTGTCACTGGGTCCATGCCCCTCTTATCACTGGGGTGGTAGATCTCAGTATGTTTAGTCAGGGAACATAACTGTACCACAATGTAATTATATTTTAGTGAAAAATGTATGAAGTGATATTTTCTAAGTTGTATTGGCTCCACACAGCCTGTCTCGTCTCCAGGCTTTTTATTTTATTGTTCTGAAGAATTAGGTCATAAAAAGGTACAAATATTTCTGTTTCACCTGGAAAAACATATTTAAGGTGGACCTTCAAACCCCTGCTGTACCTTTGAGGAACATTTACACTGTTTGTACCCCTGTTGAATGAAAAATGTACCTTTATTTCTAACCGTGTATTTTGGGCTTGGCGCATTTTGTTTTTACGCAGGAGTGTACTCTCTGGCTACTTATTAGTACACCTACCATGTTAATGTGACTGCAGTACTGAGAATGATCCACCACACAAATAATACCTGCTCTGGTGGTCCTGTGGGGGTTCTTATCACTGTGGAACAGGGTGAAAGGGGGCTAACAAAGTATGCAGAAAAGCAGATGGACTATGGACTATTTACACGGTTAAAATGAGGTGTTAGAATTACTTTCAAAAATGAACACTTTTTGAGTTGATTCAACTTTTTATTATATTAACTATGTTAATCATTTCATTTTCCAACTTTAAGTGCCATGTTTGCCACATTAATTTGAGATTGAGAAAACAAATCAAGCAGCAAAAAGACTTACATTTGCCATTCAATCTTTAAACTCAAATTTAATTTAAATTTGCAGCATCGTTAAAATAAATAAAATATTTTAGCTAAAAAATCTCACTATGTTACAAAAAACAGAAAACAAAGCACAAAAATATTCAAAAGCTTCATGTCAAAAGCTTTGCAGGCAGACTTGTTAGTATTCTATGAAGGTGGAAATTGGATTGGAGGTCATTAATCCAGGGCTAACCCAATTTTAAAGGTTTCTTTCTATTGTAAGAAGGGTCATTCAGTAGACAGCAGAAACGAAGACGGAAAGAATGAATAAATGAAAAAACATCTGGATCTTTTTAGCGTTCCCTTCACCCTGTGTGTTGTTTTTGAAAGGTCATTGTGTGCTGTAGCCTTTCACACAGCACAGAACCATTCTTCCTCTGGTCCCACCAACGCCACCACGAGGCCTTGGCCTTCTTCACAGCCTCTCTTTTTTTCCAGCTGAATTACTGTGGCCAAGAAGAAGTGGTGGCATTTATTGTAACAAGCTTCGTTGAAGTGTTTTGACCCATTTTTCTGTCTGTCTTGCAGGACTTTTCAGGACTTGGCGAGACAAATGGACTTGGATTACGGTACGGTGCGCGATTCAGCAGTGTACGACTACTTCCGAGCCAAAGGTACCAACCCCCTGGAGCAAGACAGCACTTATGCAGAGCTGTGGAGGACTATCAGCAAGAACAATGGCCAGGACTACTCTGTGTCCAGCCCATCAGAGGGCATTCGCAAGGTATGCTGTGTGGCTTGAAAGTGAGATCCACAATGTCTCCAAAACACAGCCTAAGAAATTGAGTATATATTTTTATGTGGTTGGTCAACTTGTGAAGAGATGATGTGGGTATAGTGAAAACATCTGATGGAGCATGATAGAAGTCAACTACAATAAATGTGAATGCATACATGGAAACTCACAAAGAGTTTTTGGGGTAGGGGGAAGTCCTGCTGCCAACAAGATAATTCCCAAGAAGAATCCTCTTTTCTTTGTATATATATATATATGTGTGTGTGTGTGTGTGTGTGTGTGTGTGTGTAGCTGAGGAAAACCTTATATATACAGCAAGTTAAAAGGTTTCAGGACTTCTGCTAGGTTTGATTTACATTTACTTAGCCGATGTTACAGAAGTTTGCCGTAAATTGGTTTCATATTGAAGTTGGTTTCATTGGCATATTCTGGCTCCTTTCTTCAATAGTTTTTTAAGAAAAATTCAAATATATATATATATATATATATATATATACAGGGTGGGCCATTTACTTTGGGATGCACCCAAATAAAATGGGAATGGTTGGTGATATTAACGTCCTGTTTGTGGCACATTAGTTTATGGGAGGGGGAAAACTTTTCAAGATGAGTGGTGACCATGGTGGCCATTTTCAAGTTGTCCATTTTGGATCCAACTTTAATTTTTTCAATGGGAAGAGGGTCGTGTGACACATCAACCTTATTGAGAATTTCTCAAGAAAAACAATGGTGTGCTTGGTTTTGGTTTTAACGTAACGTTATTCTTTCATGAGTTATTTACAAGTTTCTGACCACTTCACCACAAAATGTGTTCAAAGTGCTGCCCATTGTGTTGGATTGTCTTCTCCCACTCTTCACACACCGATAGCAACACCGCAGAAGAAATGCTAGCACAGACTTCCAGTATCCGTAGTTTTAGATGCAGCACATCTCGTATCTTCACAGCATAGACAATTGCCTTCAGATAACCCCAAAGATAAAAGTCTAAGGGGGTCAGATCGGGAGACCTTGGGGGCCATTCAACTGGCCCATGACGACCAATCCACTTTGGAAGCTGGCACATTCCCTGAGTTTTTCCAGCAAGATGGTGCACCACCACATTATAGGTGTCAGGTCCGAGCATTCCTACATGAACAGTTTCCTGGAAAGTGGATTGGTCATCCACTCCCATCCAACCATTCCCCTTTTTATTTATATACATATAAATATATATATAAATATATATATATATATATATATATATATATATATATATGTAAAATATATCAATATATACATATAAATATATGTATATATACATATATATAATTATCTTCATTTGCAAACAAGAAAAAAATGTATGACTTTTTTCTGAATTTTATGTAGAGTGTGTTGATTTCTGAGGGCTACCATCACAGTGTACATCAGGAGGATACAGGATAACCAGTCTGGCACAGTTTGGTGATTGTCTTACTTACTTACAAAGTCTGGAAATTAGCTGCTGAGTTGAATGATGTGTCTAAGCCAGAAATTCACCAAACTGTGCAAAACACTGGCCCTCCAGGTGCCCTGGTCTACAAACTACAATGCAAATGGCAATCATTGGGGTCCAAGCATCATACCCCTTTTGAAGCCAGTGTAAGACTTTTAGCAGATAAATTACAAATGGTGATGAGGGCTTTTAGAATGGCCTTTGTTTTATAATAGCTGTTAAGGAAAGTTTTATATGGAGATGGACTGTTTGATCTTGGTATGGTAAGCAATAGTTTAATAATGAGTCAAAATGCCTATAAAGCAGTAAAATTTTTCACATGACTTGTATTGGCATCGTAGCTCAGATCAGTGAATTGAATCATTCTTCACATTGTATTCCATTCTTAGAGTGCAACAGAATTTTTCATGTTGAAATTTTCTTAGGGGTCACCAAGCCCCAGGAACCCCCTACAGCAGCAAGTGTATAGCTGGTTAATTTTCAGTCGCAGAACCATTATACAGAGTGAAAAGCAGCTTGTTGCCACTGTCGTTATATGTGCATTAACCTGCATGGTGGATGAATCAGAAGATTAGGATGTATTTGCTCTGGCTCCCTTCTAACAACTCTGTTATACGATGTCAACAAACAAATATTCTGTTCTCCCAAGCAAAGAAAGACTCAAAACCTAGAGTAGCATGTAGCTCATTCAATTATACAGGTTAATCTGCAGACTGGTTAATCAATGAAAACAAGAACAAAATGCTTTCCTCACATGCATATTGTTTAACAAACTTCTGACGGCAATTATTATGAGGAACAGTTTCAGTATTTTAATGACTGTAATCATTTTTAAGCAGTTTGTTTTTCAGTGTCTGCAGGAACTTTAACTGAGCTTCGTGAATGTTAATAATTCAGTGCGGAATCAGTCGCACTGCTCATCTTTCGACCTTTTAAAGTCCACTAATGTGACGACAGCTGCTTTTGATTCAAACAATGGGTAGTTGGGCTCTTTGTTCAAGCGAACGAAAGAGGAAACAAAAGCATTTTTGATGATAAACACTGAAGAAAAATGAAAGAAACCTGTTTCCTTGTAATGGCTAATGAGCTTGCGTAATTGACACCTAAAACGAGTTTTCTGATCAGGGAGTTACTACAGCGTTGGTTTTCTTGCACTTTTTCCTCCAACCACCAGCATGATAGGTAATTGCTTAAGTTGTACTTCACCACCTCAGTCCTAATGGCTGCAGCTCTACTGTAATTACTATAAATGTCTCCTTCAGTTGTGTAGAAAATGTGCTCTGCGAATGTTGGGAATCATTTCTCTGTCCAGAGGCAGCAGTGAAGTGTTTTGCTTCTAAGATCAGCACTTCCATAAAAAGGCCTCCATAATTTATCCCCTTTCACTTCCATATTGCACTCAATGTTTAGTGATGCTAACTGGCTCGATTAATTTGCATTCCTTATGAGTGCTGTGAAAACCACACTTTTCAAAAGTTCTGCAGAGTCAAATTGTTGGGGTGTAAACAAAGTCATTCAGAGTGGTTTATTGTGGTATACCTGTAAAAACTACAGTGCTAAAAGCACTATTAGCAAAAGTTGGAGACCATTCCTTGATTATTTAGTTTCCCATCAATGGGCCCAGTATGTGCATATTATTCCTTTCTCAGCATCAAGAAAAAGTAGAAACCATATTTAATAGAAAATTACACATAAATAACCACAATATTTTTTTCAGTATTTAGTGGGTCTACACATTGCCAATGTCAACAATGAAAATATAGCAATTTTATTTGCTATCTAAAGTCAAACAAAATATTTTTGGTAACAATTTCGATGAATGTCACATTTGTAAGGAGCTATAAACACATTTATAACATGTTATAATGCTTTCATATAATGCTTTTCATATTTATAAAATGAAGGAATGAATTACACTTTACAGCCATGTTTATTATACATTATGAATTGTTAATATAATGTATTATAAGTAGTATGGATGAGACGTTATACTGTCAGTGTCAAAGAAGTCAGTCCCAGCTTGGCGAGCATAAAGTAAAGACAAAAACAGAGTTTATTTACACATTTATTTACAGATCTTAGGGTGCTGTCATTGTAATTTGTTCCCTCACTGGTTCTAACATCAAGTGCTAGAAACCTTCATTCTGTAACATCACTACACAACACTACAGTAATGCTAATTTCTGCTAGTATTCTATTGGATATGCAGTGTTAAGTCAGTGCCGGGCTAACGGTGGTGTACATTAACAGTGGTGTACATTGACTTTTCCACATTGGGTAAAACTCTGATAGCAGCACTAGTTTAAACACTGACATTTGAAGCCTGTAATGAGCTTTATTGTGTATGTTTAAGTGTTTAAGTAAATTATTCAGTAAATACTTCAAATCAAAGCCTCACTCTTAACACTTGAGGAGGCTTTAGTACCGTTTGCTTCACTTTACTTTGAGCGGACAAACAAACTTACAAGCTCTTATAATTTGAAAATATTGCATAAAAAGCATGGATATAACATGTAATGCATTTTTATAAATATTTATAGCCATGTTTATGATACCTTATAAATGCATTATGACATGTTATGAATTTGTTTATAGATGCCTTCAAATCTGTAACTAACAAATAACAACAAAAACAGTACAACAAATGTTCAGTTAACAGGGGCGGTTTGGTAGCTTTGGCTTTCTTTGGGGATGATTAGCTTTAGAACAACACTGCAGGTACCCCTCCACTATGACTTTTATAATAACTTTCTGTAATGTTATTCATTTGTCAGGAGATTAGATATAAGATGATCCACCTGCATTAGGAAGGAGAAAGCCAAAGGAATATAAGTGAAAAATAAGGAGTTTCAAAAACTGGAGGTCACTTTTTTTAAAGACATCGAGAAGATGGAAGTCAACATAAGACTAAGAAAATCAAGCTGCACTCTTGCTTCATATCTAACAACATTCATATCCACCCTTCCACTTTGAGAAGACAACACGATGTGTAGCTGTCAAGAAGTCTCACTGAGCAAAGACAGCAGACAAATATGAAGAACATTTCCTCAAGAACACTGAAACTGGACCTATGAAACGTGGAGGAAGATGGCATTAGTGGCATGCGATACTGTAACATTTAGTATTGATCCAATACCAAGTAAATACGGACCGGTACTGATACTCATACTAATACCATGTAGGGGAGGGAAATGTGTCCTGATTTATGAGGTGAATCTATCATCAACATGTTCAATCTCATTACACTTTCATGACCACTAAGCGATTTTTGCTTTCCACTGATAATTAGTTAATCATGTGCATGTTTAAACCCAGGACAGCAACGTTTTAGGCAAATAAAATAAAATATCTTTTTAATTACTGTAATGAACTTAATTTGCAAACATGAATTCTGCATGAAATTACTACTGGAGAACAATGAATGTTTTAAAAGGACATTTGTCTTTCCCTTGGCCTGTGGTCTTTGTTCAGGAACAAAGAAATAAGCAAACCATTTCTCTCTTTCACTGCATTTCTCCAGGTTTTTGTGAAATAAACAGAGCATACAAAATGATTACTGGAGAACGAGCGCTTTAAAAACAATTCTTTTTCAGTTAGAGGATTTTGTTCAGAAACAATAATATAATCGACCTCTATATGAGCTTCCTGGATAATCTGCCGGTGACCTGTGGATGTATTGCGAGGCCTGTCTGAGTTTTTTTGGGGGGGTTTTTTTGTGTTTTTTCATGTGTTTGTATAAGTTGGTTGGGTTGCCAAAGCAGAGAATATCCTTCTTCCACACACCACAGTTTGCACGATCTCCACACAATGCTCCTCTTTCTCTTTGCTTATGACTGCAGTCTACAAGTGTCCGGTCTTAGCGCCACTGAGTCATGTAACAGCATGAGAGCAAAAGAGCAGGGCAGGAGGAACAAAGTGTGCGTACAAGATGTGAAAGGATGTGATGTTTGCACAGGCATGTCTACTTTTTGATGAAACGAGAGAGAGGAGTATCAATCCCAAGAAACTTAGAGGAGAGAAGTATCAATCCCAAGAAACATAGAGGAGAGAAGTATCAATCCCACCTCACTAGTATCGATCCGATACCAATACCGACGGTGGTATCGATAGTATCGATATTTGGATCGATCCGCCCACCCCTAATCGCCATTAGTTGGATTGTTAGAACCACGTGCAACGAATGTCTGAAACTGAACTGGAAAAAGGAAAAATGCCCTGCAGATTTCTTTGAAAAACTGAAATACAGTCTCCTGAAAAGAAGCTGAATTAAAAGCAATGTGTGGATCCAGTAAATACTTGTTTTCTACTTTGCTGAAAAATGAGGGGCTGGAGGTTAGGGAACTGGCCCTGTGACCGGAAGGTTGCCGGTTCAATCCCCAGGGCCGACAGCACATGACCGAGGTGTTCTTGACCAAGACACCTAACCACCAATTGCTCCCCAGGTGCTGTGGATAGGGCTGCCCACCACTCTGGGCAAGTGTGCTCACTACCCGTGTGTGTGTGTGTCTATTCACTAGTGTGTATGTGGTGTTTCACTTCACAAATGGGTTGAATGCGGAGGTGGAATTTCCCCATTTGTGGGATTGAAAAAGTATCACTTAGCTTTCTGTAGCTTCTAGAGGTGTTAAACTTTTCAGATGTCTAGTTCCTATCACTACCACTGTTAGCGCCTGTGACTTGGTAAGTCTCTCTAGAACAGATCCTTTCATGTCAAACCATTCTGAATAACTTTGTTAACACCTTAAACTTTAAAAAATGCTGGAATTTGGAAAAATGAATGGAAATCCCCAATGAATGTTTTTTTGAATGAATGAGTTTTCTTGGCTAGTGGTAGCATTAACAACTTCTTGAATGATTCCACAGGCAAAGAAGGGCCCATATGCCTTCTTGTGGGACATGGCGGTGGTGGAGTACGCGGCACTGACGGACGATGACTGCACCGTCACCGTATCCGGCAACAGCATGAGCAGTAAGGGCTATGGAATTGCCATGCAGCACGGCAGCCCTTACAGAGACCTCTTCTCTCAGAAGTAAATATCTACCCAGCCACCATTACTATGCCATTGATGCTTTCTTTCATTCCACCCACTTCTTTTCTTCATTCTTAACAGCTAACCTCCAGATTCCAGACGCCAGACAAGATTAGCTGCTTACAGACAATAGTTTTGATTGCCCAGGTAATTAGCAGAATTAGACTTAGAGGAGTTTAGCACAGGTTCTGGTGAAGAGTCGTTTATAAGGCTGTGGAAAACAGTGTGTGCAATGCAAGCAAATTTTGGGATAACTGCAGATTTACCAGAC
Organism: Pygocentrus nattereri; assembly: GCF_015220715.1. Taxonomy (NCBI): domain Eukaryota; kingdom Metazoa; phylum Chordata; class Actinopteri; order Characiformes; family Serrasalmidae; genus Pygocentrus; species Pygocentrus nattereri. The sequence goes on along the minus strand of NC_051223.1, from coordinate 6,280,077 downwards.
ATGTTTAAGTACTTTCACAACAGATGGAAGATGAAGCCATCGCATAACTCCTGTCTTTTGTGGCATTCGAAATATGCATTCCTAAACAACAGGTATCTTAATAACCTCAATCAAGTGGCTAAATTGGTAGAAAATGACAGGGAGGTGTGGATGTCTTATAAATTGCCACCACTTTCCATTAAGTGCAGAGCTTTGTTTCATCAGTTGCAGTTTCATGGGTCTGATTTTTACCCATTACAAATTGATCCCTTCGCGAACATAACAGATGCAGGCAGATTATACAAATCTCCCCATAATCACTTGTAACCAATTAACACTGCATAATCATATTGCTTCTGTCTGTATTTGAGGAACCAGGAGAGCAGCCCTCATCTCTCGACTGCCTTCTCACGTATTCCGTATTGATCCATCCAGAATATCCTAGCCTGACTCAACAGCTTGCAACACTAAGCGCATGCGATTACCGTTCGTCAAAAGCTTACATAACTCTCTCAGGTCCTCACCGGAGTCTTAACGATCACCAGACTTCTCCATTATGTCAATGCAACCCCCACAGGTTTTTACCCAATTACTTCTTCAAAATGTTGGAAGGAGCACTTTTGTGACCATCCACAATGACCAGATGCAGCGGCTAAGAATAGTGAGCTTTATTGCAGCAGCAAGGATTAGTAACAGTAAGCTCTCAACTCCGGTCAGGCATTAATTGTTGGAAGTAATATTGTAATCCAGTCTGATTACATCATGGTCTTTCGCAGGTCGACAAAAGTGAACACACTTCACCCAAAACTTCATTTAGTTCCGACCTGTCCTGAACTCTGGCTCTGTTCATCACTTTAGCTATAGTTTCAGTTGTAGCCACTTATCAGAGTTAGCCAATAATAAGTGGATCTATGCTGCAAAAATGTATAAATTGGCAAAAGGAAACATCTTAAACATAGTTTAATTTTTTATTATGAAATTGCTGTGAGAATACCATAAGATTATTTGACTTAATTCTGGACTTTTTGCTTATTTCAAGACAAAAGCCAAATAATTTTCCAATAGAATCACATATTTTTACCCGTTGAATGACTAAATATTGTAAAAATGTCTAAAATAATTGTTCTAAGAACTTTCATTACTAGAAATATTAGGTATCAACTAGATTCATGATGATTTCACTTGTCGAGATATCATTTTTTTGCTGTGAAAAGAAAGTCAAAAATGGTAAATTTGCTAAGAGGAATGACAAACACTATCATGCTATTTGTCGCCAATTAGCTTTCATATTTTAAATAGATAGATCTTTTTTGCCATTGTTTAAACCAAAGAAAAACCTTTCAAAAAAGAAAATAAAGATAAATGAGGCCAAAGACATACACTCACCGGCCACTTTATTAGGTACACTAATGCTAGTAAAAGGTTGGACCCCTTTTGCCTTCAGAACTGCCTTAATTCTTCGTGGCAGACTTTCAACAAGGTGTTGGAAACGTTCCTCAGAGATTTTGGCTGGTTATTTGAGTTACTGTTGCCTTTCTATCATCTGGAACCAGTCTGCCCATTCTCCTCTGACCTCTCACATCAACAAGGCATTTTCGTCCACACAACTGACCGCTCACTGGATATTTCCTCTTTTTCGGACCGTTCTCTGTAAACCCCAGAGATGGTTGTGCGTGAAAATCCCAGTAGATCAGCAGTTTCTGAAATACTCAGACCATCCTGTCTGGCACCAACAACCACGCCACGTTCAAAGTCCCTTAAATCCCCTTTCTTCCCCATTCCGATGCTCGGTCTGCACTTCAGCAAGTTGGCTTGACCACCTCTACATGCCTAAATGCATTGAGCTGTAGCCATGTGATTGGCCAGTAAGCTATTTGTGTTAACAAGCAACTGAACCTAATAAAGTGGCCGGTGAGCGATATACAAACATACTTCTGCAAAATGATTAGAGCGAGATGGAAAGTCTTAGTCTTATTGCTCAATATTAGTATTAATACAAGATTGGGCCCATCACCATGTCTAGTAACCCTCTATCTGACAACCTGGACATTTTCAACCTACAAAGACATTCTCCTAAACTATAAAGCAGTATTTGTGAGGAGTAATCCGATGCTACATTGATGTAAAAGCAGCTCTTCCACCTATAGCGCCCCCAGAGCAGCAGAAGCCACATGCTTACTCCCTTGGGGATAGCTAGGAGGCAGCTCGGGGGGCTAATAGGCCCATGAACCAGCATGTCATCTTCTGTAGAGAGAGGGATTCATCTTACTTTCCTCATCTCTGTCCCATCATCATCCTCCATTCCTATCCTGCTCCCATTTATCTCTCCACCCCACCCTCCCATCCCTGGTTTACCGTGCTCCTCTTGTCATCCCGGAAATTGCTGCGGCTGCGCGGCTTGCCCACGGGGCGGAGGCTGATAATGGTGGCACAGCTTGCAGCTCGTGATCTCTGTTTTTCTAAAGCCTCTAATTAAACATTTCCTTATATTCCACTCCTTGTTTGTTTCATTTTCATTTCCGTCAGTGAGCGACTACAAAAAGTTGACATTTAATTAAGCCGGAGGAGGGATTAAATGCTTCTAAGGGGCGTAATGCCGTCACGTCAGGTTACAAATGCGGGTTACAAATCATGTCCCCTTAGGACAAAGAGTGTGTTATGTTGTACATCAAACAGTGGTCTTACAAATACATAGTCCTTCATAGAGTCTGGGTGCAGTAAGGAATAGAACAGTATGTTGCTTCACCTTTGATTAATGACAGAAACAAGCTAAATGTTAATGTCTAGTAGCATCTGGGCCTGAAACCTTCCCGACGATACATAGTTGCACAGCTTGTTTTTCCATACAGGCTTATTCTACTTGCTGGATGGGCTTTTGCAGTTGAAGGTTGGGTGAAATTTTGAAAAATGGAACCTCATTTTTGGGCCAATGACAAATGGAGAACCTATGCATTACATAGTACATTACATTTACGGCATTTGGCAGACGCTCTCATCCAGAGCGACTTACAATTTGATCATTTTACACAGGCAGGCCAAGGCGGTGTTAGGAGTCTTGCCCAAGGACTCTTATTGGTATAGTGTAGGGTGTTTGCCCAGGTGGGGATTGAACCCCAGTCTACAGTGTAAAAGGCAGAGGTGTTAACCACTACACTATCCCAACCACATAGTACCTTGCAGAAGCGGAAAACTCAGGTCCAGAAAGTTTATATTATTATATTATTATATTATATTATATTTAATAATTTTATTCCAACTGCCTGCACAACTCCTGGGAAGGATTTTTACTTTCTGGACCTGAATTTTCCACCCCTGGTGCCTTGTCTGCACAAGTACACTTGATTCATCAAACGTAGGGCTTCATTATTACCTGATGACATAAGTCACGTCATAAGCGTGTGAGGAATGTGCAAAGTCCAGTCCAAGACTTTAGTGAGAAACAGTGCCACAAGACTAGTAAGTCTGGTCCGCTTCCATTTTTCAGAATTCTGGCCATAACCTGAAACCTCAAAGGTTGATCTTTTCACCTTGCTGGTTAGTAAGCCAGGCGATTGAGCATCTCCTGCCATGCTACAATGCAATACCCTTTTTGTGTTGCCCCTGCAGGATCCTGGAGCTGCAAGAGAAAGGTGACCTGGACGTGCTGAAGCAGAAATGGTGGCCTCGCTCGGGCCGCTGCGACCTGAGCGGCCACTGGGGGTCGCAGCCCGACGGCCGCTCGCTCAAGCTGCACAGCTTTGCCGGAGTTTTCTGCATCTTGGCTGCCGGGCTGGTGCTGGCCTGCCTGGTGGCCGCCTTGGAGATGTGGTGGAGCAGCAACCGCTGCCGGCAAGAGCAGCCCAAAGAGGTGACCGAGCACAGGGCCAGGAGGCCCGCGCAGGGCGACGACACTGCCACACTCTACTTTAAGGATCCAGCCGCAGACGCGAGCCCAGACTTAGTCGAGCTCCAGTACACTCAGTTATAGGTGTGCTCTGCTGAAATCAAAATTGGTCCCTATCATCTTTAAAGATAAAAACCCAAGAGCAGGTCATTCAGCTTTTGTCGCATCCACGCCCTCCTCCCCCCACACTAAGCCAGGGACAGAGACAGAGTGGCTTTCACTACTAATACAGTGCTTGTTATTGGGCTTTGGGGGAACATTTTAGGGTCTTTGTACCAGAACTGCTCCAACTACACTGAAACAAATGCTTAAATTCTGTTGGGCCCTCCAAAATTTTCCAGTTCTGTATTTGAATATTCTGTATTGTCTCTGTATTTCCAACTTTTTTCAGCATCTTGGTGCAAAGTGAACTAGCACAAAGTCGTTTCGGCTTAGATGACTATGATATTCACCAGATTCTACATGAACTGGGTCAAAAAAACGAGCAGAAGCTCTGCCAAACCTTCTTTCAAATCCCAATAACTGAAAAACTAATTCACTGTAAGAAGTGACTTGGGAGTGATCGCCCAATACTTTCACTCCCCACCAGTAGAAATGTTCCATATTCCTTTTTTGTTCCTGTATCTTCATTATTGACACTTGACAATTTTGTTGATCTGTCCATGCGTTCAAATCAGCAAAAAAGGTTTTTCTCTCTCACTTCACTTGATGAATCAGAGCCTTTCTAACCCGAACCCGAGTGCATGCGATAGCCTGGGAAGGCTTGATGTGGATCCATAAACTAAAGTGTGAGCAAAGAGGATGCTTGCATGGGCCTGTGTGTTTAGTACCCCCAAGCAATAAGAGCCACAAAAAACAAGCCTGAATCAGAACCCCCAACAGTCATTAACCTCCCCCCCCTCCCCAACCCAGCAGTGCAACCGTGTGACGTCTTATTGCAATACAATGTCAATGGTGACCAGTTTGAATTTCTCTTTACTATTTTTTTATTTTTTATTTTATTTCTTTCTTGATATGTTTATGATCTCGTGCAGGTTACTAAGGATTACAGAGTGGCAAGGGTTTCAGATCCATTGAGATATAATGATATTTCTACTGCTTCATCGGAGGGGAGGAAGGACATTTGGACAGAGAGAGAGAGAGACTGGGATGAAGCAGAGGCTATTGACACAGGTCAGAATAGAGCTCGTAAGATCTGATACGTTGCGTGCTGTCCGAAGGGGCCGACTGTGAACAGGGTCGTGGGAGGGGGAAAACAATGGGGGTCATTAGAAATGTCTAGGAACCATCTAACATCAATCATTTGCCTCCTGGCTTCTTTCCGCTTCTTGCCTGCTCTAATACAGGCTAATTCTTTCTAGGTTTGCGATGCAAACTCCAAAGTTCTAGCTCGTTATTTTGGGTAAAATGATGGTGATTTCCAAGATGGCATAGATAAATTTGAGTTCAACATCCAACAGTTCTACCCAGTGAGTTCTAGGTACTCAGTGGGAGTATGTGGGGGACAGTCTCCAAAGTGCTGTGGAATTATATTGGGCAAAACGCTAAGAACCAGAAAGTCAAGGTAAATTAGGGTGCAAGCCCCAACAAGTTCTAGCTAATAAGCTGATAAATGGTGGAGTAACATGTTGAGTAACAAGCTTGTAAAAACACACGGGCATTTATTTCAGTTTGCTTTTCTGCTTAAACACGAAGTTTTACCATGAAATTTGGTGCTTGTTTGGTTTTACTTACCATTGCAACGCTAAGTAATTATACAATTTTGAGATGTTTTACTATGCTGTTTTTCTACATATTAGCTAGAACCTGTACAAACCCCCATTTTACTCAAAAGAACTTTAGAGTCTGTACCACACACTTACTCAGATAATACCTAGAACCTTTCAGTGCAATTGTCTTGGAAATCATGCTACCCAAAATAATTACCTAGTACTTTAGATTTGGCATTACTTATCATCTAGTTAACATCTTAAACCTAAGATACTGTAACAAAGCATTGCCTTCTGCAGTAGATGGACGCTTTCTGGACTTCCACTCTTCATGGTAGGATTTAGGCCTTCATGACATCTAGGTTGAATTTAGCTGATGTGGTTATACACTGATGAAATGACTGCAGTCAAACTGATCTAATCTTACGTTGCCATAGGTTTTCTTTTCAGTTAGTATAACTTCTAGCAATTAAATTCCATTTTGTATTATTAAACACAGATGTACATGAATTGGTTAGTGCCCTGCTAGTGCAACGAGATTATAAATATATTGTAATGAGGCTGCTATCTAAGACAACAACCAAAGTTTTTCAAGTTTAATTGTGTTTTTTTGCACCTGGACCGATTTTGTTTGAGGATGTAGATTCATAAAACACCAGACAGAGGCCATTTATTAAACACCCACAAAAAGCTGCGTGATAGCTCGTGTATTTTGTCATGCAATTTAAGAAGCATGATGAGGTTGATGAGGAGTTTAAGCTAAAGGCCAGGCCCTTTGAAGGCAAAACAAGTCATTCAGGTCAAATAGCTGATCCGTGCCGAACATTCCAGCTCAAAATATTGGGTAAAGTCAGTGAAAGACGTCTTATGTTTTGAGGTTGAATGGTTAAATATTAGTTGTTATGTAATCTATGTTAGTAGAATGTTTGAGGCCTGTTCACGTTATTTAAAACCCCTACCTTGTATGTCCACTCACTGGCTACTTTGTGGGCTCCACCTATCTTATATTTCCACTATACAGGTGTATGTTTAGCTGTTGTCGGAAGAAAACCTCATACCTCCACTTTTGATGTTTTTCAGTTTTTGACATGATTTGGAAACACCTGTTGCTCTTTATATTGTATATAGATTTCATGATGAATGTACTTAAAAAATTGACTCAAAACGACTTGGGAAAAATGTCTGGTTCCATGGACTTACATTAATAATAAAGTTTTTTCCTTCTCCTGTAAGGTTACCATTTTGGAGATACGAGGTTTTCCTCCCACAACAGCGATTTACAAACAGTAGCCCATCTGTTTGTTAGTCCCTCTCTATCTCTTGGTCGTTGGTCAGTCTCCGACCACAGGACTGCTGTTGATCATATATTATTTGGGGGGTGGGCCATTCTCACCAGACACTGGTGTTTTTACACAGGTCAGTCTCACTGCTAGGTGAAATGTGGTCCAGCACCTAAAATATGCAACAGAGAGTAGCTCTGTGGTCAGAACTATTGATTTTTTTCCTCACTTCATATTCACAATAAGCATGTTGTTATACACATTAGGGGCTGAATGACATTTCACTTGTGTGTGCATCAGATGGGCTGGACTAACAAGATAGGCGATTCCAATGATTGAAAGTAGAAGCTGCTCAAACTGGACAGCATTCGGGATCATTTGTGTGGAGTCATCTAACTGATATGTCATGAATTACTGCTTTAGAAAACTTGGAGAAGTCAATGTGGCTTTTTATTAAACTGCTTTTTGGTAACACCAGCGCAGTGGACTTATTAAGTCATATCAAGTCATTAGCTGGTAATTAACTAGCTACTTATTACTACTTTATTAAGCAATATCTTAGGTGAATTTAGTATTTTACATCAACATCTTGTGCACAACCCTCACCTGAGCACTGAGTCTAAATAGAACGTACTTATAAATGATGTACTTTACTAGTTACACTGCATTTCATCAGAATCAAAACACGAGTTTGTTGTTTGCTTTTGCTGTTCTTATCAATATTGCAATGGTACATCAACAATTAGCTCAAACATTACTCTAAGATGAAGTGTTTGACTTTAGCCATCATTGAGTTTCATCCTCCACTCTCAGAAAAAGAAGTTCTAAATGGTCAAAGGGTTCCCCTCTTGTAACTGGGGTGGGACCCTCAGGGGGACATCTCAAGTACCTTTAGTCAGGGAACATAACTGTACCGTAATTTTCTAAGTTTTAGTGACTTCACACACCCCAGCTTTTTATTTTATTGTCCTGTTTAAAAACATTAGGATATGAAAAGGTATAAATATGTACCATTCACCTGGGAAAACTTTGTTTAGGGGGCACCACTGGACCTTACAACCACTGCGGTATCTTTGAGGGAACATCTACTTGGCTTGTACCTTGATGAACGAAAAGTGACACATCAATACGTCAGTAGTACATTGCCAGTTAGCTCTAAATAAAGACCAACTGACCAACTATTCTATGGCAAAAATTTAGATTTATAGTTAATAATCTCGCTTACCTATTGCTTAATAAAGTAGTAATAAGCATCCACTAGTTAGTTAAGGCTTAATAAGAGCATGACAAGTACTTTCTAATATTGCGCTGTGTATTTTTCCACACATCCTCACAGCAAACAGCGTCTTGACTAGATGTTGTATGTGTGAAATCCTGGACTCTGTAGTGAGTCATCAGACAGCGCTTCTCTCTGGTTCCTTGCATGAACAAATACCTTTCTGGTATTCTACGTCTTTGGCTAATAGAACACCTTATCCCCTTCCTCCTGCCATTAGATAAGTCAAACAGAATGAGTCAGATCAGAAGTGCATTCCATAATAACGGCGATCCTCACAATGAAAAATCTGCTTCATCCTGACACGGCCGACTAATTTCCCCCGTTTTCGGTTCTCTTTGTGATCCCCAGTCTAACTCCCACTGCCTGTCCCTGAGTTTTGATTACTCCCTGCTGTGCCTCTGTAATTCTGGCTCTGTGGTGCATTAGTAAATGTTTTAAGATGCTTTCACGTCTCGAGGAGACAGTAACAGAAATGATCGCCTCGGTTCAGATGGCCTGGAGTCAAGCTGCGGCGCCTTTGCGCTCTTTATAAAAACGATTCATTCACTGGAAAGGTGCGAACATCGTAACTCTTTCCTCACCGTTTGCGTCTCCCTGTGCAGTAATTAAGAAGCAGAGCGTGATTTCTTGTAATGACTTTGTGTGTAAATAGAGTCGTCGTTTTGTTTATCCCTGTTCTGCCCAGCCCTGCTCGGTAGAGGGGTTTTAACACTTTGATTTAATGCACCGACCCAACTGTGCGCCAATACCTCGATAGAAAGAACACAAACTATGTCAGTGTCTCTGCCCGTGTCGCAACACATTCATTATCACGATGATGCAGGTTCCAGTTTAAAGGCAGCTTCCAGTGGAATGATTTAGATAATCAGCATTAAGTAATACTTTGAAGGCTACCTTCATAGGCACCTTATAACACCTACATAAGCACTGAATGGCATGTTCATAGCTCATGCCAAATGGTTTTATGACGTGAGTGACGGGTGGTTGTTCCGTCTCCAACGCGGTTATGAAGCATCAATCACAAGTTATGGAATGGGAGAATTTTTCAGTCTCACTTTATATTGTGTCTCTAATAACTGTGTAGTTACACATGAATAAGGTGCAACAACACTGTAATTACTGATGATTTAGTCAATGTTAAAGATGGATTACAGCAATATATAGTCAATGTAATTACATGTGTATCAACTTCAAGTGTGTTTGATACGCTACAGATCAGAAGTCTTTTCCAGCAGTTAAAGGAAGTGTGTTTTACATAACATTGCATTTATGTTATACATAATTACTGTGGAATAACTGTGTTGTAACCAGCTGACCTAATCACATCACTTTGATTTGTACCATTCTGTAATTACACTGTACCTATAACAACTAGTGGAGTGTTAGTGTTACACTTTAAAATAAGTGGGTGGTTCATATGTAGTTATTATGTAGGTACTATGCAGTGGTAATAAAGACTGCATTGGGTTTATGCAACACAATGTTATAAAAGTTTAATATAAGTGAGCGTCTGCTGTTCTGTCACATTACAGAGTGGTTTAAAGCTGAAACTGGTTAGAGAGTCAACATAAACGCCTGCTAAATGTTAGGAAAACTGGCAGATACAGTGTAAGTAATGTTTAAATGTAAGTTATTACATTACTTCTTTTACTACTGGAAAAAAGTTCTGAATAAAAACTGCTATTCCAGTCTTACAGATGTAAGTACATTTGCTATTACCCTCACCTGTAATTACATGAGAAAGATTAGGCTGTTACCACTATTATGATACACTTGTGCAATTACATGAGGCAAAACTGTAGTTAATATACATGTGCGATTACATATGGTGTACTTCTGTAATCCACCTGTAACAGTGACTAAATCATTAGTAGTTACATTGTTGTTACATAGTTGTCCACATGTAACTACACAGTTATTAGAGAGACAATATAATGTGGGACAAATTGTTCAGGTCATTGCATTTATATATTAGTCATGTCAGCAGCCAAATGGGTCTCCTTAACAGAACATCAGTCAAAATGATAAACAAAACTTTTACCTTTGTTATTAAAACACGTGCTTTTGCATTCAAGCAGAAAAACGAACAGGGGGTCTATTTTACTGGTGTAATAGTTTAGCACTTTTACTCTTGTTAATGTTATTCAATGCTTGTGCATGTGTTATAAGGTCCCTATGCAATGTGGCTTCAAATAAAGTGCTACCAAAAGTTCTTCAACAGCATTTTGGAACTGACCACAAAGGAATCAGGGTAAGACTTGACTTGAAGGGTCTACATCACTCATTCATAACGTCGTATAACATGTTCATGAATGTTTAAATCAATATTCATTAAGGACTTTTATTTTAAAATTCCTGTAAAACAGGTGCGCGTCATGAACGTTGATTTAAACATTCATGAACATGTTGTGAAGTGTCATGAATGTGTTACGTAGACACCCTTCATGTGTTACCAGTGTCTCCACTTTTACACAGTGTTCATCAAGGCTTGTGCATGTGTTATGAGGTCCCTATGCAACGTGCCTTCAAATAAAGTGTTACCAAAAGTTCTTCGACAACATTTTGGAACTGAGCCACTCAAATTAGGCACCATGGCCTAGTAGAATGAGCTAAAGAATTGCATGCATGGATTGTAGACGGGACATCTAGGCTTATTTGTCCTTGGTGATGTCCAACCAAGCATAACGTCATGTTCTGGAATTGCTGATGCATGCTGGTATTCGGCAAAACATCCCAGAGAACGATTTGCCCAACCATACCGCTTTCCTGGCCTTCGCGAGAATTGCTGATAATTTTACGACTTTTATTATCGGTGCAGTTTGGCTCCAGTGTTATCTCAGTTTCCCATTCTGTACTGACCATTAGGCCTCACTCAGCTTTAAGACGTGTTTAAGACGTCCACTGGCCAAATTTGATTTCAAGGTGCACATTCTATAACATCCCCTCGATCAAAGCTTATCCTGCCCAGGATGATTCCGATTGGCCGTTTATTAAGGACTTTAAAAAAAAAAAATCAGTCCGAAAGAAGCAAAAGTATGAAATGAATTGTATGGAGCTTCAGAAAAACAAAGCAAATGAAAGCAAAACAGCCGTGCAGCAGGACCAGCCGATCTCAGCCTCTCTGTCCCTCCCTCTCTCCCCCCTCTCTCTCTTCTCTCGCCCTCTCCAGGACAAGGAGGTGAACCTGGAGCAGGTGCATCGGCGTATGAACAGTCTTATGGACGAGGACATGGCGCACAAGCAGATCCCCGGCCCATCTATCGAGATCTCTGCCCTGGACATCGGCAGCATGCAGCCCAGCCAGGCGCGGGAGGCTGGCCGGGACTTCCCGGGCACGGCTCTGTCTGTGAGCACCTTCCTCCCGGAGCAGGCCCATGGGGTGGGCCGGACTCTGGCGCCGGGGCCTGGCAGCACACTGCCCCTGCCGCTCAGCAGCTCCACCATGCCCTCCATCCAATGCAAACACAGGGCCCCCAACGGGGGGCTCTTCCGGCAGAGCCCCGCCAAGACACCCATGCCAATGTCCTACCCGCCGGTACCAGGAGGACCCATCCCAGAAGCCATTGAGCCCACCCACAGCACGTCAATCTGAGGCTATTTTTGCTTTTTGTTTTTTTGTTTTGTTTTTTTCCCCGACAGGGTGAGGACGAGACCGCGAGACTTTCGGGGGGCATCACGTGTAAAAAAAAAAAAAAAAAAGGAAAAAAAAAAAACAAAAAATTTAAAAAAAAAGAAGATTTTTAATACACATACAAAATTTTAAAAACGACAAAAAAAAAAAAAAACCATCAGCGAAAACAGATCCTTTTTCTTGTAAATATTTGTAAATAAGAAAAAGAGCGAAGTGAGTAAAAGTGTATTTTGAATATTCTCAATTTTTGAAGTTGAGTTACAAAAAACAAAACGAAAACTCGAAAAAAAGGAACAAACAAAACAAAACGTCACAAAAAAAAACAACAACAAAAAAAAAAAAGACTCCGAAAACGACTGTTTGAATGGCTTTGTAAATTTTGTTCTCTATGGATAAAGACGCAAAATTCATTGTGATTGTTTTCTAAGTGCCGAAATAAAAGATGTCTCTCCACAGTTTGTTACTAGATTATCATACACTTCGGTAAGAATACGAAGCATTTTGCCCTCTCTTGTTTTGTGTGTGTGGTTTTTTTTTTTCTTTACGTTTTTTCTTCATTTTTTACAGTCATCTCCGTTTGTTTTCTTCTGCTGTTCTGATTTTTGCTCGGCTTCTTTTCTGCTCTGGATCATTTTGCCGTCTTTATCAAGCTCAATGCCGATAACCGACTGACGGCGCCAGTTTAGCAGGTCCGGTTTTATTTTAAGGGGCACGTGCTTGGGGTCATTAACTCCCTTGTGCTTTGCTCAGACAATGAATTGGTTCATTCGCCCTGCATTAAGCTTTATTTATTTTGACCTTGACTGGAAGCCTTTCAAAAATGAAAACTCACTAACAATCGCTTTAGAAGTTGTATTCCTGCACCGTAAACATTTTCCTGAGCATGACTCAATCACCTTCACATCTTATGACTATATCATTTGCAATATTTTATTTCTGTGGGTTCTAGGCAGCTTCCGGCATATTGCAATAGAGCTAATACGAGTTTAATACATCGCTAATGCTTCAACATGTGTTTTTATTCTAAAGTAACGATCATTTCATGGCTTCTTGGCCAGCCAAATTCATGAAAGCTGGACATGTTTTAAATTCCCTTCAACCCATGTTCTCAGCCAGCTTGTATTTTCGCAATCAACCCATAACGTATAGGGATTAAATGTGTTTTGCTCCTAATTAATGACGAATAAAACCCGATAATAAACAGCACATAATTAATGACTTATTAAACTGCTATCAAACTAATGGTTAAATTCAACTCCAGCACCATTTGATGTCATCTAGAACCTGTGGGAACAAAATATTGCCAATTACACATTAATAAGATGTCAATTAAGGTGAATCCTTCATGCGCAGTAATTTTATAACAAGGTTGTTACAAAAGTTATTATGCATTATTACCAGGAAAAGAGCAATTAGCAAGTTTCACATATGATTACATCATATATAATGAATAAACTGTCATAAAGTCTCATTTGGCCTCTCATTAGTGAGGACTAATGACTACTTCACAGAATAGATCATGTACAGAAGTATAAATGAGTTATTACACTCTTACTAAATGCTTATTAGCATTTAACTTTTGCAGTAACCTCCGGCATCACTTGATGCTGTCTAGAACCTATGGGAATAAAATGTTGCCAGTTATAATAATTCATTAATACGAGGTGAACTAAGGTGAACAGCTTGTGGTTCGTAATATTATAACAAGCTCTTTACAAAGTGTTTATTACAAGTAATAAAGCAATTAGTTGTTTTCAGATAAGCGACAACTGATTACACAATATATAGCGTATTAACTGTTTAGAAGTGTCTAATCTGGCCTCTTATTAGTGATGTTTAATGACTACTTTATCAAATGGAGCACATGCGGAAGTATAAACGAGTTATTAAACTCTTATTAAATGGTTATTAGCTCTTTTGCAATAACCTCCAGCATCACTTGATCCTATCTAGAACCTCTGGGAATAAAATGTTGCCAATTCTAATCATTTATGAATACAGTGTGAATTAAGGTGAATAGTTCATGCTTAGTAATTTTATAACAATCTTTACAAAGTGTTTAATGTGCATTATTACAAGTAAGTAAGCAATTAGTGGTTTTCACATAAGAGTAATAATTACATCATATACAGTGAATAAACTGGAAGTGGCCTCTAATTAGTGATGTCTAATGACTACTTTATGAAAAGGAGCACATCCAGAAGTATAAATGAGTTATTCAACTCTTATTAAATAGTTATTAGCTCTTTTGCACTAGACTCCAGCATCACGTGATGCTATCTAGAACCTATGGGAATAAAACATGAATGAGACCTGAATTAAGGTGTCTGTTGTTACAGTTGATCAAGCAATTATATGGTTTTCACATAACAGACTACCAACCACGTCCTAACACAGATCACAGTAATGAAATTATTGAAGGTTTTTGAGTTGTTTTGAATTTAGGCTTCACTGAACAAAGAACAAGACCCTACTAAAGCCCCCACATGGGTGATAGGTTCGTACAAAGCATCCCAAATGAATATGAAACTAGCGAAGTAACAGTTTGAAGAAACCTGGTCAGAGCGCACCATCCCTCGTCCAGCGAGGTCATAGGCCCCTGAGCACAAGTATCTTTCGAGAGGAAGCTGTAGGCACCTGAAAAATCATCTCATTCTATGTCAGTTCCCAACGTACTGGCTGCGTGATTAGCAGCAGTTTGTGAAAATGTTATTTTTTCATATTTTCTGTACCTGAAGATGTAACAGATGCAGAGATATTTTGCTTTACAGAGTAAACTGCTGAGAAATGCTATGGTTTTATTGAACAGAGCTCTGTAGAGATATATAACGTATAAAAGGTAAGAAACGTATGTGATTTTTTTTTATTATTATTAATTGTGTGGTTATGAGGTCAAGAGATCGAGTCTCTTTGATGGAATCATAATAGTTCTTTCTAAAAAGGTTCTACCCCACCCAGAGATATATACCCACCTTGCATTACACGTAGCTAGATCCGGAAAACAGATGTTCACGAAAAACCTTGCGCACATGTTCCCTCGTCTTCTGTTCCATGTGTCTTTTCTTCGTTCTTTAACGAAAGCCACCTCGGGCTGTGAACAAGTGTTTTATTTTAGCCACAACGAGCCCGTGGCGGTCCACAATCACGATCCTTGCACGATGGGCCAAATATCGGACAGCGGTTGAGGATAACAGCGCTTGTTCCCCCCGTAGAAACTCCGACTGACTTTCCACACTCTCCTCACATTCAACCCCTACAATCACAGCGAGGACCCGTTTTAGAGGGAAAGTAACAAGGATCGGTTTCAGAGGGGCATTGTGATGTCACCGAGCTCCGCCCACCCACGCTTTCCTGTCAGTCGTCATGGTTGTAGCCTGTATGTTTTGTATAAGTCCAAGTAGTTTCTAATGTGAACCAAAGTGACATCATAATACACTGTGTAACGCAACCTGTGGCTCTCAAGCGCCATCGGTGGAGGCAAGGATGTCCAACCTCGCTGTAAGGTCATGTGGGTCTTCACCGCCTTACTGCCTATCCACCCCCCACCTCATCCACCCAATTTGAAGAAAAGAGGATTATGTTTAAAAGAAAAAAAACAAGCAAAGTCTATCATAGTGTAGTCTGTAACATTACACCTGAGGGAGACTCTTATTTTGTTTATGAATATGCTGCTTGGAGTTTCTTAATCTTTAATAAAGAAATATGGTTTACATGTTTGGAATGATGGTTGGTCAATTGTCATCCATGAGAGTGAATCGTTCCTGGGTCTCTCTGCAACCACAGACAATTTTTTTCAAACAAAAATGCTTGGGCGTAAAAAAAGTTTGACCGCCCATGGTCAAGGAACACTTTTTGTAGATTTTAGAAGTGAAAATAAGTTCACATCCTAAACAGAGAATACCCAATTTATCACATACTAACTGTTTACTGGCTGAATTTAATGCACTGACCCAAACAAGACCCGTGCAGTTATGGCACATTTTATATGTACGTTTAAGTTTTTCTCCCAATATGTTGAACTCACTTTAAGATCTGCTGAAAAGCATTTTTAAGTGTGCTCTGTTCAAGATGCTATAACTTATTTTGATTCAGAAAAACAAAACAAGCTCTGACCGGAGGTGTTCGGACTTTTACGCATGTCTGTCTTGCATATTTTAAAGGACAGAAACATGTAAGCTTGGAAAGTTCCACTCATTTTCAAAGTCAATGTGGGTAAACTGAACTCCTTCTTGCAATCAAAACAGCATGAATAGGTCTTAAAATGCTAAACCTCAACTTTATTAAATGGAACAAATTTTCATTTCATTTTTGAAAATTCCCCCCAAAAATTGGAATCTGAGCCGAATTTGTCCTTGCAGCAAATTTAATCTAAATAAAATTCAGAACATTTCATTACATTTACCTTTTTCAGACAGCATCTACTATATTTTAGGAATTGCTGTCCAAAACTTTCAATTTAAGTTAACATGAAAAGATTTTATTCCGAGCATTTTTTGAGCATTTTGATTCTCCTTTTGTGTCTTGGATCCTCCAAGCCTCAGGAAATTTTTAACCAATGTAAACGACAGCTGCTGCACTCAAATGATGTTGAAAAGTAGAAATAAAAAAAATAAAAAAACACTTTCTTTGGACAGCCACAATTTTTAAATTCAACATGAATCTAAATTGGTTTAAAAGTCTATTTTAAAAAAACCTCAGAAAATATTAAATATGAAAAGATGTATATACATTTCTTTTTTCATGAAAGAGACACCTACCTGAAGTTTTCTATTTTTTTGAGGTGCTTTTCGGGTAAAATGTTTCCTTTAAAAATAGATTTGTTTGGCCTTCAAACAACAATTTCACTTCAGGTAATTTGGTCAATGTTGCAGTGGGGACATATAAATATGGGACAGACATATTTGTAGAAAAAAAAATGATGTAACTGATAAAGAGCCGTATCTATTTTTGGAGAAATGTGCAATTTTATCATGAAATATTTTCCTTTTATACAATTGAAGATTGAAATCACAGGTATGGGACATGCATACAGTTGGTGTTTTGATCTAAAATACCTAATAAATCACAATAACTCACTACATTTACAATTTTTTAATATGAAATTTGTAAATTTGTAAAAATGTCAATAGCAATCAGACCTTCTATGTCATTTCACCCAAAAAAGCATCATGATACAACCCCACAACTATGTGACTTCACATGTTATGTTAGCTGGACAAAAGCAGCATTTAGTTTTAAAGCTACGTTTAGTTTTAAAGGGTAATTCTGACCTAAAACTTGACTTTGGTCTGTTATTTATGATGTTATGTAATATTCTGTAGTGCAGCATTGTATCCATCAACCTCATCAGCAGGCTGCTAAAACCACCTGTGGGTATTTGACCACTTTTAAAGCACTGGGGCAACAACCCACCTCTTTTTTGAGTTTGGGACATTTACACTTGCATAGCACTGACCTACAGATATGAAAGAAAATCAGCAGAACCTTAAAAATCATTAAAATCTCAATTTCAACTGTCGATAAATTAAAGCAAAGCCATCGTGAGATCAGTGAGAAGAGCTGCAGCTCACTAGTCAAGTAAAAATGCTTTTATTGTTATACATCAACTACCTGACCCCATCTTATGTCACTACATTGTCAATTTACTGCAAAGCCTGTTTGCGTATTTCTTAAATGAGGGCGCTTTTTTCATGAATTATTTTGTTTTGTCCATTTTGATGTGCAAACACTTGTTCCAGCAAAAATCACAGGTCTCTGATTCACTTCACTGCTGGTGGGAGCACTTTTTTATGATGGTTCAAGTCAAACAAGAGAGCACAATTTACCCAGTGCACGTCAGCACTGTACTTCCTAATCTGCCTATTTACCATTTGGTTTACCATTTGAGATACATCGTTCCTGCAGCATGAGCAGCTGTTAATAATGGCACAGCAGTGAAATTTAGTGAAGAAATACATTTGAATTATGCACATGGACCATGGAACGTATTTTTGACTAAGAATGGGTGTCTTGCGCTTTGATTGTGATAAGCATAGATGTTAAGCCTGTTCATTTCCTTCCTGCAGAAGATCTGATGACCAATAAACAAGCAGCCTTTTACATAATTTGGTTCACTTTAACCTTGTGGTGCAAAAACAATCTTTGGGACCCCCCCACTCCCCCTTTACAATAAGGAAATAGAAGCTCATGAAACATAATATTCAGATTCCTAGCCACAGCGCTAATTATCTTTGCATTTGCCAACTACCGAAAAAAACCTGAAAACAGCCCCAGAGTTCCTCCTACTGTACCTGTCCTAATGTACATCATCAGACGTGGGTTTCCTAGTCCTTTGCCCAGAGAACCTCACTCTTAAGACTAATGCGGCACCACTGTAAGATGCCGTTTGGCATGTTTACAATCGATGTAGCAATGGTTGAGTATGTCATTTGGCCAGAGTGCATCTTAGCTATATACGTCAGATTTTCTTGAGATGGAAATGTGATTATAACCTTTCCCAAACTTCACATTCTCTGGAAGCAAACATAATGTAAACTACCTTAGTATTCTTTAGCATCTCATCTCAATTTGCAGTGTATAGGATACATTTAAAACATTAGCTCACTAATTGTTTGGCTTTGTCTGGTCTCCCAACACGGCCTTAGGTGTCAATGGACAATGAGGAAAATCAATTCATGCAATCCAGTATTGGATATATGATATCCAATATATATTATATAATATATATTTTACCTAACCTAGCCTAAATCTATTACCAAATTCCCATCATCATGTACTGAACTTAACCGCTTTATGCCTTAATCATGCATCCACCTGCCAAAAGCTCCTAAACGATCTGCACCGTAACATGCGATATGATAGCAGAGACGATTACCAGGACCATAACAAGTTGATGTTAAGAACATTAGTAAAGGTAGCATTTTCTGTCCAAGCTCAAATCACAGTGCCTGCAATACTACACAAGAAGTGTCATTTGTCTTTAACAAGGCACTTGTCTGTGGGTTGCATCACTTGGAATAATGTAAATATTCAGTAAAATACAGTCTGATTTTATTTCTTAATTGGTTTCTCCACCAGACACTGTCCCAAAGCAGCTTTTCAAGAAATGTGGGTCCAAATCCCTAATGAGTATCGTCGACATAGACAGTAGCTCTGTAACAGCATATGGAGGAATAACTGAGAAGATTCAATAGGAAAAACTCTTAGAAAATGAGGAAGGACTACCAAGAGGAACAAAGACTCAAAAAGACAAACCCCCTAAGAACACCAAGAAGAACCACTCAGAGGAATTAATTCTCAAATGCAAAACTGCCTGAGGGCATGAGGAATCTCCATTGAGAATATCCAAGACACAAAAGGAGAATGTTCTGAGGTCATGAGGTAGGTCCACTGAGAAGATCCATGACTCAAAAAGATGAACTCCCTAAGAACATCAGGAAGCACCACTGACCATAATCAAGACTGAGCAGGATCCACTGAGAAGATCCAAGACTCAAAAGGAGAATGTTCCAGGGGTATGAGGAAGATCCACTGTGAAGATCCAAGACACAAAAGGAGAATGTTCTAAGGGCATGAGGAAGATCCACTGGGAAGATCCAAGACACAAAAGGAGAATGTTCTAAGGGCATGAGGAAGATCCACTGAGAAGATCCAAGACACAAAAGGAGAATGTTCTAAGGGCATGAGGAAGATCCACTGAGAAGATCCATGACTCAAAAAGACGAACTCCCTAAAAACATCAGGAAGAATCACTGAGAATAACCAAGACTGGGGAAGATTCACTGGGAAGATCCAAGACACAAAAGGGGAATGTTCTAATGGAATGATGAAGATCCAGTGGGAAGATCCAAGACATAAGAGTAGAATGTTCTAAGGGCATGAGGAAGATCCACTGAGAACATCCAAGACACAAAAAGAGAATGTTCTAAGGCGATGAGGAAGACCCGCTGAGAAGATCTATGACTCAAAAAGATGAACTCCCTTCGAACAGGAATAAAGACTGAGAATAACCAAGACAGAGGATCCACTGAGAAGGTCCAAGACTCAAAAGGAGAACTACACTGTTAGAAATAAAGGTTCTCTGCAGGTACGATTTTTGGTTATCAAGGTACAAACAATGTAAATGTTCCCTCAAAGGTACAATATTGGTTATAAGATCTAACTGTGTACCTTAAATAGTTTTTTTCTGGGAGAAAAGTACATATTTGTACCTTTTCATAATCTAATGTTTTAAAGTAGAACAATAAAATAAAAGCCTGGAGACGAGACAGAGTGTGTGGAGTCAATACAACATAGAAAATATCATTTCAGTGGATTATGGTACAGCTTGTTCCCTGACTAAAGGTATGGAGATGGCTTCTGCTTAGAAGCTAAATATCATGTCTGGTTTGAGTAGCCTCTACATTGATGGTACACTGAGGTACCTGGGATGTGTGGGTGCTAAGGGTGCTGCAGCACCCCCTGATTTCAGGATTGCCATTCTGTACCATTTCTGAACCCCAACATGGCCTAATATTGTGTTTTAAAAGTCACCTAATGTAATAGTGAAGCTGTTCTTCTCCCACTGTGTATGCGTTTTGGTGTTAAATCTCAGGCTGCATCTATGCCTTGTGAGATACAATTGGTTACCGTGCCACATATCAACAATCTGATTGGCCGCCATTCAGCTCATTTGCATAAAGTTCATCCAGAACTACAGTACTGTGCGAAAGTTTTAGGCATTGAAGTGTATCAGGCTTGATAAAATGTTATATATGATATTGATATGATATCGGGCTTTAATATACATGTAGCTGTTTGCTGTCTGAAAGTACTATCAAAAGGCTCCATGTGTTTCAATGGAGCTCTGGCTGAAAAAGGCTCTATGTGTGTCGATGGGGGGGCCCTAGTTTCAGGTCCCAGGAGAGAGTTAGGCCTCTCTGTCTTTCTAGAAGCTGAGGCCATAATAACAAAAACCAGATATAAGCCATACCATAAGATATTGTCACGTGCTAATGTATGGATTGTGCGTTATGTGTGTGCGTAAATTTTGTCTTAAAAAGCTGAAGCATCTTGGACTTCAGGGAGAGATTCCACATTGGCTCCTGGGTCTCTGCAAAAATGGGCTTTTAGCGCTATCTTTAATTTGAAATAAACTTGTTCATGTTTAAATCCAGATAGTGTCACCAGAGCTTTCGTCATCCCACCTACACAACTGAGAATAAACAACAGCATCTAAGCAAATGTTTAAACAATTTACCTCAGCATTGAGTTGATCACAATATACATGAGAACAAAGTCATATTCATAATTCAAGTAAACATAAAAACCATAAAAATAGTGTCACGGAGTAGCCGTGACGCTTACGCCAATCACACACACCCAGTCATTCACGCAAGCGCACAGGCGCAGAGGCAGTTATCTGCCGGTGTTCTGTCGAATTGTGCTGCTTTGTCGAAAAATGCTACCGTAGCGTTCATCGTCAGCAGACTCTAATGATCTGTGCTACTCCATCGAGAAATGCTACCTTATCGGTTTGCACTTCCAGTTGTGTGTTTCCCATTAAATAGAGCCTAACTCGGTATTATGACGCATTTAATTACAAAATCAAGTACGTGCACTGTATGGACAAGGGAAGCATGGATTTAAATCCATTATAACTTCCTTATTAAATATTTTCCATGTGTAGCATATCTCGATAGACTAATATCACATGTCAAATAATGCATCCCTTATCGAAAAATGCTTCCAGTACAGACCCATATCTTTTTACATCACTACTTACTCTGTGTGCACTGTATGGACAAGGGAAGGAGCCTATATAAATGTTTATAGGTCAGGAAACAATAAAAAAGATAAGAAATTACTCACCTGAACGTGTACTCGACAGAAAGGGAGCATAGATTAATGGGCGTGGAAACTTATGACAAGGCTGTGGGTGTGCGCATGCGCAAAAGCGCAAAGTAGCAAATATCGATGCGTAGCACAACTCGACAGAACACCGGCATTTTTAAAACTCCAGCTGACTTACTGCGAGAGTAGCACTGCATTTTTAATCCCGTTTGCTATCTTGGTTTACCCGGTTTAAGCATTTCATATTTCACCCTTCGCCATAGCATCTCGTTCGCATTTGTTACAGTGGGCAGGGAGGCCTACCGCCATTTTGTAGCATTTGTTTGTTTTCATTTCACCACTCGCATTTTCAACACGCGCCACAGTCTTTTCCTCAGACGAAACCGAGGGACTGGTCCATTCTACAATTATTGTGGGGGAGTCATTGCGCTCCGGGTGGCGCAGACTATTTTAGCGGGGGTGTTTTACTGAGTTTGGGGGAAATGTATTTGATAATGTGTAGTGGGGATTTTTGTTTAGTGAAAATTATTTTGGGTGTTTATGTATTTTGTGTTTATTCTTTTCTGTTGTTATGTTTCATTTAGAATGTTGTTATTTAGTTGATTGATTTGCTTGTGCAATTGGGCTCATCTGTGGGGAGGGGCTACGGGTATAAAAGCCCAGTAGAGGCTCCAAAACAGGGGGGTTCTTTTTGGTGTAGATGCTTTGGGAGAAGGTACTGTGTCTTGGCTGTTTAAAGTAGTTGTGTTCAGGGTCATTCATTTGACTTAGCCTGGCAAACTTGAAGCCTGTTGCACTGTACTTGCTTTGTTTGACGAAAAGTTTTAGAAAAGAGAATAAATAAATAAATAAAACGGGAAAGAAGCTTCACTACATCTCTCTGTCCACTCCACCGCCGTTCATCCTTGCAACATGTAGCAAGAATCTCTTTTTGAAAATGGTTAAACAAACACACTAACATCCATAAAATCACTATTTATTATTTACACACACACACACACAAACACACACATATATATTAAAAAATCATTACTAATTAACATTCTAGAAATTTTGTTTATTCAAATATCAACACTTTTCTCAGCAAATAAGCACAAACTACACAAATAAATACATTTTGAAAATGTGTCTTGGGTGCCTAAGGCTTTCGCACAGTACTGTGTAGAGCGAAGTGATGATGGGCATTTGATGTCACTCATATGTATATATCATCCTCTTTCACTTAAACATGGCACTGCAGGATACGCTTAGTTTGATGTAAATAAAACCAAAAAGAATCAAATGAAAAATGGTAAATCATTTTGAATGATGTCATCTGTTACAACACAGTGCTTAAAACACTTTCCCACATCTCTGCATTTCTTTATCATTGTGGGAAGATTCCCTGAGGTTCCCAATGGTTGTATGAAATATTTGCGAAACACATGTTGGCGGCACGGTGGCGAGGTGGGTAGCGCTGTCGCCTCACAGCAAGGAGGGCCTGGGTTCGATTCCCCGGCCGGGTGACCGGGGTCCTCTCTGTGTGGAGTTTGCATGTTCTCCCAGTGTCTGCATGGGTTTCCTCCCACAGTCCATAGAAGACATGCAGTCAGGCCAATTGTGTAAAATGATCACATTGTAAGTCGCTCTGGATAAGAGCGTCAGCCAAATGCCAGTAATGTAATGTTGGACATTGTAGTGAAAAAATATGGACGGACATGAAAAGGAATGCAAAACCGATGAGGCTCAGGGATCTAACATATTAAACCTTTAGGCTGGAATGCTCGTTAAGAAAACGCTGATCAACAGTCCAATGTTTTGGAGGCTGAAGTGTTGAAAAAACACAAACTAACACAGAAAAATGTGACGTTTGCTGAAGAAATTGTGTGAATTGCTTTGCGAGGGCAATTCTGGGTAACACTTGAGCCCTGTAACACAGCACTGACAGAACCATGACAGAAAACATGTCATAGCAGATGTCATATGCTGTCATGAGTTGTCAGGCAGATGATGTCCAGTTATAGTAACAGTGTCATGTCATAACATGTCACAATTACATTATCATCACATCAAACATTGTGACATTTGACATACGGTTATATTACGGAACGTGGCATATGGCACAAACATGGCCTGGTTGTGTGTTACGTAGTGGGGTGCCCTGGCTTGTACCATGGCTTATTTGTCAAACAATTGTTTCCGTGTTCTTGTTTAAACCTAGCGGAAGCTAACTTGTGAGCAGACATCCCAACCATGGGATGTGCAGGAGGTTTTCCAGGATCTGCAGGAGATTAGGACAACTCCTCGCAGAGGACACAGCCTGCTTTTCCTGACCTCAAAGGTCCTGGGCTCCCTTCACTGTCCCGCTCAGGCCGAGCGCTGACAGGACACTTTTGAAGTCAGGAGGTGGGGAGCTCCAGGCTGGCAGTGCCTGCTCCTCCTCCACCTGCTAGCAAGATTAAACAAACAAATCCTCCGAGTCCAGACGACAAGCTCTCTGAGCCATGATGAAATATTTCCATAGCGACGCGGCCGGGTGTCAAGGGCTCTGACAGTGACACAGCATGAGTCAGATTTACTGGAAGAAGAGTAGGGTCGGAAAAAAATGCAGCGAAAGCCACTTTTCGCTCTACAAAACCTTCCTCACTCGGCTGAGAGGCAAGCCTTGAATGAGCTTTGTCTGGCTGCGGAACTTCAAAACTTTCCGAGGCTCTACACGCGTGTGTACTTACCACCTACCTGAAGGCAGTCTCCGGCAGATAAACGTGTCTGCTGAGCTTTATTCATAACTTGAAGGAACAGATGTGCGCTGTGTCTGACACCCAGGGAGCACAATATACCCAACCTATTCCTTGGGGCAATTGTGGTCGTAAGAATTTCGCATTTCAAAACCTGCTATCAACGTAATGATACGGAAGGCTGCATTTAGAGGCAACAGGGCCTCAGATAGCCTTATACAGTGAAAAAGACCTGTGCCTCTTTAAATACATTTGCTGTCAAGCATAGCCTGAAAGACCAGAACATGCAGAAGCAGAAATATAGTACTTCAGAAAGTATTAGCTGCTCACGTCTGCGTTTGAGGCCTAAATGATGACTCCAGAACATCCGCCCATTAGCAGTGATTCGGTAAAAGCCAGGGCACTGAGGTGCAGTGGAATAAGCATGGTAAATAAATGCACTCTAACAGAAGGTCTGATGTCTATGGTCACTTCATCATGAAGATTCTAGGAGAGATAAACGAATCTCCACCAGGCCTTAATTGGCTGGCCAGATCCGGTACCTCCTAGATTGGATCTGGCACTTATTTTAACAAACCTGGCCCCATGTTTACAACTTGATAGATATCTAAGAAAATGCGTGAAGCGCAGACACTAATAGTCCCTCGCAAATGCACCACTACTGCTTTGATTGTGCATCCTTCAAAAATGTTGGTAACACTGAGTTGAACTACTGGCTTGTGACATCAATTTATTAATTATTGATGCATAAGAAGCTGTTTAGTTTTCAGGAAAATCCAAGTAAAACGAGACCCAGCATCAAGGGCTCACTTAGTGGGCCACAGACTCACCAACCATTCATCAGGAAGTAATGATCTGACACTTTTCTTTTCGAAACGATTGTTAAAAGCACATATTGGAAATTTTAGCTCTGCAGTCCCGGCTTTATTAAAGTTGCTCCTTACTTTGTAATTCCTCTGAGCTCTGCTTTATATGTGCATTGAGGCGTCTGTGCGCTGTGGTTTATGCTTCTGCGGCAGAATGTCGCAGCCATTGTTCGGTGCATCTTAGAGATTGGGCTCAAAATCATACACCTCTCAAATGACCTCTCAGTGAGCTCAGTGAAATTACAGATTGCCCACTCTTGGTAATTAATGCCTCTCTTATTAAATCTACCCATTAGTATCTTCCTGCTCCAGCATACCTGCCTCAAATGACTCAGTAATAACAAACCTTTCTTAAATGTGTTGGAGCAGAAAACTACTAAATTAAGTAGAGCAGTGATACTCCAAGACAAGGATGCAGAACAACTGTTATGTTCCCCACTAAAGCTGAGTATCGCTAAGCATTTTCCAATACTCATATCTTGACCTCAACAATAATAGTCATAATAATGAGTTAAATTTCTATAATAAATAAAACAACACAGAACACACACATTTCCAACAGCTACTGAGGGGGGATTACAATGACCACAGTTAGAGTCACTAGTCTGAAAAGAGTCCTTAGCCACAGGGTGCGTCGCACAGGCAGCCAGTCTAGGAAGCCTCAAGGACTGAAAATCTCCTTGGTCATAAAAGGAGAGAATTTTCCTGGAGCCAAACACCACCAATACAGCTACTGTCATAGGCGCAGTGCAGTGTCAACCAAATGGTCAGCCAGGCAGCCACGTAGCTATAATGTAGCGTCGCATAGGCAGCCAGCCTGAGAGGCATCCTAGCCATGGCATAGCACTGTTCATGAAGCCGAACACTTTCAGCCCAGTCAGCCCCACATCTGCAGTGCAATATCGTCCAAGCAGCCGGTCCAGCAGCCACGTATCTTCGATGTAACGCCAATCAGGTCCCAGGTCCAGGCAGCCTTGTGGCCACAATACAGCGTCACTCAAGCAGCCGGTCCAGGCCGCATCATAGCTGTGATGGAGCATAACCAACTGCCAGTCCTAGATGCCTCTGAGCCATGGGTGGAAAATTGCTCTCGGCTGCTATCTCGGTGGAATGATGGGCAGCAGGGAAATATCAAAACAATACAAAACAAACAAACAAAAAAAAACAATGTAAAACAGCAGCTATATTGCACCAGCATATTTACAACCGAACCAACAGTCTGCAGTAGTGGTGTGGTACTTCCCACTGTTCCAAAAAAGTCCACACAGAATGACATTTTTAGCAATGTTATGTCTTTTTCTCCTCTGTGAGTTAAGATGATAAAAAGTAGAAGGTGCTGAAAAAAGATGCTCACTCTGCCCCTAGGCTGGCTGCTCAGTGCTTCTGACCTCACCCTGGACCAGCCCTTCCAGCGGTAGCTATAAGCAGTCTAGATTTCGGTACAAACATGCTTTGTGGCTCTTAGACTACTTAGTTACTTATGTAATTTTGTTGGTACCATAAAAGTACCGAACTTTGATACCCAGTCTGAGTGTTTACAAAAGATATTGCCATAAAGCAACTTTACAAAGACTCAGCTCCAGACTTGATGATGATGATGAATCATAGCATTCTCTGATAAATGTCAAGTCTCTTAACTACATGGTGTTTTTTGTGAGAATTTGGTCCCACATTTGGAAAATGTTACTACAAATCAATTCATTCATATGATCCAGGCCACTGTATTTTCGGCTGCCTTCTTGATCTTATAATATAAATTGCAACTATATTTTTAACAAATTAGCAGAAAGAACTTGCCGAACACTAAAGATTTCTCTGAAAAACTCCTCCATATTTCTCAGAATCGTTTTTATGAACATGATGCACAAAGCTGATGGAAACATGAATTTATATTGTTTTTTTGTGACATTTCAGTTATTTGCTTGAATTTGATTTGACAGTTAGAAAGAAACCTGGCTACTGTGTGTCCTGATTGCTGGTAATAACAAGCAGTGGGGAGGGAACTGTTACACAGCAGACTAAATCTGGGCAAAAGTGGGTCATGCAACATGTCCCTGCTCTTATAGGACTAGACCACAGGCAAGTTTCCCAATTTTGTCTGTAAGACAGATCTTAGTGGTGTACTAAAAATGCCCTGCTTATGTTGTTTTATCATTTATCAATACTCATTTTCAGCTATACTTCCACTAAACCGCACATAAAAACACACTACACTGCAGGAACCGGGGACCGTGTGAAATATAGGTCAGAATCACTCAAACTGACTATTTATCTCAGCGGTTTGCTGCATTAAATGAACTGTTGTTGTTGTTTCCTTGCAGAAAATGGAACCTGCTACAGTTCTCAACCACAGCTGCTAATCTGAGAAAACTAGAGCACCCTAGAGTAAAGCAGAGCATACATGTGCCAGATATTTCTGAATATAAAATCATTGAATGCAAATATCAGACAATGGTGGAAGCAGTTGCATAGCCAGTAGTGGTGGCCAGCAAGCAGGCATTTATATTTACAGCATTTGGCAGACACTCTTATCCAGAGCGACTTACAATTTGATCATCTTACTCAGGAAGGTGAAGGTAGTGTTAGGAGTCTTGCCCAAGGACTCTTATTGGTATAGTGTAGGGTGGTTACCAGGCAGGGATTGAACCCCAGTCTACAGCATAGGAGGCAGATGTGTTACCCACTACACTCACCAACCACAAGCATTATGTCTTAGAGCTATCACTTTATCTTATTACCTGCATAGTAGAACAACTGACAGCATATCACAATGGGCATTAGGCAATTAGCTACAGGCCTATTTTTTATGACACTAGATGTTTGAAGTAGTGGCATAGCCTGTTATTTACACAGGAAAGAAAAAAAAAACACATTGAATGTTAAATGTAACACATGACTATTTATCTCACACTCAACTGGCTAATGATAGTTGCTATAATAACATAGCAACCAGCATAGACACAGTTTAATTAACCTAGTCCCTGCTTTTAAAGTTCTAGGTGTGGAGTTCTAGGTTGAATGGCTGACTGTAATGTTCTTGTCAGTTTTTCGGTACTGTTTCACTTTTCACTTTGTTCTCTTTACCACAGTTAACTGCTTCTATTCGCTAAGTAGGTAAATAGCCTGTAGCAATTAGTACAATTCAGCTAAATCCTCACCATCCTGTGAAACAGCGAAGCAAGCTAATAGATCTTGGTGTTGGAACAGAAGAAAGCCTTTTTTGTGTGGCCTATAGAAATGAATCTATGTGATCACTGACATGGTGGTAGCGTCCACTGAAAATCTGTGATTATTAGCCTCTTTTGTTTGTTTACTGTGGAAAAAGTCATGAAAATGAAAAATCTTATGTTTTGTACTTATGATGGAATCTGAGAACCAGATTCTTTTAAAAATCAGAAATCTGGGGTGGTCTAGGCCACGCAGGCCCCACTGTTGCTATGCCCCTGGTCTGATTAAAGATTGCAAAGTTCTTGTAATTTTTTTTTTTTTTTTTTTGCAGTAGTGGCCTTTACCTTTTTACCATGGTCAACTACTATGCTTGCAACATAGATATGTAAACTAAAGAAGTTAGCTACAGCTCACCCAACCTAGAGAAACCAGTCAGCCTAGGAACTACATTTCCCAGAGTCCTGTTTCATCAAGATCAACAGCAGCCAATCACCACTCAGGTTCCCCTGAATACTAATGATGTTCACCTGTGTGCTTCTCATGTGACTAGTTCAGGTTATTATTTAAGCCTGGGCCTTAGACCGGTTACTTTGTGAGGTATTGCATTCCTAGTGAATCTACTGAGTGTTATTTTAGGTTTGATCTCCTGTGTTTTTGACTTTGTTTTTTTTTAATCCCCTGTTTCTTGTTGTTTTTCCTGCCTGGTTGTTTTGATATTTGGTTTTTGATTTTTTTTGCCTCTGTTTTTGACTCTGCTCTGCTTTGCCCATCTTGGTTATGTTCGCCTTCTGTGTTTTGTGGATTACTTTGGAACTGACCCATGCCTGTGTATTGACAACGATATCTTGAGCGCAGCTTTTGATACAATAGATCATAATATCCTCCTAGAAAGATTAGAGAAAATGGTCGGTATAACTGGAACTGCCTTATCGTGGTTCAAATCATACTTCGATCGTTTTCAGTTTGTGAGGGTAAATAATATACCCTCCAATTATACAAAGGTTAGATATGGAGTTCCACAAGGCTCTATCTTAGGACTGTTATTATTTACGTTATACATGCTCCCCCTGGGCAAAGTTATTAGAAAACATAATGTTAATTTTCATTGTTATGCAGACGACACGCAGCTCTTCATATCAGCCAAACCTGATGACAAACAGAGAATAAAGAAAATGGAGGATTGCGTAAAAGATGTGAAATCATGGATGTCACACAACTTTCTTCTATTAAATAGTGATAAAACAGAAGTTCTTCTATTAGGCCCTAAAGCTGCTAGAAATAAATTATCACACCTAATGTTGAATCTGGCCGACTTCTCAGTCACACCTGGTTCAACAGCTAAAAATCTTGGCGTTATCATAGATTCAGATCTAGCATTTGATAAACACATATCTAATGTTACTAAAACAGCTTTTCTACATCTCCGTAACATCGCCAAGCTAAGAAATGCTTTATCCTTACATGACGCAGAAAAATTAGTACATGCCTTCATTACGTCAAGGCTAGACTACTGTAATGCGCTACTGTCAGGATGTTCTAGCAGTAACTTAAATAAACTTCAGCTAGTTCAAAATGCTGCAGCCAGGGTCCTTACTAAAACTAGAAAATTTGACCATATTAGTCCAGTCCTATCAGCTCTTCACTGGCTTCCAGTCAAATTCCGCATAGACTATAAAATTCTCCTGTTAACGTATAAAGCCCTACATGGGCTCGCTCCTGAGTATCTGAGAGACCTTATCTCCTATTATGAACCACCACGATTACTTAGATCACAGGGTGCTGGCTTCCTAGTAGTTCCCAAAATTCAGAGAAGCTCTGCAGGAGGAAGAGCTTTCTCTTATAAAGCGCCCCAACTCTGGAATAATCTCCCCGATAATGTTCGGGACTCAGACACAGTCTCAATCTTTAAGTCTAGACTAAAAACTTACTTGTTTAGTTTAGCTTTTGGTAGTTAATGTTAATTCCCTTTAGATAAGGCTGCAGATCCAGGGGTTCATGGACATAGTGAATTGTGGGTAAACTGAGATGCTGGTGCTGCTGTCACTCACTACATGCAGTCACTCAGGTTTGTGGACGGTGGAGTGGGTGAATGCCAGTGTCTCAGGGAGCCTCCGTGTCTATGTTACCTTCTGGCTCTCTCCCTTTAGTTAGGCTGTCATATTCAGACCTGCCGGAGTCATTAGTCACACTCTGATAATTTTTTACATTTTCTGTTCTTCATAAATCCAGTCTAAACTAATTCCTAAATCTTTCCTTCCTCCGAGTTACTGACTGTCCACCGGTCCGGCCCAATACTGATGGATGTCCCACCCTCAAGTCCCCCTGTCCCCCTGATTGACCAGACTGATGGAAGTTTCTGGAACGCAGCTTCTCCACTACAGATCACATCCAAATCTATATGAACTCTAATTGTTTCCACTGTTGATTATACACACCTGAATATATTAGAACTGCGTGGATGTAAAATTGACTTTTCAATGTTTAACTTATAAGTTGTCTGACCAGTGGTAGGATGGTCCCCCCTTTAGATGTGAGTCTTGGTCCTCCCGAGGTTTCTTCCTCCTCCAGCTCTGAGGGAGTTTTTCCTTGCCTCAGCGCTCACGGGGGTTCTGTATATTCTGTATATTATGTTCAGTGTTTTGTCTGATTCTCTGTGCTGTGATTCCCATTTTTGTAAAGCTGCTTTGTGACAACATCAATTGTAAAAAGCGCTATATAAATAAATTTGATTTGATTTGATTTGATCTTTGCCTGACTCACAAAGTAAAGCTTCTTCTGTGTTTTATAACCGCGAGCATCTTCTTACTGGTCAAACGTTACACTTATTGCAGCGCCCATCTGTGGCATGCAGCCATCGAAATACTGCCAAAGTAATAGTGGCCCCTCGATGATCTCTGACACAACTTTACCAGCTCATCCAGTGTTATTAAAGCACATTTTTATGTAGTTATTAAAACTACATTTTATAACATTTTCATTGACTTATTTAAAGCGATATGAAATCGAAGGAGCTTGCTTCCAAGAACTCCCTTACTGCCCTTGAGTTGAAGTATCCCAGGTGGGTACCATTCCAGCACCAGACAAGCCCCTGCTGGGTTCAGAGAGACTTTTTGCTTGCCTATGTGGGGCCTCCTCAGATCTCAAATGTAGCAGCCTCTCTACCTTATCTCCAACTTCACAACTCACCCTGCCGAGTTTGACCTTGAGAGGTAATTTGACGGATCAATATTTGCTAGGCTTGAAGGTGGAGGATAGGGGGCAGGGTAGATTGCTCGGCTGGGTGCGAATTAATTGAATTTGGAAAGCTTCATGGAAGAATCTGTAAGTCCATGGCATTTCACGTAAGGGACACATTGATGGGGATAACCAATTTGAAAGGGCATGGAATATTTTACAGTTCCTTCCTTTATTTGTAAGAAAGTGTTAGGGATAAGCACTAATGTGGCAAGCATGAGCTCCTATGCATAACATTATGTGTTTAGTATTAACCACATTACCATTTTGAAAGGAAATATTCCTGCAGTACTAGTGTTGGCATCTGTGATGGTGCAGTGTATGCCCATCACTGAAATTAATAGGAATATTGTATGTACCTACCTTGATGTCCTGTGTAGAAGGGGATGAGGGCAAATGGGAGGTAAAGTGGACCGAGGCTTCTTGTCCCTGTTGGGCGGATCCACCTTCAGGGAAGGAAAGGGGCCTCAGTGTCCTAAAGTGAAAAACCTGCAAAGGAATGAATTAGTTAACTAAGGAATACTTACCGGTAATATGTATATATTAGTCACGACTAGTCAGTAGATGTGTATATATGGGTGTGTATATATGTTTGTGTGTGAATGTAGATTAGAGCCCTGGGACATCGTCCCTTAAAGCAAATTATTAGTTTAGTCGGGGCGGGGCTTCGACAATAAGAACGCTCGATGTTCTTTCAACAGGGGTTTTCTCAGCTACCTGTGGGAGGAGAGGTTTAATCCCGGTACGAGGCTGTTAGCTGCTTGTAACAGTTTGGGAATAACCTGTGGTGAGGATTAGCCTTGCGGCGAAATCTCAAGTTTATCTTTTGTTTTATTTCTGTTTAATTCAGTTTTTCTTTTGTTTTGAGTCTAATAAAATAAGTACGTGTGCACTTGGACTTGGAGTCTCGCCTCCTCGTATCCACACCCACGCCCATAGCGCCAATTTGGCCGTGCGTAAATCCCGGTGCCTCTTCTTTTGGAGGTTGCACCGTTACAAATGGTGGCAGCAGTGTAAGAAGTACGGAGCAGCGTGCAAGGCTTGCGGACGCCCAGCGCCTGACGCATCGGGTGCCCCTGCAGTTAGACCAGCACAGCGATAGGGTACTGTGGGAAAAAGGGGGCGATGGCGCCCAAGAAGCAGGTGCCGATGACAGAGACGGAGCAACAAAGCGACTTACCTTCTACCTCCGACGGGACGTCCGGCCCGAGGTCTGCGAGCGTCGAGGAACTGTGCAAAATGCTCAGCGGCTTCATGCAAGAGCAGCGACAGAAGGACGAGCTGCAACGTAAAGAGGCCGACAGGCAAGAACAGCGGTGGCGCGCTATGCAGCACCAGTTTGGCTTGCTGCAGCAGCAAGTTAGCACGACGCGGTGGCAGGAAAGGTCGGAACGCGGAGCCGAGAGTGAAGTAGCCGGTGAGAATGTTGCAGCGACGGAGAGAGCGAGCTCAACGCGGATTCTCCGGATGGCGTCAGCGGCCGAGGAAACGGCATATGCGCAACTCGGGCCGCCCGTCACAGCCTGGCCGACACCTAGACTCCCCATGTTAAAAGACTCGGACAATGTTGAGCATTTTTTGACTGTGTTTGAAAGGCTGGCAACGGCCGCTGGATGGCCTGAGCAGCTGTGGGCCATACATTTAGTACCATTGCTGGATGGGAAGGCACGTTCAGCTTATGTTGCCATGGAGCCGAGAGACGCGTTGGACTATGCGTGTGTTAAAAACGCTATCCTTCAGAAATTTGAGATCAGTCCTGAGACATATCGCCTGCGATTTCGTAATGATGTAGTGGGCGAAGATGAATCACCACGAGAACTCTACGTCCGTATCAAAGGTCTCTATGAAAAATGGATGCTGCCGAATACCAAGACCAAAGAACAAATAGGAGAAACCATCATTTTGGAACAGTTTTTGAAAGTTGTCAACCCCGACCTAAGGAGCTGGATACTGGAAAGGGGTCCGTCGTCCGCGGCCGAAGCAGCCAAAATGGCGGAGGCCTACGTCACGGCAAGGCGCGCGGAGGGACCGTTCCAGCTCGGCGGAGGCAACAGCGAAGGCAGGCGTTTCAAAGAGACCGGTG
Source organism: Pygocentrus nattereri (assembly GCF_015220715.1). Classification (NCBI taxonomy): domain Eukaryota; kingdom Metazoa; phylum Chordata; class Actinopteri; order Characiformes; family Serrasalmidae; genus Pygocentrus; species Pygocentrus nattereri. The sequence continues at coordinate 6,246,417 of NC_051223.1, read as the reverse complement.
AGTCAAAGTGGGCGGTTCGAAGTGGTTTTAAGCCTAAACTTTCCAAGCCCTTTAGTAGGGGACACCAGAGTTTTAAAACGGCTGAAAGTACTGCTGGGAGCTTAGACAAACCAGGCACATCGCGCGTTTTTAAATGCTTTAACTGTAACGAACCCGGTCACAAAGCTAGTGTGTGTCCTAGGCTCGCTAGAGGCACCAGTCAGCTAGGTATTAGCCCCGCAATTAGCGATAATGTGTCTTTGGTTGAGAAGCCTACAGAAATGACAGTCAATGTTAAGATAGCAGGGAAAAAGCTGAAAGCGTTGGTAGACACGGGAGCCAGCCAGACACTCGTTCTAAACAACTGCTTGCCGGATGACATGTTAAAATTAGCGGGTAGACTGAAAGTAAAGTGCGTGCACGGGGATGAGGTAGTCTATCCTACAGCAGAGGTAAACATGGAAATACAAGGGCAAACTTACCTGCTAACGGTTGGGGTAATGCAGAATTCTCCGTATAAGGTTATACTGGGTCGCGACGTGCCAGTGCTGATAGATTTGCTGACGGACAGGCAGAATGAATCAGAAGTTTTAGTCGCAACCAGACAAAGAGCTAAAAGTGCTGAGGAGGGTAACAGAAGGACCCTGAGTGAGTTGCCATTTAGCGATGTGGTTAAAGCTAAAAAGTCTAAGCGAGAGCGGAGACAAGCTAAGGTGCGCGGCACCAAAATTACGGAGCCTGTAGCGGTAGCAGACCTCGGCTCTGGCCTGACGAACCCTAGCCTTGCGGTGCTGCAGAAGAACGATACAACCATACAGTCATTATTTCTCAAAGCAGCGCAGGGTACACTCGACAGAGGGAGTTTGTTTGTCATCAGAGATCAGATTTTGTATAGGCAGAAAGGGGAGCAGGAGCAGCTAGTAGTGCCGAAAGATCTTAGAGCAGAGGTTTTAAAAATGGGACATTCTGAACAGTGGGCGGGCCATATGGGGAAAGCCAAAACGTTAAGCCGCATTTTGGCGAGGTTTTATTGGCCTGGGCTTCACTTAGATGTCGTAAGTTATTGCCGCTCGTGCCCACAATGTCAGTTAACGGCCCCATCGAATAAATCAGACAGAGCCCCTTTAATTAATCTGCCAATAGTAGATGAACCTTTTACGCGAATAGCGATGGACATTGTAGGCCCCTTGCCCCGTAGCCGTTCGGGTAATAGGTATATCCTCACTTTGTGTGATTACGCAACCCGGTATCCAGAAGCGTTTGCTTTACGTAACGTAAAGACCAGGCAGGTGGTTAACGCTCTTATCCAGCTGATCTCACGGGTAGGAATACCCCGAGAAATTCTAACTGATCAGGGCACTAACTTCACATCAAAGCAGCTTAAAGATGTTTTTAGCTTGTTGGGCATTAAGGGCTTGAAAACCACTCCGTACCATCCGCAAACTGACGGTCTCGTGGAACGATTTAACAAGACGTTGAAGGTGATGTTGAGGCGTTTTGTGAACGAGACTGGATCTGATTGGGACACGTGGTGGCCGTATGTCCTGTTAGCCCCGGTTTACAACTGAACGTCCTTTCCCATGTGCTCAAGATGAGAGAGAGGCTTGCACAAGCAACACAGATAGCACATGAGAACCTTGAGCAAGCGCAACGTCAGCAGAAGAGCTGGTATGACAAGTCAGCGAGGAAACGGGCACTGACACCAGGTGATAAGGCGCTGGTGTTGCTACCGACGTCTGACACAAGTCTTCTGGCAAAATGGCACGGGCCCTACGAAGTGCTAAGAAGGGTGAATGAGACCACCTATGAACTGTTACGTCCTGAATGTAAGAAAACCGAGCAGTCTTTTCACATAAACATGTTGCGGCAGTGGCAAGAACGAGATAAAGACACCACGGAACACCTGTGGGTGCAAGCAGTTGGAGAGGAGGAGGAATGTGAGGAGCAGTACTTTCCATCCAATACCACCCAATCAGAGGTTTTACAACTGGGACACCTTACACCAGCGCAGGTGGAGGCGCTCAAGGGCGTAATACCAGCAGGTCTGTTTAGCCGAGAGCCAGGTCGGACTACAATGATTGAGCATTCCATCCGTCTGCTGAAAGACGAGCCGATCAGACAAACGAGTTTCCGAGTGCCAGCTAGGCTGATTCCAGACTTCAAGGTTGAAGTGGAACAAATGCTTTCTGCAGGAATCATAGAGCCATCAACAAGTCAATGGTGTAGTCCTGTGGTGTTGGTTCCAAAAAAGAACGGTGAACTGCGCTTTTGTGTGGATTTTTCAAGGTTGAACGCGGTGTCTGTCTTCGACCCATACCCCATGCCAAGGACCGACGAAATCATCGAGAGGTTGGGAAAAGCTGTATTTTTATCCACTCTTGACTTGTGTAAGGGTTACTGGCAAGTGCCACTCAGCCCGGAGGCAAAGGAATTGACCGCGTTCAGGGCGCCGAATGGTTTATTCCATTTTACGGCCATGCCGTTCGGTCTCCATGGAGCGGCAGCGACATTCCAACGGCTGATGGACAGAGTGCTGCATGAGACGGAACAGTACGCGGCCGCTTATCTGGATGATGTGGTGGTCTTCAGTGAAACCTGGGAGGACCACCTACAGCACATGGAAGAAGTGCTAAAGCGGATTCGCGGGGCTGGCTTGACAGTGAACTCTTCAAAATGTCACTTGGCCAAGGGATCTGTCTCCTACCTGGGATATGTTTTGGGGGGAGGAGTTATCCGGCCGCAAGTGGATAAGGTAGAGGCCATTAGGAATAGTCCGATACCTACTACAAAAAAACGGGTGAGGTCGTTTTTAGGATTGGCTGGTTGGTATCGTCGTTTTATTCCTAACTTTTCAAGCCGTGCGGCCCCATTGACTGAATTGACCCGTAATGACAAGCCGCAAAGAGTCAAATGGACTGAGGAGTGCGATAAGGCTTTTAAGGACCTTAAAGACTCTTTGTGTTCTGACCCGATTTTAGTAAGCCCTGATTTTAGCCAACCCTTTACTGTGCAGACTGATGCGTCGGGAAATGGACTGGGGGCGGTTTTGCTCCAAGGCGAGGAAAAAGACCGTAAACCCATTCTATATATTAGCAGGAAGCTTTTTCCGAGGGAGCGTAAATATTCCACAGTAGAGAAGGAGGCTCTGGCAGTCAAGTGGGCTTTAGACTCTTTGAAGTATTATTTGATGGGTCATGATTTTGTGTTAGAGACTGATCATCGGGCGCTGCAGTGGATGCGGCAGATGCGGAACTCTAATGCCAGGATCACTCGCTGGTATTTGTCCTTGCAACCCTTTCGGTTTCAGGTTCGCTACCGCAAGGGACAGGACAATGTGACAGCGGACTACCTCTCACGTCACGAGGACAGTGACTGACGTAAGGGGGGGGGTGTGTGATGGTGCAGTGTATGCCCATCACTGAAATTAATAGGAATATTGTATGTACCTACCTTGATGTCCTGTGTAGAAGGGGATGAGGGCAAATGGGAGGTAAAGTGGACCGAGGCTTCTTGTCCCTGTTGGGCGGATCCACCTTCAGGGAAGGAAAGGGGCCTCAGTGTCCTAAAGTGAAAAACCTGCAAAGGAATGAATTAGTTAACTAAGGAATACTTACCGGTAATATGTATATATTAGTCACGACTAGTCAGTAGATGTGTATATATGGGTGTGTATATATGTTTGTGTGTGAATGTAGATTAGAGCCCTGGGACATCGTCCCTTAAAGCAAATTATTAGTTTAGTCGGGGCGGGGCTTCGACAATAAGAACGCTCGATGTTCTTTCAACAGGGGTTTTCTCAGCTACCTGTGGGAGGAGAGGTTTAATCCCGGTACGAGGCTGTTAGCTGCTTGTAACAGTTTGGGAATAACCTGTGGTGAGGATTAGCCTTGCGGCGAAATCTCAAGTTTATCTTTTGTTTTATTTCTGTTTAATTCAGTTTTTCTTTTGTTTTGAGTCTAATAAAATAAGTACGTGTGCACTTGGACTTGGAGTCTCGCCTCCTCGTATCCACACCCACGCCCATAGCGCCAATTTGGCCGTGCGTAAATCCCGGTGCCTCTTCTTTTGGAGGTTGCACCGTTACAGCATCTCTTATAAAAATAAAACATTTTTTTCCAACCATTATACATGCTGATAATCTTCTCAGGCAATAAAAAGCATTCATTAGGCTGACTTTGGTTAAGCCGCCTGGGCAAAGCAGAAAACAGCATGGTTTGAATAAGCCTGATTCTACTGTAAAGCACAATCTGTGTTAATATACATTTCCTTCTGTTGATCCCTACAGATGGTAGAAAATACAGCTTCAGATAGGAGCAGTGATGTCCCAGCAGAAGGTAAGGAATGTGGACATTTCTTCGACTTAAGTCTACATACAACATCAAATCAACCGATACATCAACCACAGAGAATTAGTTTGTCAAAACCTCTTCAAATGAAAGTAAAAGACCAGGCAAAACCTCTGTCCTCCTCAGTCTGCTGTCTTGAGAGTCACTGAAATAAGAACTGACATTTTCTCACCACGTAAAACAGACAGACTGCAGTAATCCCTTAATTTTGCATGATATTCTCTTATTTCACATACATCCCGGTCCATAAACATTTGGAATTAGATAAAGTTGTGGATATTTTACCTTTTCATTAACCGAAAATTGGGTGAACAACATAGAAATTACAACCATTCTCATACAACACCTCTTTCCCCAAACTAATGTTGGGCCTAAGAGCCTCTCTTCTGTTCTCCTAGCATCTAACCCAGAGATGGGTTCTCCTAGCGTGTTCTGTTATTACCTTAAGAGCTAATTGCAGTATAACTTCTTCTAACAATGAAAGAGCCAATGTATGAGTATAAAAGAACAAAGTGAAAAGACTTCAGTTGCTGGGTTCTTGTGGAAGGAAGGAAAAGGCTTTCTTCTTTACTGAGCTTGAGTGGCAAGATGATCATCACAAAACATCCATTTTTATATCCTGTTTGGGGTGATGAAGTAATCACCCCTCCCTCTCTATAAAATTCTATACCATCTTAGTTCCCATCGTTTCCAAGCCATCACTTTTCCATGGGAACCCTTATTTCCAATCATACATGATGTGTTTTTATTTGAATAATATCTTATCTCAGCTGTACCAGAATGTTCCACTCTCCCAAGGGCATTAGCTTTTGACTGGTTGCATTGTAAATTCACCTGCTCCACCTCTAGCTCATCATCTCAGGGACAGCGTCTTCATTCTCACATAGCTGCATTAGCAGATTCTCACAAACTTCTAGATGCCTCTTTGTTAAGAGGGCACTCCGGAGTCCAAGTTCCCATACAAGCTGAGGCCTATTCCCATGCAAGCTAAGGTCTATCTTAAAGTGTGAAGATTACTATTCTTTTGGTTAATAAATGCTACTTGTTAGAACTTTCAAATATGAAGATTATTTCTTCAAAACATCCGACACTAACAAACTCATAAATTAAATTGTCATTTTTAATACTCAGTTACAAATCCTTTGCCTGAAGTTTGGAACCCATACAAATCACCAGATATGGAATTTCATCCCAGGTGACACTCTGCCAGGCCTTTGTTACTTGTTCTTGGGGCATTTTACCTTCAGATTTGCCTTCAGTAAGTAAAGCGCATGCTTAGTTCGATTCAGGTCAGTTGATTGGCCTTTGTATAACATTCTGTTTTTTGTCTCAAAAAAGTCTTAGGTTGCTTCACAGTATGGTTTGGGCCATCGACAATCTGACTGTCCGGTGAGTTTTGTAACATTTGGCTGAATCGGAGCAGATAAGGTATCTATATACTTCAGAATTCCTTTCGCCTTTGTAAGAGGTCAAATTGGCAGCCATACAGGCCCACACCATAACACTACCTCCACCAGGCTTCCCATGAGGTGGTGTGCTTTGGATCAACAGTTCCACCCCTTCTTTATATCTTTCTCAAGTTGATGTTTGTCACATCTGGTTTTGTTCCAGGGTTTTTTAGACATGTCTTGGCAAACTTTAACCTGTTCTTTTTGTTTTTGAGGCTTGGCATCTTTACATTTACATTTACGGCATTTGGCTGACGCTCTTATCCAGAGCAACTTACAATTTGATCATTTTACACAGGCAGGCCAAGGTGTGTTAGGAGTCTTGCCCAGGGACTCTTATTGGTATAGTGTAGGGTGTTTGCCCAGGTGGGGGATTGAACTCCAGTCTACATTGTAGAAGGCAGAGGTGTTAACCACTACACTATCCCAACCCCATACAATGTATACATGCATCTTGTTGTAAACCCTCTGTATTTACTGAAGTCTTCTCCTGATTACTGACATTACAGATATGTCTACCTCATGAATGGTGATCCTGTTCATCTGACCAACTGTTGTGAAAATTAGCATGCCAAGGAAGGCTGTGTGCTTCAACGTGCCTCTTCTTGTTTGATGCTAACCTAATACTCAGTAAGGTATGAACGCTGTCTGACTTGCTTCTACTTTTTTGACCTCTTCCTTCTACTTTTTAAAAACTTCAGCACTTTTGTCACTAGGAAGGAAGCCTGTTCATTACTTTTTGCCACTTCCTTCACACGTACACATGCAAATGTAATGAATATATTGTGACCTAACCTTGCGACATATGCACCATGCAGCGTTTGCTGTTTTTTCCACATGCATCTGTAAACACGATGAGAACTTCTGCTCAGGCTGCAAAGAGTTGCCCACACACTCTGCACAGTAGTCTGCTGCGAAGCGCATTTACTGCTGTGCAGATTTCCAGTAGGCATCTAGAAGATGGATGCCAAGCCATAAAATTCTGTTTATGCCAGTCGTCTTTACCATTAGTGCAATTCAGATTTTTATCTCCATGAAAGTGAGATGTATGTTTCCACATGCATGTTGATAGATGCTTGTTACGGGAAGAACCTGTTACAGGATCCAGCTTTGGACAACCTTCTCTTAGCTCTTCACTGATTCATAGATCAAATTCCAGACACACAAGGGACCCAGATAGGTCAGTTATTGCCGTTTGAGGTTGTCTCCCCACTCCCACTGCTCTAATGCGAGCGCCAGTGTTAGGGTGGTCCAGAGCCTAGCACAGACTGTACCAGATTAATCACGGTGACAGCACTGATAAATGAACCCCCCTTAAGAGGCCCAGCAAGCTGCGCCGGAGCCATGTAGAGACCATCATTAATTATCATTCATGGCGGCCTCACGGCCTGGAGATCCGTCATCAGCCGGCTGCTGCCCCCACTAAGGCCATACATACCAGCTTCAAGGGCGGTTTGTGGTTTAACCTACTCTGATTGCATGTTGTAGTTTTCAGGTGATTGATTCAATGTTGCTTTAATGCCCACACAATCCATTACCTGGAAGATCGGTGTCATCTTGTTGTCTTTATCTTAAAGAAAGATCACATGTTAATATAGTGCAGATGCCTTTCTGCATGCACAATTAAAGAGACACGTGTAAGAGCTTCAAAATGTAGGGATAGTCAAGGTTAGAGCCCGGAAACATGAGACAAAATACAACATCAAAACTGCTTGTTATTTGATTGATTTGCTACTCATGAGATGAATTAAAAACTGGTTTCCAATTACTTTTTAAACACATGAAGCAACTTGAAATGTTAATTATAGCTTAATTTATACATATAACGTCATTTTATGTGGCCTAACACTTTGTGGCTGAGTTGCTGTCATTCCACTTTGTTATAATGCCACTAACAGTATATATATCAAATTATGTCAAAAAATTGAAAATGACACAAATGGAAATATCAATGTTGATCGAGAGCAGAGCTGGAATGTTAAGGCCTATTTACACCAAATATGACAATATCAGATAACAAAATGGGTGCAATTTTAACATAGTGGGACTTTCACACCAGAACCAAAGTGTTTAGGTCCAAACTCTCTGAAAACTTTTTTTTAAGCACTGCAACTAAACAGTACATACACGGGGTACATCCCATTCTACAAAACAGACAACAACAAAGCCAGTCTCACCGCCTCTTAGAATAATTATAGCTGCATGACGAGTGATTCTGCATGTATTTCCATATGTCAATGGGGGGATTCAAGGCTCTGCTTCTACTTGGTGCTCCTCTTATTTGTAACACTGGGTTTGCAAATCAGACACGCGTGGATAAAAATGAACCCAGAGAATTTATTTGAAAGGAGATGAACAGGGTTACCACCAGACCAGGTCAATAACCTGAAGGTTATTCTGGGATTCTGGGAAGTGGAGTCCTTTATGGTATAAATGTCCAACTGAGAATCAGAAAGTGTGACAGTACCCTTCCCCAAGGAGTCTGAGAGGTCCAAGGAATGAGGCCGACCTCGACAATGGCCACCCACACTCCTGGAGGAGTCTCAGGATACATTCTCGGAGATGGTGTGGTGCTGGATCAAAGATCCTTTCATTGGAAATCCTCCCTGATGACCTCTGGAGAAACCAGCTGGATGACTTCTGGGATGACCTCTGGGATGTGTTGCCTCTTCCACCAACCAGGACATCTCTGGCAAGAACCCAGCTCCTTTCCTCAGGTCCATAACCCCCCCAGTCGACCAGGTGCTGGAGAACACCTCCCCTCCTCCGAAAATCCAGCAGCCTGCGCACAGCATAGCCCTTGACCTCGACCGGAGAGGGCGGCTGAACATCAGACAAAGCCTCGTCCAGTGGAACAGGAATGACAGGCTTCAGAAGTGAGACATGGAAAGAATTACAAACTCTGTATTGGCGTGGTACCTCAAGCTGATAAGTAACTCTGCTGTTCTGTGAGGGAGCCAACAGAGTGAGTAAGACTCGAACGATTGACTGCGTTGGTTTAACCTAGAACCCTGGTTACTTACGGCCGAGATGATCTCCTTAATATACGCTGTCTGCATGTTGGCGAAGCATTCTCTAACACTGGGTTTGTAAGGTTACTTACTAGTTAACTTATCTGGTACAAACAACCTTCCATAAGTCCCAAGGTCTGTATTTCCATCTGACATTCAAACAAGGAACAAGGAAAATCCTATTAAACAAGGGGTTTTCAACCTTTTCCACCATAAAGCCCACTAGTGTGTAAGTACCAAACCTAGCGGCCCACAGAAAAACTAAAATCAGCTGTTTAAATACAAGTTTGTTTATTTATTTATTCATTTTTAACGTTGACGTGGAAAACTTGAGAAGTAGGGCCTGAAAAAAGTCATGTCAAAAATATAAAACGTAAAAAAAAAAAACACACAGACGGTTGTATAGAATGGCCAAGATAGATTAAGGCTCCAGTCTCTTCGGGGGCATTGGTTTGAATCCCACCACTGCCAGTACAGTTTTTCACTAGTGTGCATGTGGGCGTTTCACTGCACGGATGGATTAAATGCGGAGGTCTGATGCCACACTGTTGGCAAAATGGTTCTAAATTTAATTTACATTTTTAAAAAAGGGGAAAAAGAAAATCAAAAGAACAGAAAGTTGTGAAGAAGATGTGGACTTGGATTTGGAGCTGCAGTTCATTGCATTTTCACTGAAAATATTCCACTGACTTTCCCAAAAGAGCAATTGTTTGATCTCGAGACATCTCTTTAGTTTCGAGGTGTTTTGTAGTTCAGTTGAAATAAACCACATTCTGTTTTCGATTAGCATCATTACAATATGTCAACAACAAAATGATGCATTTGTCTTGATTTCTACTTTGTCAATGATTAAGCAGTTGGAGTTTAACCACTCAGATCGCTAATCCTCGACTACAAATACGCACCGCAATCCGTGAGTTGAAGTCTATTGCTTGTAACAGCAGGTTGTGGTGAGAGTCTGTAAAGAGTCAGATGTTAAAAGAATTGATATGCTGACAGTACAGCGCCGGCGTGCTGCTAGAAGAGAAAGAAGCAGAGCCAGCTCTGCTCATGAAGAGCATCCCTCATTTGATCACACAATGCATTTCCATCAGCAGTGAACTGAACAAGTGTTGGTTTGGAATCAGACCGAGACCTGCGGGTTTTTGCCTGACCAGTTCACCTATTTGTTGCAGACCCAATACAGGTGGAGTTCACATGTGTCAAAACAGAGTGAACTAAAGAAAAAAATGTTATTGCTGGTGTGGCCACGGCAAACAAAACACCCTAAGAAACTGGCTAGCTGTCTGCATCACGTGCCCACAGCTTCATTGTCTCAAAACCTATGATTTAATTAGCCCACTACTGTGATGTCTTTATTTGTACATTTTTATTAATATTTTTTAAATTGATTAAAACATGAAATTGGTTAAGCTAATCCCACAAGCGTGTTTTATGGCCTATAGGTGGTCCACAGCCAAATTAGGTTAAGAATGCTTTATGTCACTGATCAGCTCTCAGGATCAGTTCAGTCAGAGAAATATCGGTCGATTACTGATCACATATCTGACCTGATTTATATCGCTGTTGTCAGAATAAAACCTTGTATCCCCAAATTGGTAACTTTACAGGAGAAGGGAAAAAACTACTTTTAATGTAAGTCTATGGAGCCAGGCTTTTTTGGGCTGTTTCTTTTGGTCTATTCATTGTGAAAAACTGCAAAACAAAATTGCAGATACAAGGTTTTGTTCCGACAGCAATGATATAGTTATGCATCCTCACAAGGTTAATGAATATCATAATTAACCAGACCACTGGTCATTTAAAATACAAGTGCTACCTTTACCTTAACCATCATGAAGAGGTGATTATCATCACTCATTAAATCAATCAGTCAAACAAAACTATTACACAGTGCTTAGTGAATAGGTTGCCCTATTGTAACATCATTGCAGTCCATTTAAAAGTTACTAATATTTAATCATTTCCTACAAAACTTAATATTCCACCCAAGTGCGTAATTGCTCGACGTGCCTGCAGTCCATGCCCATTTAGCGAAGGACAATTTCCCCAGACAGCCCCGTGAATCACTTACCGTCATCTCTTAACAATATCGGCCAGTGGATTTAAGGATTTCTCCGCCTGTGGCGTGACCTGAGGATGCTCCCCATTAGGCTATTATCCCTGACCCTGACGTTCAGCTGATCTCCCACAAACAGAACAATCGTCTCTAAATCAGGGTTGTGCCCTGCCAACGCTTTTAAGGCGGCTTAATGATAATGAGGTTTCATATTAGAGATGCAATTAAATATCTAGACGTGTTTTATTAGCTTTCACCACTAATTCATTCTGCCATTGCTGTTAAATGAATGTGGACATGTATTGCTGACGTAACATCTAATTGCACTGATAGATGGATAATGGCCTCGGACACTTATTCATGATATTGCAGAGCGAAGAATGTGTGCAATAGCAGGGATTAGACACGAGTAACCAACAGGAAATTAACAGGTGGCCTATAATTTAATCTGCAGGCTATTGTGTGACAGTATAGCATGTGTGGTATTTCAGAAGGAGCTACAGTACTATGGGTGCTGATGTTTATCGGTAGGAACGCAGTTCAGAATTACCTTTGTAAATGAATTTTAACAGTGATTTCTGCTTTTGTCGGTTTTACTGTGAATTCAGACGGCTGTTTTCTTTTAAAATCTCTTGGGTTTCATAAATAATAGACAATAAGACACTGGCAAAACAAAGGTTATTTCCCAGTTTTGGCAACACTTTATTTGGACAGTCTACTTGAGATGCTGTATAGCTACTTACTTTACTTTCAAGTTACATTCACATAAATACCTACTAAATTGGCCAGGATCTTCTTTAACTCTAAATCTGGCTCTAATCCTAACCTCAACCCAAAACCTAAACCCAACCCTCATCCTTGTCCTAGCACTAACCATGGTCCATATCCTAGACCTAACCCCACCACTCCTTAGAATCCAGTTTCAACAGCTTGTTTGAAAACAATTCGAACATCTGTGGATAATCTGAAGTGGACAATTGTGGACTATCCAGATCAGTTGAGACTGTAATGTTCACGGAACGATATAATAAAGACACAGACAATGTGCTTCAGTCGCTCTCTGGCGTGCGTGCAATGTCAATAGCATTTTCAAGCGTGAGGCCTGAGCAGTAGCATAGTAATTTTTCACGTATTCTTGGCGAGTTTATGCCGAAAACAATTCGGTCTCGCACCATCTCGTCGCCGTTAGGGTAACCACAGTCTTTTACTAGTAGTCTTAGCTCAGTCACAAACTGGTCAAAACTCTCACTATTCCCCTGTATCTTTTCGTGAAACTTATATCGTGCAAAAATGGGGTTTGCTTTTGGTGTTACATATGTTTCAAACCTTTCGTAGTATGTAGTTAGCAGTTTTTGTTCATCCGCCGTAAGAGTCCATGTGTTAAACACGTCGCGACCTTTCTCGCCGACCCACAGTAGCAAGTAGCTACATCTTTCCTCCTCTTTTTTGGAGGCTAGCAGACCCGAAAACATAAGGCCCACATGCTGGCGAAACTTTCTCCATGCGTCAGGCAGGTTAGATGAGTCCCAGTCCATTCGTGGTGTGGGGATACCTGTGCTGTCCATCTTCCGTCGGCAGGCTGATGTGCACTGAACTCTGACACCATGTAATGTTCACGGAACGATATAATAAAGACACAGACAATGTGCTTCAGTCGCTCTCTGGCGTGCGTGCGTCGCCAACCTTTATTGTTGTAACTCTATTACTCTGGCGCACCTTGCTTACGTCATCAACTGGTGGGCTCCTAGCCATATCCAAATACTACAGAGACCCCATTTTGTTCTATTTTTGCATCTTTGTCACACTTGAATATTTCAGATCAAACTAATTTTAAAATTTGATGAAACAATAACCCGAGTAAACACAAAAGGATGTTTTCGAAGTGATGATTCCTTTTATTGAAGGAAAATGCCTGCTTGGATCATTTGCTTCCTGCTCTCCTCCATTTTTGGAAGAAACTTCTTGCATCAAATCTCACACGTTTTTTGTGACAAAACATAGTTTAGAGACCAGACAGACTCATCAGAGATTCCTCCTGGTGGAAGATCTTGCACTGTGGGAACCCCTGACACAGATCAGTGTGCAGACCACGATTCAAGATTCCCTGTTACAAGACTGCAAGTTGTGTAGTGATCTGACAACTTTGAAAGTAATCAAATGCCTATGGCTTTGGCAAGTTTTTGAGTCTTGGTTTCTCTCAGTGGTTCTACCTCATGCTCTAAGGGAACAAACTCGAGAACAACTGCAATCGTTACGCAAGACCTGGTAGACCACCAAAGCCATCGCCATCAGATAAACAGCTCTTAAAGCTTTCATCTTTGAGAGAGAGGAGAAAATCAAGCTCCATCCTTGCATCAGATCTGAAAACATCCACATCCATCTTTAAACTGTGAGGAGGCAACTCATGGGTCTGAAAGGAGCGTAGCTGTTAAGAAGAACCTCACTGAGAAAAGGAGATAAACAAACAATAAAATCATTAGTAAATCAAACAGCTTGTGTTCTCGGTACAATGGACTCACCACCCCAGCATCATTGAATTTGTTTGCGATTACTTGGATTATGAGAAGCAGAAAATGGATCCAAGTTTTAAGGCTGAACTTTGGGTGGAAAGAACTGGCATACCTAATGAACCAGGAGTGACTGGGGAAAGAACATTCTGCTACTAACAATTGGGTTCTTTTGGGATTCTTTGGTATGTGTTTGATGCTGCATCATCATATCATATGCAACATGTTGAAGGCCAGCATTCGTAACCAAAAATAAAAGTAATATATCTTTCTATTTGTGAATAAGAGCTCTGACAATATGACATAGTGGCAACACTTTACTAGAATGTACTGTTTAAAACTTTATAACACCTACATAAGCTTGTCATGACAACTGACCTAAATCTACATAAATGTTCGAAATGCTTATTCCAATTGGTGTTATCTGTCATAAAGGATAATCTGTCATAAACTGATCAAAATTGGTAAATGTAACCTTTAAAGCGAATGACACCTTTTGGAAAAGGCATTTATGAACACTAATGTGGGGTAATGTCAGTTGTCATTGCAAGCTTAGGTAGGTGTCAGGTAGCCTATGAGCAATATCCAATAGTAAAGTGTTACCAACATAACTAATGTCCAAAATAGTCACTGTCACTGTTTGCAGATTGTGTTTTGAGGGATGTCCATAGGCTCTCGATGCCTTTTTTCTACGAGATGGTGGACAAAAAACTGTTGAACAGTCCGTGTTCAAATCTGCACACTGAAACTGAATGACTGGGCCTTCGTTTGGTGATGTAAGCAACCTTTGAACTGGCAACAGTTAAGAGGATGTCTAAGGCCTGATTCACACAAACCATCAACATAATTAGTAGTGGCTGGTGTAGTGTAGTGCATAACCCCTCTGCCTTCTATGCTGTAGACTAGGGTTCAATCCCCCACCTGGGTAAGCACCCTACACTATACCAATAAAAGTCCTTGGGCAGGACTCCTAACACTGCCTTCGCCTACCTGTGTAAAAAAAAAAAGATCAACTTGTAAGTCGCTCTGGATAAGAGCATCAGCCAAATGCCATAAATAAATATAACTGGCAAAGCATGCACACACTGGCCTTTCATACATGCAGCATTTTGCTGTTGCCAGAACAAAACCTCGTATCTCCAAAATGAAAACTTAACAGGAGAAGGAAAAAATCCATTCATCATGAAATTTAACACGATATATAGGGCGACGAGTTCTTTCAAATGATGTCAAAAACTGAAAAGTGAGTGGACCTGCAAGAAAGTTGCAAAATGATGCTTTATCCAAATGGATAAATGGTCAAATTGGTCACTCTGCTTGTTAAAAATGTAATTGATAAAAGAGTACAGTACATGTCTTTACCCCCGGGAGCATTCTGACTTGGGATTGAGTCAAAGTTTGGTAGACTTAGCAGTAAATCAGTGTGCAGTCCTTGCTAAACAACATTCATGAACTAAATTAAATGAAAGAATTAGCCATTTTATTCACTTTTCTGCTTAATTTTCATTTATTTACATGACCTATCTCATCGTCTACTCTCTAAACGCTACGCTCTTTCGGTGCCACATCTGGGATGCTCTGCCACTCCACTCATGCTGCCTGTGTAGAAGCTCTTATCCATTAACTAAAATGCAAATGAAGATGTTCCACGTCGCTCAGGCTTGACGTAATATGTGTGAATCAAGCATAAGAGGCACTGGTTAGGCAGCCAAAGCAAACTATGCCATACAAACTGTAACCAACACATCGTTCTGTTTCAAAAAGATGCCTTTTTGCTTTAAAATCATTTTTTGGTTGAAGTATTCTGGTGGTTGCAGTGTTTTGGTAGCAGCAGTAGCGGTCACTGGTCTTTTTCTGGCTCAGGCTGTGGTCGTGGTACCAGTTGAACCACAAAAACAGAATTTGTTCGGTTTCTACGCTGGTTTGCCTCTCAGGTCAGGGACAAATTTTTAGATTGTTCAGAAAAACATGATAAATGTGCAAGGGAAAGGACGTAGGCATCTTAGTCAAACTGGCTGCTGTAAACAACCTGCCACTGGCAGATCAATAATCCAAAGAGGAAGGCATGTTGGATACTGACAAACCATTAAAGTTTCATTTGACTCTTCTGCAAAGTAGCTGAGAAGTAGGACTAGAGCTGGAAATAATCACCAAACACAATCTTTCCGCCTCCTTACCCACTTTTCTTTCATGCATGAGGTTTCCATCACCCTCTGCATTCGCATTCTTATTTACCTAGTGCCAAAAATGTTCGGTTTCAGAGCCTAATATGTACGGATGAGCAAACGCAAGACGTGCTGTGCAAAGGACATGTGGTGTGTATTTTCTCAAACATTGGTGCCTGTGTCTGTGTCTTGTTTGGTTTTATTTACTTTTCTTGCTACATGGAGTGAATTCTTAACCAGGGGAGTAACCTTGACGTGCTTCAGCCCTGCTTTCTCTTCACGCTCGGCTTATTGCACCACACTGGAACCGACGAAGCATTCCACCTGATGATATGCAGCGCACTGATTACCCTTTCTTTTGTTATTTTCTTATTAATTATAATTACATTAGGAATTGCATTTTGTAATCTCGACCTGCCTCTTGTACAAAGACCAGCATAGAGTGTGGTTTCTTGGAATCATTTGCATGAAAATATGACATCAATTTATTGTCCTAATTTGAGTCTATCCTCCTGGACATCCACCAAATGTTTTCCTCCTTCGTTTTTCTGCTCTTGGATTTTTCCTCTATATGATTCCAATGTCTCTATTCAATTGCTCTTGTAAGCTCATTTTACTTGTATTCTAACTCCACTAACTTTTTGAGCCTTTGTTCCTCTTGGTGGTTATGGGTTCTTCCTCATGTTCTTAGTTCTTGAGTTTTGTTTCCTCTTCTTGGTTCTTCTTCATGCTCTTTGGTAGGTCTTGAGTTTTGATTTCTCTCTATCGTTCTTTCTCATGCTCTTTGGTAGGTCTTTAGTTTTGATTTCTCTCTAACGTTCTTTCTCATGCTCTTAGGTAGGCCTTGACTTCCTCTTAGGTAGCTCTCGTTACTCTCATGGTCATACTGTATCTCATCCTCTTAGCGAGCGCTCGTCCTCATGCTCTTAGGTACTTCTCTATTCTTGGTTCCTTTCAGTGGTCCTATCTCATCCTCTTAAGGAGTTTCTCCTTTTGAGTCTTAGTTCCTCTCAGTGTTTCTTCCTTATGATCTTAGTTCTTGAGTTTTGGGTCCTCTCTATTGTTCTGCCTCATGTATGCAATTCTTGAGTTTTGGTACCTCTCCATGGTTCTTCCTCATGCTTTTAGTGAGTTCATAAGTTTTGGTTCGTCTTAGTGGTTCCTATTCATGCTTTATGGAGTTTCTCCTTTTGATTCTTAGTTCCTCTTAGTGGTTCTTTCTCGTGCCCTTAGTGAGTTCTTGAGTTTTGGTTCCTCTTGTGGCTCTTTCTCCTGCTCTTAGTTCTTGAGTTTTGGTCCCTCTTTGTGGTTGTTCCTCAGGCTTTTAGTGAATTTCTTGGTTCCTCTCAGTGGTTCAATGTCATCCTCTTAGGGACAATTTCCTTTTGAGTTATGGTTCTTCCTCATGCTCTTAGGGAGTTTCTCCTGTTGAGTCATTGTTCCTCTCAGTGGTTCTTCCACATGACTTTAGTTCTTGAGTTTTGGTTCCTCTCAGTGGTCCTACCTCATTCTCTTAAGGAGTTTCTCCTTTCAAGTCTTGGTTCCTCTTAGTGGTTTTTCCTCATGCTCTTAGTGGGTTCTTGACTTTTGGTTCCTGTTAGTCCTTCTTCTTCATGCTCTTTGACAATTTTTCCTTGTCAGTCTTAGTTCCTCTCACAGGTTCTTTCTCATGCTAATGTTTCACTTCTGCTTTTGAAAACTTTTTAGCGTGTTTCTCAGGGGCGTTAACTGTTCTTCATATCTGTCTTCATCATAGAATTATTTTAGAATTGTCTTGTAACATAGAACGATGAGAAGACGGATGCATGTGCGGAGAAAAGCAAGATTTATTAAGTGCAAACTCAGGGTCAGAATAGTCCAGGGTCATTGAGCCAACACGGATTGAATGAGGGACAGGCATGACGCAAATAAGCACAGGAAATGCACAACGGAGGCTGGAATAAATGAAACAATAAAGGATCAAACAATACATACACATCAAACAAATCAAACAAATTCAACAAAGACCAACCAAAACAAGGGGCAAACACAGGGCTTCTACACATGAGGGCTAACTAGGGATAACAGACCACAGGTTGAAACACAGGTGGCAACAATCAGGGGCAGAGTCAGAAAACAAGAGGGCATGACAAAGAACACAAAACAAAGTAGCTTGTGGACGAGACCAAAACAGAAAAGCACGTGGAGGAGTGGGAGGAGCCAATCGTGACATGTCTTGTAAAATCTGCAACTGTTACTGTTTTATTTAATGCGAGGATTTACATCAACAACAGCAATGCTGTCTGGTGAGTCATAAACAAAATCATTAAAAATGAAAATGAAAAGAATGAAATCACTTTGTAACAGATAATGAAAAAAATGGGTGGAAGGCATGATACACCCTGGACAGGTCACCAGTCCATCGCAGGGCAGACAGACAGTCACTCACACACTCACACCCAGGGGCAATTTAGCACGTCCAATTGGCCTGACTGCATGTCTTTGGACTGTGGGAGGAAACCGGAGAACCCGGAGGAAACCCACGCAGACAAGGGGAGGGGAATCGAACCCAGGCCCTCCTCGCTGTGAGGCGTATATTATATACAGGTTTTCTAAATTTATAAAAGCTATATGGTCATTCAGTAAAACTTTTCCTACCTTAAAATTAAACAAGAAACAATATTTTCAACATAAAAGACCACACAAAACATTCCATTCTGTCTTGGTAATTTTGCAAGCTGATCATTTTTTCCCTGTACAGCTTCTGGCTTGGGTTGGGCTAGTTTAAAATATAAGTGATTTTTATTTATACTGTAAAAACATAGAAGTTTATTGAACTTCAAGTCATAAGTTAATCAAAAGTAACACAGAGTAACTCTTCTGTTAACTATCTGATATTCAATGAAATTTAACACTGCTAGTTTGCCTTTTTGATGGAAATTTCTGGCATTCTTTCTTGCAATCTCACCACTCTCTCCCTCTCTCTCTCTCTCTCTTTCTATTGCATTGTCTTCTCTTTCTCTTAAGGGGTGAATGTGCCCCTGTGTAACATTACACAGTTCAGGGCTGGTTAAAAAATATGCCACAGCCTTTCGCACCCAAGCCAGGCGATGCCCCTGGAGTTTCTCTAATCTAGAGTATCCTAAAAGTCCCCAACCAGCAAGGAGGTGCAGAACATTTTTCCTGAAGATCTAGGGCCAATGTCCAGTTGGACAGTCTGCAAGCTCCTGCCACTAATGGGTACACAACCACATCTCCCAAATGGCTCTGTTCACATTACCCCAGCAGGTATGCCTGAAACTGTGAGGAAATGGTTTTGTTATGAGGGACATTTCCTAAATTCTGTTACTGTGGAACTTGATGGGTCTTTTAACCATTATATTCAGAGCCAACATGATACAGAATCACAGATCACAGTGATTGAGAGCACCTTAACAAATATGGAAAAGAGTATTCTCTGCTTTAAACCCTGGTGGAAGTGGAAGCTGTACTTTTAAGTAATGAGAGCCCTGTAGATGGAGAGCGGGGCAGTGTCAACCAGAGGCTTGGCAAATGGAAAAATGAGCCGAGAGTCTTCTATCACATGTGAAAAGATCCCTTTGTGATTTGAGAGGTGGTAAGTGATGGGTGTAAAGAGAGGAAAGACAAGCGAAAGACCAAATAAGAGGTTGTTTTAATCCCTTAAATTGCCCGGCGCAAAGTTTTATTACACACTCATAATCTAAGAATAGGTCAAGTAGTTTGAAGTCCTGTAGTTACTGAATAATAAGCTTTAGTATGTAATAAGAGGTTTAAGGGGTTCGAATCTCTAGCCAACAAAAATAATTTATTTTATTTTAAGATTTTATTGCAACTGGCTTATTTGGTGTTAATTCTTTTACTGAATTCTAGTAAATAATTCGATTTTTCCAAAAAATTGTAGTCGTCTTATTGCTTACAATCTAAGTTGGTTCTTTTACTTTTACTTTACTTGTTTTCATTACATATTTCATTTATATTTTATGCCTTATATTTTCTATTTGACATATGTTTATTTTAGAATCATTTTTGGTAACACTTTATTTGGATATTCCACTTTACACCTTTTCTAGATACTTAATTTACTTTGAAGTTACATTCAACTAAATATCTACTAAATTGAGCATAATTTTCTTTAACTTTAAACCTGGCTCTAATGCTAACTCTAACCTTAACCTCAAGCCGAAACCTTTACTCGACCCTCACCCTGGTCCAAATCCTAACCCCACCACTGTGTACAATCAACTGAGTTTCAACAGATAGTTTGTTAACAATTTGAACATCTGTAACTAATCTATAGGGGACTGTAGTGGACTACCCAAAAAAAGTGAGACCTCATTTTATTGTAAGTCTTTTAGTGTTGATGATTTTCATTTGTTTTAATTAAAATGTTTTTGTTTTAGGTAAATTTCATTTAAATGAAATTTGCTTGACTACATTGTAAATGAGGGTTGCCCTCAATGCACTTCAGAGTCTATATCAGGGGTGGCCAACCTTTCAACCTTTCAGACATCAAGAGCCAGAAAAAAATGCTCACTACTAGGAGCCACAGGCTATAATTACACAAACATTAATAGTTTTTAAACCCATTTTGCTACCTGTCATGTAGATGAGTTTAGTGGGAATTCTGGCATTCTTTGTTTTCCACGATCTGTTTCAAATCTGGCTTGTATTCAGTTGTTGATACTCGAAGCAGTTCTTTCACATGTGTTTCAGTAAGAACACAGCGATGCTTTGATTTCACATGTTTCAGGGTAGAAAATACTGATTCACAAACATAGGTTGAGCCAAACATTGACAGGAGCTTCAGTGCAGCTTGTTTTACATTGGGATACTTCTCCACAGGCACGATTTTCCAAAATTCCAGGGTTCCCTCACTCAGAACAGACCTGAGTGTCATCTTCAAAAAGTTCAATCATCTCCATTTGAGATGTAGCTTCATCTGTCACCAATGGGGGTTTCAAACAGTCTGAATCAGCAGCAAAAGGGTTAACAAGGAATGTCATTTGTGGCCTTTCCAGCTGTAGATCATGGAATCTGTCCTCAAAGTTCTGTTGCAGACTTTCAAGAAGTGTTGCGTAGTGTGCAGTTCTCCCTTTTAGGACCTGAGCGGCGTGGGCACTTGCATTTGAAGTTTGTTAACAAATGCAAATACTGACTGCACTAGATCAGGTAGAATCTTTAATTTATCCTGGAGATCGAGGTTCAGGCTGGCCAAGTGGTGCAGCATGTCCACCAGAAAAAGCCAGATCTAAAATCCACTGGGGATCAGAAAGCTCAGGATAGTCTTTGTGTTTTTCTTCCAGGAACAACTTCACTTGGTTCAAGAGTTCAAAAGTTCATTTCTCAAGATCAGAGTGTAACTCTGGGGCAGCTGTGGGCTGGAGGGGCAGTCGTGGGCTGGAGGTTAGGGATCTGGCCCTGTGACCGGAAGGTTGCCAGTTTGATCCCCAGGGCTGACAGTCCATGACTGAAGTGTCCTTGAGCAAGACACCTAACCCCCAACTGCTCCCCGGGCGCCATGGATAGGACTTCCCACCGCTCCGGGCAAGTGTGCTCACTGCCCCCTAGTGTGTGTTCACTAGTGTGTATGTGGTGTTTCACTTCACAGATGGGTTAAATGCAGAGGTGGAATTTCCCCAGTTGTGGGATCAAAAAAGTATCACTATTTCACTAACTGTGTCTCAATTGCACTGTTAATGTCTGATATTCTGTGTTTGACATGTAAGTCGGGACAACTGGAGCTCTGATACCATTCATTTCAAATGTTCGTTTTCTGGAGATAAGATTGGCGTCGCTGAGACAACTTTTCACAAATTCCCACTCACTGTACGGCTTTTTAGCACAAGCGATTTTCCATGCCAGTTGATAGGATGCAAGCGTGACAATTTCTGACCGTTTAGTTAACTTCTGAAACAACCGAGTCCGTTCGTCTGACTGGTGTTTCAAAGTGTTCAGCTTGTCCTCGCACAGTTCGGGACCTTCGGGACACTCCTGGTCCGTGTTGGCATGCAGTGAGATAAAGTGGCACTGAAGATCGGAAGCTTTAAAATTGGATAACGATGTCTGGCATATCAAACAGAACGGCTTCCCTTTCCGTTCAATCCTCCCACCCTGGTAAGAAGGTTCTGTGTTCATCTTTATATTTTCATTTGGCTTTACATTTCCCCGACGCTGCCATGTTTCGGCGGTTGGCTAGCCAGCAGCCTGGCTAAGCGCGTGGCTCTGCTGCGACGTTCTCCTTGCAGGGGGAGGGGCAGGGGTGTAGCATCACTGTGGCAACAGGCTTTGGCTTCTTCCAGCGCGGAAAATATTCAAGCAGTGACTCAAATACACAACGTATGTTACAAGTGTGCAACTAAAATAAATAAATAAATAAACAAACAAATAAATGAATATTTAATTGTAAATAGACGAGCCGCCCATGTGCAGGCAAAGACGAGCCTGCATGAGCTGCAGGTTGGCCACCCCTGGTCTATATAAAGGATGACTGATATTTTTTTGGTTGATTGGTTGGTTGGTGGGTTGGTTGGTTGGTTGATTAGTTGATTGATTGATTGGGTTCCAAAAGGCAAATAGCCTCATTTGAATGAATATGGAAACTCTAGGAGCAAAGGGGCAAAGTAGGATACAAGAAGATTACAGCAGTAACACAGGCTGAACCATCTATAACAAAGAGAAAGGAATAAGAAGAAATTGCTGAGTGCCCTGATGTCACCCTGTTTAGATTCTATTACTACTGTATCACAAAGTGTTGGCACAATCCACACTGACATTTTTAATATTTGTGTTTTTGTTCTCCATTTTTTTTTTTTGCAGCTGAACAGTTCTTTATTTTTCACTTATTTATCATGGTTTTGGTGCATAATGAGTTTCTAGCAGAGCTCCTAACAAGGCCCAGCACTCTGCAATTTGGAGTTGATGTCTCATATCCGAAAAGGCATGTAAATACTCAGACCCGTCTTCTGCACTTAGGATGCTTATCTATGTTGATACAGACAAATCTGTATTCAAAGGCACTGCAGTCTGTTCACCCTCATAAACCCATACTGCTTTTCCACAAGAGTAAAGGAACCAAACTAAATTGAATCCATATTGTCAATAGATTTTCCTTCTGTGGCTTTTTCACTGCTTAATGTTCAAAATTCACATAACAGATCAAAAGATCATGGCACTTGATTAATGTTTGACAAGCACAATTAAGCTGATATTTGCTCACTAATACACATTTTAGACTCTGAGTAGATTTTCAGCTTCAAATCTCATCAACGTGTTGCTTTCGGGTCAATAAGTAAAATGGACACATTAATTGTAATGTAATTACTTTGGAATTAATATACCTAAGTGGTATTTACTATTAAACTACTACTTACTACTAAACTACTTACTACTAAATTGTATCTAAAACGTATTTGAAGGGCGGCACGGTGGGGTAGTGGGTAGCGCTTTCGCCTCACAGCGAGGAGGGCCTGGGTTCGATTCCCCGACCGGGTGACCGGGGTCCTCTCTATGTGGGCATGTTCTCCCCGTGTCTGCGTGGGTTTCCTCCGGGTTCTCCGGTTTCCTCCCACAGTCCAAAGACATGCAGTCAGGCCTATTGGACATGCTAAACTGCCCCTAGGTGTGAGTGACTGTCTGTGTCTGTCTGTCTGCCCTGCGATGGACTGGCGACCTGTCCAGGGTGTATCCTGCCTTCCGCCCGAAGACTGCTGGGATAGGCTCCAGCATCCCCCCGCGACCCTGACGGAGAAGCGGCTTAGAAAATGGATGGAAGGATGGATGGAACGTATTTGAAGAAATTTTACTGCCAGTTCAAATGTAATTTCAGACCACTGTCAAATTGCAGGCACAATTTAATAAACATTAAAATTTATGTCAAAGTAACTTAAATTGCCCGTCTTGGCTAGCTCAGCAGCAGCTAGCACTAGTTTAATGCAGTCTCATTAATTATTATTTTTTAAGTGACAGGATGTCAAATGTTTTTTTTTTTTAAACAGAAAATTGCATCCTAAAATACCTAAATTCAAATGCAAGACCATTTTAAACTTCTGAAACAGCCTTGCCGTTAGTCTTTGCACAGTCTGTGGTCCTAGGCACAGCCTCAGTAAATCAAATTTTAATTTCAGATGAATAGTGAGTGCACATTGCCCTGTACATCCAGCCCAGAGTTTCTTTCGGCCATGCTAACTTCAAAAAGTCAAAGGTACCATTCACTTTCCAACACACCAGTGGACACCCTTAGGTGCTGAAAGGCCCAAGCCCAATAAAACCTGCACATAAGAATGTGCATTTACTTCTTATGCATAAGACAGAAAACCTCCAAGAGGAGCTCCTGTAACTTGAACCGCTCCCTGCTTTGTTGTTATGTATTCTCATGTTATGGTGCTAAACAAGCTCTAGGAGGGGGTATGAGTGGAGGCAGTGCTTTAATAAGCTACGTGGGCTGTTTGATGATTGATCATTACCAGGATGCGGCCATGAGGAGCACGATCAGGGAGTCGTAATTATCCCGATGCATTCATGCATGGCTTCGGCTGCATGGGCCCGCCGGTTTCCATGAGGCTGAAATGAGATACAGCACACTCGATCAATCAACATGACACTCAGAGGAAGAGCTATGAGGTACTAATGTACTGATTGATCTTAAGATCCAAGGGTAGCACCGAAAACAAAGTGCAGGAATGTTACGCTGCCACAGGGGGCTGGATTTACGGTGCGTATTATGAGAATGGCAACAGAGGATGGCAGGAGGGGGGTTGTAGTTTCTGATCCATTTTTGATTGATATTTAAAAGCCTCCTCTTTGTGTATGCTGATGCCATAGATGAGTGAGATGTTTCCAGTCAAGCTGAGTAATAGGTCAATAAGAGGGTTGGGTAATAGATGTTCTGGACAGTTTGGGCAGTGGATCACCATAAGCTCCTCCCAGTAGATCTCCAGGAAAAAAAGAAGCGTTGGGGCAGTTGATCACCTGGAAAATGGTTTTCCAGGAAAAAGAAGGATTGGCTAGTAGACCTCTTAGTGCAGGAGATCTCCAGAAGCAGAGAATAGCTGTTGGCCTCTAGAAGGAAAAAGTAGCTTAAGGCCTCCAAGAGCAGGAAAAAACTATGGATCTTCAGGATCAAGGTTAGGCTGTAGATCTCCAGGAGCAGGGGTAAGCTGTATGTTTCCAAAAGAAAAGATTACCTGTAAATCAATTTGATCATGGAAAGGCTGTAAATCTCCAGAAGCA
The DNA here is from genome assembly GCF_015220715.1 of Pygocentrus nattereri. NCBI lineage: Eukaryota > Metazoa > Chordata > Actinopteri > Characiformes > Serrasalmidae > Pygocentrus > Pygocentrus nattereri. Next base: position 6,221,674 of record NC_051223.1, on the reverse strand, counting down.
GACTTTAGATGTGGATCTTCACAAGCAGGGTTTAGCTGTAGATCTCAATGAGCAAGAAGAAGCTGTAGATTTCAATGAGAAAGCTGGGTTGGCTAATAGATCTCTAGTTGCAAGGTTGGGCAGTAGATCCACAGGAGCAGGGATTAGCTGTAAATCTCCAAAAATAAAGTTAGCTAGAGATCTCCAAGAGCAGGGAAAGATTATGGATCTTCAAGATCAAGGTTAGGCTGTAGATCTCCAGCAACAAGGGTTAGCTGTGCATTTCCAAAAGCAAAGATTACCTGTAGATCAACATGATCATGGAAAGGCTAAGGATCTCCATAAGCAGACTTTAGATGTGAATCTTTACAAACAAGGTTTAGCTGTAGATCTCAACGAGCAGGAAGAAACTGTAGATTTCAAGGAGAAAGAAGGGTTGGCTAGTAGATCTCTAGACACATGATTGGACAACAGATCCCCAGGAGCAGAGATTAGCTATACATCTCCAAAAGCAAATTTAGCTAGAGATCTCCAAGAGCAGGAAAACACTGTAAATCTCCAGAGGTAAATTTGAAATGTAGATCTCAACAATCAGGGTTTAGCTGTAGATATCCTGAAGCAGGGAAAAGCTACAGATCTCCAGGATCAAGGTTATGCTGCAGACCTCCACAGGCAGTGAATAGCTGTACATCTCCTAAAGCAATTATTTCCAGGAGCAGGGAAAGGCTGTGGATCTCCAGAAGCAGAATTTAGGTGTAGATCCCCAAGAGCAGGGTTTAGCCATAGATCTCCAAGAGATGTCTACCAGGTTGGATGTCCAGTAGAAATATTTTTTCATTGCAAGCTATTGCTGTATATTTCTTCTCACCTTTGCTTCATTGGTTAACATCCATTACTAGAAATCCACAGTTTGACCTCCTGGTCACGTAGACAACCCCCACCCCCAACTGTTTACCTGTAATATGTCATTTGTTTCTGCTGTAGAAAAACACATAAATCATCTCACATGCCCTCTTAAAGGACATCTGAATGTTTGCTCTGAGCGCCTTGGAACAGACCAGGGCATTGGGGAGGCTGACAGAATGCAAACGAGGAGCCGACCATATGGCATGCATGATCAGGCCTGCCCAAATTTCAAAGATGATTTTCTGCAATGTAGAAGCTTATGGTTTCTTTTTATGGTCATGACATACTGCTCCTCCACAAGACTGCCAGGATTTTGTGTCCCTGCAGCTGCTGCTGCAGTGAATAAGACAGATTTCATGGGGCTAATGACTGATATTGTTCTCATTTGCAATCAAAATCAAGTCAATTTTTTTGGGATTGTTCTTTGAAATGAAGAAGGAGCTGATATGCATTCAGAGCACACTGCAGAACCGATGGTCCCAAGATGCAAAATACTCTGAAATGAGTTGTCAAACAACATCATGGCACGAAGATTATAGTATCATGGTAAAGCAAGATTAATGCTGTAAAGCAATAGCATAAATGTAAACCTTCTTTTTGTGTTCCTTTTATATACATAAGATGCTGTGGTTCTTCAGAGGGGTGTCTTTTAATGCTTGATGGTGCAAACAAATACAATTTTTAACCCATATCCGATTCTTACTTAAAAGCTGGCAACCATTTGTGAAGCTCTTGGTTTATAACAGGAGAAACTACACTGTAAAAAAAATTCTCTGTAAAATTACGGTAAATTACCTGGCTAATAGCTCCATTACTTTCAGAGTAATTTTCTGTACCATATTAACAGTAAATAACAGAACAAAATTGCAGTTGAGTTCACAGTTGACTGCATCACAGGATTACTGTGTTTGTAGTCTGCTGTACACTTACAGTAATAAGCTGTATTTTTACAGCCCTGCGATGGACTGGTGATCCATTCAAGGTGTTTCCTGCCTTCCACCCACTGACCGGGGATACGCTTCAGCTTCCCCCCCAACCCAGAATGATAAGCAGCTTAGAAAATGTGTGTGTTTGTGTGTGTGATAATATTTTTACACAACAACTGTAAAAGTAGGGTATCAATTGAATGTAAATTTGCAAATAAACTTAATTTTACCAGAGCTATGAATGTGTACTTTTAAATAAAGGAAGTACAATTTATAGGTAACCTAAAATAAAATATCCCCAATGTGTATTTTTAAATGTAAATATACATTTTTCAGTTTGACATTGCTTACCTAACCAAAAACAAGTACAGCCTCAACTTCACAATAATTTGCAGTGTTATTTTAAATATTTCACGATAAAATAATGCAAATTTGGTGTTAAATATTGTAAAATCCTGGTAAAAAAGTTACAGTGTAACATAAAGCAGCCAACATGATCCAAAGATATTTACAGAAAATGTAGTCAAAGAAAATATAAGACTCACAAGAAAGCCTTTATAAAGTCTTACCGTTCTTAAACATGAAATTTAGAACACATAAAACATGAATGATGTCAGGTATAGTCTGGAAATATGTGGGTTCTAATAATATGACTTTGAGCCAAGAGGCATAAAACCTGAAGTACATTTCTCTTCCTTATGATCACATTCTTCAAAGTCTGTAGCATGTTTAGGCATCAAGCTCTTCCCATCAATAACTTCACAGCCTTGGATTAAAAAAGAAAATGCTTTCTCAGCACGTATGTGCCTGCAGCAAACATGCAGAACATGTTCGTGTTGCTTCAAGGCAGACAGGGAAGCGTGCAAAATGAGTTTGGAAGCATGAAAGACATTTCTACGGGGTGCCCTGGCGCGTCATGCGTAACTGTGATGAGAGCAGCCAAAGCTGACTGGAGCAAACTGGGGTTTGTCTTGTAAAGCAACAGTGCTAATCCAATCCTTTTATTTCAGGTGTGGCAACTGTTTAATACAAGAAGTGAAGTACATCACTGTCCACACATTTCATCTGACTGAATGCACAGTACATTATTACACCTGTCTAGTGTGGCCTTGGCACTAAAGTAACAAGCTTGTGGTTAAGTAACTAAAATGCCACTATAAAAGGAAGAGGCAGGATCAATAAGAATGCTCTTGGTATGCTTGCTCACACTTACAGCTGCTGAGCTTGCGCTTGGTGGCTAGCCTGAAGATTGAAAATGGTTGAAAATTTCAGCATGAATAGTGAAGTAACTAAACACCTCTTGACTTGCTGGCTAGTTGTCTATAAGAGAAGAAGAGACAAGTGACTGACTACATCATTGTCCAAATATTTTATCTGACTGATAATGACACTAGCAGCATGGTGGTGCAGTGGGTAGCTCTGTCATCTTACAGTAAGACCTAGGTTCAATTCCCCAGCCAGGCAACCAGGGTCCATTCTTTGCAGAGTTTTGTCTACATGGGTTTCCTCACACAGTCCAAAGACATGCATGGACATGCTAAATGTGAATGTGTATGTCTGTCTGTCTGCCCTGTGATAAACAGGGTGTTTCCTGCCTTCTGCACAATTAACACCTGAATAGGCTCCAGCATCCCTGTGACCTAGAAGGATAAGTGGGTTAGAAAATGTGTTTGATTGAGATATTTCAGTTTATGGTGTAATTAACTCTACAAGAAAAGAAACAGGAGAATCAAAAGAAATGCTCTTTGCTTCCTCACACTTACAGCTGTTGAGCATGCGCTTGGTGGCTAGCATTAGGACAGTGAGCTAACTAAGTACTCTTAGACTCACTGGCTAGTAAAACAGACACAGAACCACCACTTTGGTGCAGAAAGTAACTGCTAACTCAAGCTTGATTCCGCTAGATTGACAGTTCTAGACCATGGGTTATGTATGAAACTGATCTAAAGACATACACAGGAGCAGTAATGTCATAAATAGAACGGCAAACTGCATCACTCAATTATATTGTTAAATATGAGGTGTTGGAACTTTTATCCACTTTGTTTGAGGCCTCTTCCTTCCCTAAAGGTTTAAGAAAAGATACAGGCATCAATGGTTAGTTAGCTAAGGCTACATTTCAGCAGGAGAGGGCTTAGAAAGTTTGCATTTGAGAAACCCTTTAGAAAACTTTATTAATATTGCAGATTGAAGGAGCAACAATATTACTGTTCCTCAAAATGTAAACTTTTAGTGTTGACAGGACACTGTATGTATGGGGGCAGTCATGGGCTGGAGATTAGGGATCCAGCCTTGTGACCAGAAGGTCGCCGGTTCGATCCCCAGAGCCGACAGCACATGACTGAGGTGTCCTTGAGCAAGACACCTAACCCCCAACTGCTCCCCGGGCGCTGCGGATTGGGCTGCCCACCGCTCTGGGCAAATGTGCTCACTGCCCCCTAGTGTGTGTGTGCTCACTAGAGTGTATGTGGTGTTTTACTTCACAGATGGGTTAAATGCGGAGGTGAAATTTCCCCGTTGTGGGACTAATAAGGGTCACTTAATCTTAATCTTAATCTATGTTGGCTAGATAGTTGCTAGCTAGTAGACTCTTGCTCAAATGTCCTAGACTAGACTCAGTGATGTTCCAACACAGTTTAACTTGTGCGTTCTTCTCAAAAATTAATGTTTCACATTTTTATCTTTTACTTTGAAGCCATATGCTTTCAAGATATGCAGCTGAACAAAAAGATATAAAAAAACAACAATAAAAAACAAAATAAAGGTAGCCTGACTTCTTTCAGCAAGTGTACACCCAACCCATCTACCCTTGCACTGTAAAGGGGTGTTCTGTCCTAAACCACGATTTTAATCTGCTATTTTTCAGGTCTTGTTTAGAATTTGATGTCATTTCCATGTTTTTTTTATCCATCTGTGTTCTCTCACTACAGTGCCCAGCATGCATCATGGAAATACATCATACAACCATTAGAAACCTGTGGTACCAACCAGTCTGGACTGCTAGCCTACACACTGATCTGTAGGCTCATAAATACAACCATGCTAGCATTACTGTAGTTCTCACCTAAGTCTTTCAACCTGAGCTCTTTACTTTATCAAACACAGAATTCAATTGAAAAACGATGGCTGAGTGGAACAGACCTGGATGTGGAAAGCAAGCCAAACTGAGGTAAAGTATCTAACTTAAACGTTCTATCTTTTAATTCTCTTCATCTGATAAGTATTTTCAATAATGCAGGAAATTCATTAGGATTGCATAATCATGCCTCTCCATTGTGATGAAGATTGGAAGACAGTTACACAGCTGCAAGATATTTGGCTGCCTAGCAGTAATGTTAGCCACCTGCCTTCTCACTGCATTCGCAAAAAAAAGAGAGAAATCAAAGCAGCCCTTGCCCAAAAAACCCCCATCAAAGCTGTAGTCTTTCAAAAGTTCTTCCCAACAACATCATCCGATGGGAGTTTTCCTAGGCTTTAAAGAACATTTCACTCTAGAGAATACGGTGGTATGTGGCATGTTTACAGCAGATACAGCGATGGGTGCTTTGTTTTATTTGGGCTGGATTCTCATTCTAACACTGCAAACAGTCCTTTCCATTTCATAATGCACTATGAATGTGTGGAGATGTAATAGAGATGTGGAGTGAAGGCTTAGTAGTTAACAAGAAGAATTCATTTCCATTGTGCACTTTTGCAGATAGCACGCCCTATAATGTCAGTGTGAGTGGGCAGGGCTAAACTATTATAGGCTGAATCAGAATCAGAATCAGAATCCTTTATTGATCCCAGAGGGAAACTGGAGCTGTTACAGTTGCAACCATTTATGTAAAAGAGTAAACACTTTAATAATTTAAAACAAAGATAAAGAGAAATTTGCAATATGTACACAAGATTTATGCTCTTATGAATACAGTAAAGTGGTGGTGACTGTGATAATAAATATTAAACATCTAGTATAAGGCCGTTCAAAATTATTGTACCTCTGAGTTTTTGCACACAATTATTATTATTACACATATGAACAGTTTGGTATCGAGTTTTGTGAATCACACACTGAGGGAGGAGCTATAGAGTTTGATGGCCACAGGTAAGAATGACCTCCTGTGGTGCTCGGTGGTCATTTCAGTAGAATGAGTCTTGCACTGAATGAGCTCCTGTGTCTCATCACCGTGTCATAGAGTGGGTGGGAGCCATTGTCCATAATGGCCTGCAGCTTAGACAGCGTCCTCCTTTCCGACACGGCCGTCAGCGAGTCCAGCTCCACACCCACAACATCACCAGCCTTCCGGATCCGTTTCTTGAGTCTGTTGGCATCTGCCACCCTCAGCCTGCTTCCCCAGCATGCAACAGCATAGAGGATAGCACTCGCCACCCCAGACTCATAGAAGATCCTGAGCATAGTCCAGCAGATGTTGAAGGACCTCAGGCGCCTCAGAAAATAGAGACGACTTTGGCCCTTCCTGTAGAGGGCGTCAGTGTTCTTAGCCCAGTCCAGTTTAGTGTCAATATACACACCCAGATATTTGTAATCCTCCACAGTGTCCACACTGACCCCCTGATGGACACAGGGGTCACCGGTGTCTTGTCCCTCCTCAGGTCCACCACCAGTTCCTTTGTCTTTGTCACATTGAGCTGCAGGTGGTTCCGCTCGCACCATGAGACAAGGTCCTTCACCGTCGTGAAGAATTGGTTGATGTATGTAAATGTGGTGTTTTTCACAGCGAAACCAATGGATTCAGAAATGGATGCTTTCTTTTACATGGAGGCAAATTAGTTTTTCCATGATAAAGGCCTTGTAATTATTTCATTTATTGTATCTTCTTTTTTTTACCACCTCATAATGTTGTTTTCGCTTGTCCTATTTGGTTCACACTGTTTTGTCACATGACTCAGTGCTGGAAGGCCATTACTTCTTCCTCAAAAATCCATTTAAGCATCCACAGCCTTGCAAAATTGCCATTTTTTTCCACCCTATGCAGGAATGCAGACTGAGAGCCTAAACCTCATCGAGTGGAGGGCTCGGCCACTGAGCCATTAAATTTGCTGGAGTTCCTGCTGTGCTCTCCCGCTCTTCTCTTACCCAAAGGGCTTCCCAGGAGAGGAAATCATCTGCTGTGGAAGGTTAACAAGAACACAAACACACATACACACTCCCTGTTCTCACTTCATTACCTGCTTTGTCTCCTCTACTGTGCTGTTTTCTGTTTAGAGCCTCTATTAGTCTCTCACCTAGCTCCACCCTTTCAGCATAATTCAAGAAATGCTGTCTTAAGGGAGTTTTCTTGAAAGCTCAATGGGAGCAAAGAGGAGAGATTCTGTCTGGATCTGGCTTGAATCTGAACCACATCATGCTTTGAGTTTAAACCTAACCAGAAACCGATAATATTTGAACCCGACCTGCACAAAACCATATTGTGTTTTGAGTATGAATCCTTCTCAAGTTAGACAAAATTTGGTCTGAACCTGATTTAACTCAAACCACACCATCATATCTTTGTTTCTGCAAAATTGGGTCTGCATCCAACCCAAACATGATCATATTTTGAGTACAAAACCAACTCAAGCCAGCCAAAATTCAGTCCAAATCTGACTTGAACCCTATCATCATGTTTTTTACTGTGAACCAAGTCCAAGAAAATTCTGCCGAATCTGACTTGACCTGAAACATATCATGTTATGAATCTGAGTTTGATCTGAGCCAAATAAAAATTTACCCAAAGTTGACCCTGACCAAATGAACCGGCTTTGACTCTGAACCTGATCCAAGCATGGCAAAATTCTGTCCAAACCTGACCCAAACCACATCATCATGTTTTGAGTCTGAACCCTGAACCTGACCAAAGCCTGTCAAAGTGCTGTCCAAACCTGACCCACATCACATTATCATGTTTTTAGTCCGAATCTGAACCAAGCCTGCCAAAATTCAGTCTGAACCCAACCTGAACCACAAAATGTTTTGAGTCCAAACCAGAACCCAGAACCAGAAAGAATTCTATCTAAATCTGACTCATATCTTAACCACATCATCACATGTTGAGTATGAATCCTACTCAAGCCAGAGAAAATTCTGTTTGAATCTGACTTGACCCAAATCACACCACCATGCATCTGGATCTGCATGGTCTGCATCCAACCCAAACATCATTACATTTTGAGTCCAAACCTGACCCAAGCCAGCCAAAATTCAGTCCGAATCTAACTTGAACCACATCATCATGTTTTTACTCTGAACATGACCCAAGTCCGAAAATTCCGTCGGAATCTGATGTGACCCAAACCACGTTATGCTTTGACTGTAACCCTGACCCAAGCCTGCCAAAGTCCTGTCTAAACATGACCAAAAGGACATCATTGTGGTTTGAGTCTGAACACAACCCTAGCCTTTCAAATTGCTGTCCAAGCAAAACACGAAACAAATAATCATGTTTTTAGACCGAATCTGAATCATGCCTGCCAAAATTTGGTCTGTACCCAACCTGAACCACAACATCATGTTTTGAGCCAGAATTTGACCTGAGCCAAATTCGCCCGTGACCTGAACCACATCATGTTCTGATGTTCAAAATGTTTTCCTGCCTACTACACAGGTTCTGCCTTTTCATATTGCACATTTTTAATTGGGATAGGCCTGCAGGAAAATCCTAGCATTAATGGCTAATGTACCTCTTAACTGCTGAGTGCTCACAAACAAACAAGGATTATCTCTACCCCAAAATTATCCGCTCATAGTTCTCACATGTGACAGCCCTTTATGTAGATTTCATGCTCACTGTACCTCCCTAAAAATGTGCACAAACTGAGTGCCTGCTGTAGGACAGACATAATGGCTATTACTCTCAGCTATGATGGTGGTTTAATTAGCTGCTTCACTGAAACCTCTCATTTACGCCAATGGATTCACATTCCAGTGTTTCTTGGTGGCACTGGGACACAATGAGGAAAAGCTCTTCTTAGAGCTTAGAAGGTACTCAGTGCAGTACAGAAGATACAGTATTTGGTTACATTTCTCATAATTAGTAAAGGAATTAGGTGAATCTATTTAAAAAATATCTGGATTGAAATGGTTTACTACAGAGGCTAAGATTTCTTCACAGTGCTGGTGAATGGAACCAGGGTTCGCCATCACTAAAACACAAATATAGCCATTTTACTTACTATTCAAAGTCATCTGTGAACCTACACATATCGGTTGTGTTTTTGTATGGCATGTTCTAGATATTAAAATAAAATATTGAAATATGAAAAAACTCTTACCACACACTATAATGGCAAAAAGCTTTTCCATCTCAAACATCAGGCAGTATATTCAGAAGCATTTCATGTAATAACTTTCTGTGTGGGAGCTTTTATATACATTCCACCCTGAATAGGAAATCAGAAGTCTGCTTTCTATGACCAATGTGAACACTTCTTTTTGGAAAGAATTTGACTTCAGACCACTCTGAATGACTTTGTTTACAAAAATCAGTGGAATTTGTCCTTTGCTGTTCAAAAACAGGCTTTAATATCCATCATTTCCCTGAAGAAATGATCAAGACTGCATGCATACTTTTTCATTAGTAGTCAGCAATACTACAATCTAGAGCTAACTTTTTAATCTAGTTCCTGGTTGAATAAGTGCACTTTCATATCTAGTTTGTTTCATGTAGACCAGAGGTTGGCAACATGCAGTCTAGAGCTGGAGTCAGAGTTAATGATAACTGCTAATTCACCCTTTAACTCGGAAGATCGGTGTTCAGACTACTGGTGACCATAGCAACGCAGACAACAATCTCGCCTAGCTAGTAGCCAGGGATGGGGGAATAGCTTAGTTGCAAGCCACTTTTTTGTAGTTAAAAAAAAATACAAATTTCAGTAGCTAATAGCTGTAGCCGCTGGTGGCAACTGTGCAACCCTGACTGAGCTGAGGACAGTTCGAGCAAACAGGCACATGCTCACCCCACGCACTGATCACCCCTTACTAGCAAGTAGAAAGTAGCTAAAAAGTAGTGTACTACTTTTCAAAAAGTAGTTAGAAAGTAGCCACTACTCTTTCTGGAAAAGTAGTTCAATTGTAGCTAGCTACAAATTTTGGGAAAGTAGCCTCAAAGTAGCTAACTACTAATTTCTCAGTAGTTATCCCAACCCTGCTAGTAGCTAACAAAATGGCAAAGAGAGATTTAAGATGAACATCAATAATTTGATGAATGGACTTATATTTATGTATGGATTTATAATCACTCCAGCTGGTTTAGTGATGTGTTTAATTTGCAATGTGAAACTGTCAAATACATAAACCTGCAAAGCTGTAGTGAGCTTCTCATTTGCCATCTTCTAATTTGAATTGTCCTGTTCCACCTTGTGCAGCAATTACATCCTTGAGCCTCAGGCACCATTTAAGGTGGAACAGGACAATTCAAAGAAGCTGGCAACTGAGAAGCTGACTTCAGCCTTCTAAAAAAATCAAACATTGAGAGACATTTTACAAGCAACTATTCTACTTTTTGCCAAAAAGTTTCCTGCCAGAGATGTGAGAATACTATAGTTCAGCTAAAGCTTAAAGCAGAGCAAAGTAAGTCTGTTTTTTCTTTGTATTTGTAGCCTATACTAGTACATCAGCACATATTTACCGCCAAGATGGTAAAATGAATATAAATGTTTGGCTTCCAAGCTGGTTGGATTTTTGTTGAAAGTACAAAATGGCTCTTCTTAGGATTTGGGTTGGTGATCCCTGGGCTATACCAATTGGACTTTTTCCCATTCTGGGAAAAGTTTTGACCCATTCTGACATGTCTGCCCACTCCTCCCATGATTGTTTCTTCTCCAAACAAATAAACTGTTGTCCACTTACAAGTGAACCCTGGTTCAGTACGCTGGTGGGACATTTAACATTAACATCTTAACATCTCAGACTTGGTACATACTAGTACATGTACTACAGTACAAATTGGCTTATACTGTATAGAAGTTTGAAGAAAAACTTTGGACATGCCACATGCCAGTGGTTCCTGGTCAAGTAAAGATCACATAAGGTTTGTTTTTAGTACTCTGTGATGCAGCTAGAAATTAAGCATCTTTATATTCATGTAATATAATGAGTAAGACAATACTTTTATATGACTAATATAGGTGAAGAGTAGACCTGGATTATGCTTTGATGGACTAATAATACCATCCAAAAATGGGTGCAAAAGTGAAAGTAAGTGCTTGTATTCTCGTCAAATTCCTGTCCAATCAGTGAACTCCCACACATATGATTTGCTGTGTTATTGTGAAATCAAGTGAATCAAATATAAAAGATACAATGTCACAAAAAACCCAAACACTAATGCAGACCCTTTTTGTTTTTTGGGGTGATATCAGTGGCCCATCAACCGAGAATGAGCTCCTGTTCATCCCAACAACTACCATGATCTTGCCATCTCATTCGAGAACTCTTTGGTCATTCCATCTGAAGCTCCAAGAAGCCATGGTGTGATTCTGGATGACCAGTTATTGTCCTCAACTCAGAATTAGACATGTAGGTTTCTCCTCTGTAACATCCAAAGGATTTGACCCTTTCTCTCGGGAGGTCACCCAGGCACTTGTTCAGTCTCTTGTCATTTTATGGCTTGACTACTGCTGTATTCTCCTGGTTGGTCTTCCTGTATTCCTGTCAGGCCTTTGCAACTGTTCCAAAATGCAGCAGCACAGGTTGTCCTTGTTAAGTCCTGCCTAGGGGTTTTAGGAAAGTCATAACATAAACAAAAAAGAAAAGAGAGACAAGTCAGCATCAGTCAAGATCAAGTTGTGTTGTTTCCTTCTCTGCCGTTTGATTTATACATTACAGATTCTGTGTGGCAACACAAGACAGACATCAGAGTGGGCAAATGCCAAAACAACGCACATAACCAGTCTAGCTGGGAGGGTAGAGAACCAACTTACCTACAAGAAAAAAAAGAAACAAAAATACCCCCCCAAACTCCTTGACTAGGCCAAAAAGAAATGACATCCCCCCTCACCCTGGTCAGCTGATAAACAGAAGAAGCAAACAAGAAATAGTTACAGGTATTAAGCTAGCACTTAAACTTGCTGGTAAACTACCGAGATAGACTGGGTAAAATGCATAACATGAGCTACACTAACAAGCTGATGGGGAGAAACACAATACATAGCACTTAACAAGCTACTATCAATACTAAGCTTAGTTCCAAGGCTGCTTAGACATTTGCCCTGAGCCATGGAGGTGAACCTCAAGGAAAATGGACACAAAAGCTGAAGAAAAACATGCACACACAACACAAGAACTATCACAGGCAAAAGCAACTGTCATCACATTTTCTGTGCCCAATTTCTTGCTGAATCTCCAACAAATAGCCTTGAACTACCAAAGCTGCCTGCACCAGCCTTTGACTGGTATTGTACATGCATGACAGAAACACAAGAGGATTATGATCAATAATAATAAGTTAGACTTCTATAGCTCCTTTCACATACCCAAGGTCGATTTACAATTTAAGAGGAAAAAAAGAAAAATCAGAGGGAGTGAAATTATTCTGAGAATATGGCTGAGCTTTGAAGATAGAAAGAGAGGTAAAAGAGTGAATAGATGAATGTAATGAGTTTCAGAGGGTGGAGCCAGCAACATTAAAAGTCTGAACCAAGAAACAACTAGAACACCAGAGTCAGAGGACCTTAGCTTAGATGTATAAATACTGAACAGGATGTAAATTCACTCCTATTACTCCAATGCTTCATTGTCTTCACTAGCTTCCTGTTGCTGCAAGTAATAGGTTTAAAACCCTGATGCTTGCCTACAAAGCCAAAAATGGACCAGCCCCTCCCTACGTGATGGCAATGGTTAAAACTTGATCTGTACCTCAAGTTCTTTGAGCTTCAATTACAACTTGATTGACCACCGTGCTTCAAGAAGCATGGAAGACAAGCATCAAGACTCTTCTCTGTCCTAGAGCCCAAATGGTGGAACAAGCTTCCACTGGCTGTCCGAACAGTAGACTCCCTCAGCGTCTTCAAACACCAACAGAGAAACCATCTCTTTGTAAAGCATGATGTGCTTATTTAAATGCATTGTTTTGTACTTGTACTTGCTAGGTTTAATTTTGTATCTTTCTTTCTAGGTATCAGCACCAGCTTTTATTTTCTGGCAGTGTCTGAGCTCAAGATGAGATGAGATGAGATGAGAACTTTATTGTCCATTAAATTGGCATTAAGTGGAAATGTGTCTTTGGCTATCTGGCACATTGCTACAAAGACAAATACTTTAAACACTTAACCTTGGGCAGGAGATTGAATGATGAATAAAGGATCTTCAAATCAAATCAAATTTATTTGTATAGTGCTTTTTACAATGGATGTTGTCACAAACTGAGGAAGAATCCTTGAGAGGAACCAGGCTCACCAGGAGGGGACCCATCCTCCTCTGGTCAAACTACCTAAAAGTGATTATACTACTAATATTAATAGCAGTAATATTAGTAGTAGTAATAGCTAGGAGTCTATGAAAACATCAGTGTAGGGTGGGCAACTAGTCCAAAGTAGGTGGCGGTAGCTGGGGCGTGGGCAGTTGGTCTGAAGTGGGTAGGAGGAGAGCTCGACAGTCAGTCGTCCTTCAGTGTCCGCCTGGACATGTGGGCATTTATATACTTGTATATATATTCTAGGAACTATTAATAAGCCAGCACTCTGTGATCTGAGTAGTTGTGATGGCTCGTAATGGGAAATAAGTTCTTGCAGGTATTCAGGAGCAAGACCATGTAGGGCTTTATATGTCAATAAAAGAATTTTATAATCAATACGGAATTTAACAGACAGCCAGTGAACTGATGATAGCACTGGACTGATATGATCAAATGTTCTAGTTTTAGTGAGAACCCTGGCTGCAGCGTTTTGAACTAGTTGAAGTTTGCTTAGATTCCAGCTCATACATGCTTACACTAGTGTGTTACAATAATCTAGCCTGGAAGTAATAAAGGCATGTACTAGTGTTTCTGCATCACGCAGGGACAGGGCATTTCTTATCTTGGCAATGTTGTGAAAGTCCTACTGATGCTGCCTATGTGTTGATCGAATGATGAATCTGAATCAATTATGATGCCAAGATTTTTTGCTGCTGAGCCAGGTGTAACTGGAAAATCAGCGAGACTTAAAATTAAATCTGGTTAATGCCAATATTTACTGGTTAAGTTAATGCCAAGATTGCTTATAACTGTGCCTAACGGTAACATGTATAGTGTAAATAATAATGGTCCTAAAATAGAGCCCTGCGGAGCTCCAGATCTAACTTTTGAATAATTGGAAGATAAATTGTTTACACTGACGAACTGATAACATTCTGATAGGTAAGACTGGAACCATGATAGGGCCGTCCCTGTGATTCCAACCATGTTTTCTAACCTTTCTAGGAGAATATTGTGGTCTATTGTATCGAAAGCTGCGCTGAGGTCAAGTAGCACTAACAGGGATACGTAGCCTTGATCAGAGGCAAGAAGAAAATCATTAGTTATCTGAACTAAAGCCGTCTCAGTGCTGTGATGTGGCCTGGATCCAGATTGGAATTTTTCATATAAATGGTTCTTATGTAGATATGAACTAAGTTATTGGGCCACAGCTTTTTCTAAGATCCTCGATATGAATGGTAAGTCAGAAATAGACCTGTAATTAGACAATACGCTAACATCAAGATTTGGTTTCTTGATCAGAGGTTTGATAACTGCTAGTTTAAAAGTTTTGGGAACATGGCCCAGACTAAGGGACGAGTTTACTACAGTTAAAAGAGGGTTTATAATAACTGGCAATACTTCTTTGAGTAATTTTGAGGGAATTGCATTGAGTGTGCAGGTTGTGCAATTTGCAGAGATAATCTTCTCTAGCTCTAGCTGTGGGAGTGGGAAAAAGTTTCCTGGCTTTTTTCTACAACTATGTATATCAGCCAAGTCAGATGACAGCCAAGTTGGTTTTAATACTGTGGGTTGAATTTGTTGTCTAATATATTCAATTTTATTATTAAAGAAGTCCATAAAAACTTCATTGGTGAGAGTTGCTAAACAGTACTTTAGGATTATATTTATTATTCTCGATCAGTGAGGACAGATATGCTGAGCGAGCTTTAGTGAGAGCATTTCTATACTCTATGAGGCTGTCCTTCCAGGCAGAGTGGAACACTTCCAGCTTGGGTTGTCGCCATTTCCACTCTAGTTTCCGAACTGTTTGTTTTAAGGTACGGCTTTTTCTGCCTTATTCTTTTTATTTTAAGTGGCGCCACATTTTCTAAAGTAGATCGGAAGGTATTTTCTAAATAATCGGGCTAGCTCCATTGGATGTGATGGAGTGAAAACAGCCGTTGATAGTTCTGGGATAGTTTTTATAAATTGTAGGGCGGTAAAAGGTTTTATTGAGGGGACATACATATATTATGGCTAAGTCGTAGCTCATACGAAATTAGGTAATGGTCGGAGATTGCGTTGAGGTTTGTGGTAGGATATTAAGCTTGTCTATGTTAAGACCTAGTGTCAAAACTAAATCTAACGTAGTAGCTAACAGTAGTGCGTAGGCATTGTTACATTTTGGGTAATACCAACAGAGTCTAGAATTGAAGTAAATGCCTTTTTTATTGGGTCATCTACCTTCTCAAAGTGAATATTAAAATTTTCTACAATTATTACTTTATCATTGCACACAGCCAGGTTTGCAGTGAAATCACTAAATTCTTTTAAAAATTCAGGGTAGGGCCCTGGTGGCCTGTAAATTTTAAATAATGAAAATGCCTTGTTTTTTTGTGACCGGATTTGTAATATGAATGGAAAGGACCTCAAAGGAAGTGAAAGTGTCACATTGTTTCTGACTAATATCTAGTCATTTACAATGACTGCTTTTGAGTTTAGTGATCTTATATTGAGTAGTCCAGATTTTTGATCTAAGGTGTTAGTGCTATCATCTGAATATGGATATATCTTGATTAGGTTGTTTAAACAGGCTGATTGAGTTTTTCTATGATTAAATTTAGTTTTGATTCGGGGCAAGGACACAGTCTCAATAAAGTTGAACCTGGGTGACGCCTCAAGGTGGATCGCAGACAGTCGGTTTAGCCTGTCTGTCTGTGGCCTGGTCCTGGCTCTGGACTGTCAGCAGCTATTTACACTACTCTGCTGAATATGAGCTATACTGCAAGAAAGTCAGGCAGCACCCTCCCATGTGGGGTGGACACCATGCCTACCTATAAGACCAGGCTTGCCCTCAAAATGCAACCATTTATCCATAAAGCCCACTTGATTTTTGGAACACCACTTGGACATCCAGCAGTTTAACACCGAAAGCCTACTGCAGGGGACATCCAGCAGTTTAACACCAAAAGCCTGCACTGGGATGGGGCCAGAGCAAATTACGGCATCAGACATCGTCTGGGCCTGTTTAATCACCTCTCTAATCTTACCCTTAGTTATCTCAGACTGCCACAGATGAATATCATTGGCCTCTACATGAATGACTATCCTCGAATATCTCTTATCAGCTAACAGTCTAAGGTTGCCAGCGCTCTGGCTTCCAATAAACATCTAATTGTTACTGCTGGCACCCCTAAAGGAGTTGCTAATTTCACGAGTCTCCTATAACCAGAGCACTTTTAACAGGCTCCACAGTGGGTGTTTCACAAAACTGTTTGACATGCAAATCGGAGGAGCGTGGTGTTCCGGGGGGCTAGCTTTGGCCTCAGCGTTAGCATTAGCCTTAGCATTCCGGCTAGACCGCCGAGTCATCACCCATTCATCCCGCTGTAAGGGCTCTAACACCGGAGTCGAGGGGGTGCTAACTCTCCCTAGGGCACCCGGAGCTGCTTACACTGATAATAATCTTATTGACCTGGTTGACTACCAATTTTTGTCTTTTCTTGGTTCCTGTACCAACAGACAATGTGTAATCTGGTCCACAACATCTAGCACTACTGCAACTAAGATCCACTCACCACTGAACACTTGGCAGAGGACATTCCAAGCAGACCTTAAGATCATCAATGTCCACCTGGAAGACATGGAAACCACTGCTGCTAATCGACTCCACTGGCAAATGCTTGTTGCCCAATGTTCTAAGGTGAATAGAATGGTCACAGAAGAGGGCAAAAATTAATTTTGGTACCCATTCTTTATAACTAACTTTATAACCTTAAATCTCCTGCCCGGTGGCAGCTAATGAATGAAGTGGGTAAGCAGGGTCCTTGTAGACCTGGGGGATCTGATGTATAAGTTCTGGAGTGAAGGGTGTTTATCTCCAAAGATCTTACTGGCCAGGTTGGCCACCTGGACCAGCTTGTTTCTTTGCTTAATTGTACCAGGACATGTACCAGGACACAATGGTGAAACTGAGAACTCTCAATGAGTGACCTGTAGTCCGTGACCAGAGTACTATTGCTGGTGTTAAAACTCCTCAGCTTGCTCCTCAGCTTGCTCCTCAGCTTGTACTATTGCTGGTGTTAAAACTCCTCAGCTTGCTGAGAAGAGTGGGCCTCTGCCTTGCCTTTTTGTAGACATAATGTACAAATGATCTAAAAGTGAGTCTGAGCTCATGGGTAATTCAGACTCTTTAGAACTTTTTGTACTAGGATACATTCTTTGAGTGAGCAACAAAGCACTTTTGTAAGTCACTCTCATTGTTATCTTTGGCATCTCTTGGAGAATCAGCCAACAGTGGTGAGACTCAACGTACATTGCACAGTAAATGTAAGAAGTAAAGGATTTTTGAAGAAGATCACACATGCCGGTTCTTCGCTCTCTCTCTCTTCTCAACCCCAAGCCACCCCCATGATCTCTCATCGATTGCTTTCCTCTGTCCTCCTCGCTCTTGACACCTGCATCCATTGTGAGGATCAGTGCTCTGTAGAGCAGATCTTATCTTATTGCTTGTCCTGTCAGTAAATTTGTCTCGGCCCAGGAAAAAAAAAAAAAACATCCAGAAAGCAACAACCTGTGTCATCTGCACCCGCTTGAGAGGCACCTTTGAAAAGCAGCTGAAGAAAAACTGCCTCTGTAAAAACCGGGTGGCTGGAAAAGTGCCAATCCAAGGGTGACCATAATGAGGGTCACTTCTAAAGCGGCCCGGCGGAAGGCAGAGTGTGATTGAGTCATCCGCGGTGGGATCTCAGCAGGTATGATCTTTAAGTTAAAGAGCAGCACCTGCCACCTGTGCGACGGCCTCCTCGCGGTCGGCTTTTAACCACCCCTCTTTTAACTGGGCCGAAGCGTCGGACCACGCTGAGAACCAAAACGAAGAAGAAGGAAGTGCGCCTTTATTAGATATTCAAAGCGAGGCGGCATTCTTGGCCTGCTGAGAGCTGTGAATGCGTCCTTTTATCTCTTTATGTACCTGCCTTTACTTCAAAGGATATGAACTGTTGGGAAAAAATGATAAACAGTGTTTCAACTGTTACTGCTTGGCAAGTGCACAATGTGTTCTTTCAGTTCCTTCATAGTCTTTAACACTTTTTTCTTCACAGCGGCCCACATCGTTCTGGAAAATGTGCTTAATAATGCAGTACAAAGAAATAGTGCTTGATTATTACACTAGCCATCCACTTAATTACAAACACCTACAATCGCATGTGAAATTTTAGACACCTCATATGACATATTTTCTTGATATTCACATTAAAAATAAGCTAACACATCTCCTACAGGGAATAAGCTGAACTAAAAATGACATTTTCTGCATTAAATGTTTACAATGCTGGTCCACAATTGAGCATATAGTAATACATAGTAAACTAATAGTTTCCTCATAATGAATTTATAGCTTAAAACTGAACACATCAGGAAAGCATGAAGCATATATGTTTACAAAGGAGTGAGTTATGTATGAATAGCCATTAATAATGGAAGTTATCACTGCATATACTGCATTTTTGTCTGTTTTTGACATAATTTGAAACTGTCTGTTGACCTTTACATTTTGTGTAGATTTCATGAAGAATGATCCACAAGAAACCGCCCCAAAAAGTCTGGTTCCATCGACTTACATTAAAAGTAAGGTATGTTTTTAACTTCTCTCTAAAGTTAGCATTTTGGAGATAAAAGGTTTTGTTCTGACAGTAGCGATATACTGATATATTAAATGAAAGCTTTTTAGAATGTATAATGCTTGTTTGGAGGTGATGGCATATATGCTTCATAAATTCCTGATTATTGAGTATTAAGTATTAGTCTATGCATTTATTCATTATGATTAGAGCATTAGTTAAGTATTTGTATGTGCTTATTTGTTGATTCATATATGCTTATTTGTATTTTAAAGTGTTCTACTAGTTTTTAGTGCAGTTTCTATTTACTTGCTGAGCTTAACCGATTGGGACAAAAAAAAAAACATAATATAAAAAATGTATCAAACTTTTTTCACGCTTCACATATAAATTCAGCAAATAAACAGTAAATGGGCAGAACAGTGCTGTCTGGAGAAGATGTGTAAATTTATTTTCATTAAAAAAAATCAATAAAATGTTATTTTGCCTAGAGATGCACTAACTTAAGTTTACAACAGTACTGCACTGTAGTTGCACTGTACATTATTTCCACTTATTGGCCAAATTATTGGAAGCACATACTACTACAAACCACAATTACAGATTATGTCCATCTCTCAGGCACAGTATTTTTTTTTTAACCACAGGAATGCTGTTAGTCATAGCAGAGACCACAGCTAACTGAGCTGTAAATGAATCATCATTGATAAACATCATCAGTAACAGTATTTTTTATGGTTAATTACAATTTCTCATTTAGTCATCCTTTCACATTTGTCATTTTTTAATTTAACGCACTGTAATAGTCACATCAAGTCCAATGTAGAATGTAAAAAAGAAGACAAAGAGCAAGACATTGAGAAGTAACAGCAATGAAGATATTGTTTTCCTCAGAGAAACAGATGCTGGGTAACACTGTATAGTGTTCTACTGACTCACACTCATCTCTTTCTTATTTTGAGATAGTGATCCACTTATTTATTATTACTTACTTATGATTCTAGAAAGTCAATATCTGACAGATGAATGGGCTTGGCTTTATGTACTGAACAAAATCATGTAAAACAAGTATAAATGTGTAGAAATAAGTTAAATAATCTTATATAATAAGATTACAACAATCTCAATATGAGAAACATTAGATGTTATAACATAGATTTAAATGAAACATAATATTTAACTTAATTTCACTTGCTAAGATGTTTTTTTTTGTTTGTTTGTTTTTTGAAGAGCAGGAGCTCAAGGATCTGTCTTAGTACTAAAGTCAAGCAATGCTACCTTCTCTCTCTTAAGCACCAAGGTCCTAAATGTATTATATAAACATACAAATTATAGATCAGTTCAGTCTCAGTTGGTGCTATCAGAGCATGATGTTACTCTGTAGGCATGTTTAATAAGCCAGGTGACGGAATTCACTGTTAATTTTAACCGAAAGCTTAAACTCTCCCTCACTTTCTCCATTACAGCTGCTCCTTCAGTCCTGACTGTCTCCTTCAGCTTCTTTCTCTCCTTCTTCCTGTCTTTAGTAATACATTACTGTTATTAAACTCAGTTTTATAAGAACGGATGGAAGTAATGGTTCATTTATTATTTTTGCTTTAACTGTTAAAAATCTCATTTAATTGGGCTCTGATGGAGCTGCTACCTCTTAAATGCCATCTACGGGTTGAGGAATTGAGGTATATAAAACTTTGTTATGATGACCTTTTCACACAAAGCTGAACCTTCTTGTTTGAATTTTTCCACCTGCAGAAGTTACATTCTGGCACCGCGCCATAAGAATCTGGCAAATAGGAAGCAACTTCGGTCTTGTCCTTATCGCTGATATTAACTTTCTGTAAACGACAATATATGGCAAATACTGGTGTCACTGTCCTCAAATACTGAAGAGACATCCAGAAACAAAAACTGTCAATCTAGAAATCTAGAAACAAAAAGACCAGTCAATAACATTATTTCTATTTCTCTTGTTCGTTCACACTCTTGCACTATAAAGTGAGGTTATATCAAAGGTCCAATGGGTTCAACTAGTTTATCAGCTAGTTAGCTAATGTCAGCCTTAGCCTAGCCTATTTTCTTTGCCTCACTTAAACCCAATGTTAATGAGCAATCAGGTGAAAAACAAATGTCCTGTTATTCTGATCCCAATTTGCCACAAATCCATATTATAGGTGGATGTTTTCCATCTTAATATTATTTCTCTCTGTAGAAGGCCTAATGTTTACTTTAGTGAGCTTTTAGCCCAAATCCTGTCTTCAGCTTGGTTACTAATTGCATAATAATAATTGCTCTCCCTCACACCTGACATGGTTGGCTTACAATATATGAAGTCTGAAATTATTGGCTGAACGTCACGTTAGTCAATCTCTGGTAGTACAGCAGAGGCAGCGTTGCATTAGAGCAGCAGCAGCACCTCCCCCAGGTCACACCCTGCTATTACAGTATATTGTGAATGAGAATGAACTATAGATGACTAGTAATTGGACTAGTAATGTACATTTACTTAGGAAATGGGGGCTAAATAAAATTTATAGGGAGGTAAAGCCCCCTTACAATTGGCCTAGCAAAGACCAGTCTCTAATTGTACACCAAGAAAGTGGAGCTACAAGTTTCATTGTCTGTTCAAGGTTCACTTCAACGATTTCTGGAAAAGATGAATGATTTGTAATAGGGATCCATGATGAATATATATACATTTTGTAGTTTCAAGGAAAAGAGTAGCACTTATATTCAATTACAGTCCATTTAACACTCAGATTAGACATTCATATTCTGTCCTGTGTGATTAATGTGTCACTTACCTGCCCCAACATGGTCTGTGGATATGTATGGAATCCACCATTAACGTTACAGTGTCAAATGACCTTGTTTCTGCTATTTTGGAGTTGTTCTCATGTGCTGATACAGTACGAGCAGATTGTGAATTTCACTTCACTGCATATTCAAGAGGAAATTGATTGCGCTTGACTTATGATTTATACAGCAGCTCTAGCCCTGTACATTGTGGATTAACATTGTCAGCATAAGTTTGTACATTTGCATGTTAACCGCCCTATTAATTTTAGTGTCCAATACTGTACTGTGCTGTAGCTTTATTAGGTACAGGAGTGTGAATAGTGAACATGGAATGGCCACTGTGTATATGTACTGTTGGGTATTATTGAGAATAAATCTATCCTTACTGCTAAAGAAAAAACTCCCAACCAGAACAAACAACTTAGTTTTAAGCTGATTTTTTTCCTGTAAAATAAACAGCAGCAATTGATGTGTGTCAAATATTAGACAAGCCGGTGGGATAAAAACAATGATGGGCAGGTGCCAGGAGAAGCAAACACTAATTTAAAGCATGTGGAACCTGGCAGGTGCTTGGATAGCACAGAAAAAAAGGATTTTGATTTAACTGATCTGATGGAAAGGATCATTTCATCTATGAGTAGCAGGCACCAGACAATCTGGAACGTCTGCATACATAATACAGGCTCTTGCTTTATGGAAGTTTAGCAATAGTGTTGCATTTAGATAGGTCAGAAACATCTTACATACAAAAGAATGGAAGAAACAACATTAATAAACAGTCCTACTAGAATAGCGAATATTAGTCCATAAGCAGCCTCCATAAAATGCTATTTTACACAAGAATATGAGATATCACTCTATAAGCAACCTTAATAAAATGCCCTTATACGCAAGCATAGGAGATATTAGTCCATAAGAAACCTCAGGAAAATGCTATTATAAACAAGAATACGAGATATTAGTCTATAAGCAACCTCAGGAAAATGTTCTTATATGCAAGAATAGGAGATATTAGTCCATAAACAATTTCAGTAAAATGCCCTTATATGCAAGAATAGGAGATATTAGTCTATAAGCAACCTCAGGAAAATGTTCTTATACACAAGAATAGGAGATATTAGTCTATAAGCAACCTCAGGAAAATGTTCTTATACGCAAGAATAGGAGATATTAGTCTATAAGCAACCTCAGGAAAATGCCATTATACACAAGAATAGGAGATATTAGTCTATAAACAATTTCAGGAAAATGCACTTATACAGAACAATAGGAGATATTCGTCTATAAGCAACATTAATAAAATGCTCTTATACACAAGAAGAGTAGATATTAGTCTATGATCAACCTTTATAAAATGCTCTTATACACAAGAATAGATCTTAGTCCATAAACAATTTCTGGAGAATGCATTTATACACAAGAATAGGAGATATTAGCCTATAAGCAATCTCAATAAAATGTTCTTATACACAAGAATAGGAGATATTAGTCTATAAGCAACCTTAATAAAATGTTCTTATTCACAAGAATAGGAGATATTAGACTATAAGCAATCTCAATAAAATGTTCTTATACACAAGAATAGGAGATATTAGTCTATAAGCAACCTTAATAAAATGTTCTTATACACAAGAATAGGAGATATTAGTTTATAAGCAACCTCAATAAAATGCTCTTATACACAAGAATAGGAGATATTAGCCTATAAGCAACCTCAATAAAATGTTCTTATACACAAGAATAGGAGATATTAGCCTATAAGCAACCTCAATAAAATGTTCTTATACACAAGAATAGGTGATATTAGTCTATAAGCAACCTCAATAAAATGCTCTTATACACAAGAATAGGAGATATTAGCCTATAAGCAACCTCAGGAAAATGCACTTATACAGAACAATAGGAGATATTCGTCTATAAGCAACATTAATAAAATGCTCTTATACACAAGAATAGGAGATATTAGCCTATAAGCAACCTTAATAAAAAAAAAAAACCCTTATAGACAAGAATAGGAGCTATTAGTCTATATTCAACCTTAATAAAAAAGCCCTTATACACAAGAATAGGAGATATTAGTCTATAACCAACCTCAATAAAATGATCTAATACACAAGAATAGGAGATATTAGTCCATAAACAATTTCAGTAAAATGCCCTTATATGCAAGAATAGAAGATATTAGTCTATAAGCAACCTCAGGAACATGCCCTTATATACAAAAATAGAAGATGGTCTATAAACAACCTCAGTGCTGTTTATCTGATGGTGACGGTTTTGGTGTCTACCAGGTCTTCCGGGTGGTCGTCAGGAGTCTTGTTTTCTCTATAACTTTAAATCAGTTTTTCAACTTTTTTTTTGTAAACTTTGCAATTTTATTGTTTACTTTTATTCCTTTGTCTTTCTTCTTACTTATGCAAGTGGGTTATCTTATATATATTTATAAATTAAATATATTTATATATATTTAATCTCCTCAGAAATATATTCTTTAAAAATGAATAACTTGTACTTAATGACCGTTTTGACTGAAAATTAAATAAATAAAGGCTGGTCTCTTACATAAATAACAACATGATGAAATATCCTAACTTAAATCCATTGCACTCTACTGTATTCAACTGTGTGCTCAAAATACTTCCCCAAGCAATACACTTTGAGCAATAACTTTTAAATTGCCATGAAGCTGGAAACATGGACCTGTAAGTTTCACAGTCAGAGGAACAAGGTCGGTCCTGACGTCATCCGATCCGGCGAGCTGTGATACAAGCTTTTAGCCAGAGATAAATTAGTGCTCAGACTGAGAGAGTGAGATACAGCGGTGACTCTTTCTCTAAATGATTACTCCCTAAGTGTGTCTGAGCCTCAGAGCCACAGTGTTCTAATGGAGACCCCGAAGCTGCATCCCAGGCAGATGCAATGGTCCAGTACAAGGTCAGCTTGACCCATAGTCTCCAATCAGAGCTGATTAGTGTAGTAAACAACTGTAAATGTGTTATAAGGAGAGGAGAACAAAAGCTTGAGTCATTTAATTTTTCATCTCTCAAAGCTCCTGCCTATGGAGCCCTGCTGGTGACATCCTGTATAGATGCTAATGCGCGGCCACGTTTTATTATCGCATGGGAACCAGATCCTAATGCATGGCAATGACTTAGTAAGGCATGGGAACATGATCACGGCTTACTAAGTCATGGCCACGCATTACGATCTCATTCCCATGCCTTACTAAGTCGTGGCCATGCGTTATTTTTATTTATACAGGATGTCACCAGCAGGGCTCCATACCTACCTACCCAGAACCCAAAATACCCAGAACACCAATACATGTTGGCTCCCTAGATTGCTAAAAAAACAGGTTTATAAAGGTTGGCTTGGCCTTGCTGTTCTAGGAAACAACCTTTAGAAACTTTAAATGGAGGTTCTTCAAAGAAGCATAAGGTTGAGTCAAACCTGGTTAGTTGGTCGCATGGCTTTAAAGCTTATTTGGCACCTCTTTCTATTGCTACATAATTGGCAGTAGGTTCGCAAATCTTCTAGTCTTATTATCTTGGACAAGGATTTGATTTTTCCTAGTGAAGACCACACTTTCAACATGTTATTGTAGAATGTATGACTGTAAAAATGGTTCTTCAAAGGTTCTTTAGTAAAAGCAATTGTTCAACACAGAACCATAAACACTCAACGTCATGTGGTCACGTGGTACTTCTCCATGATGCAAAACCAACTGTAAGAACCTTTTTAAAAATATAGCACCAAAAAGGGGTCCACTGCTGTTATGTAGGTCAACTTGTTCACACAAGCAAGCATGGACAGTGTTGACCAAGGTCAGGAGGGGCTCTGACCCCAGCTGTGTATGTCTGATATTACTGATATAAATAACTAGGGGTAATTAATGACCAAAATTCTTATCTTTTCAAGATTTAGCGTTATTAATGTTTTAGAAATCGTTAGTTGAATGGCGCATACAACATTGACTTCCTATTTATTCAAAAATAATGGAAGCATTACTTACATAAATATCAGATTCATTCAACTGGAGTTCACAGTGTACTCCCTTGTGACACCCACATGCGGTCAACTTAAGGGAGAGAATTTGTTCAAGTGTAAATGCACTATTATAAAATGGATAGTTCTGGTCCTAAAAGCTGATTGGCTGAGCCACGTTTGAAGCCATTGTAAAATGTAAGATATACACAACAACTGAACTTTGTGTTAAAAAACGAAGAAAACTCTTTGTCCTGGTAATAGCTTACTCTTCAGCTTTCATGCTGCTTGATGGACCACAGATGTACTGATGAAGCAAGAACCCATTTTCTGTTTAAACGGAGTATCTGACAACTTATTTTCTTAACTAGAACTTGACTGGTCAACAGGCTAAAAGCAATATTTTTTCTTGGTGGAATACTTGTTTATGTCAATTACTAGCAATAATAACAAACAATTCCAATTCCAAACAACATCGTGGTTTTTTTTAACATATTTTATGTTGCCCCATTTAATCAAAGCAGTATGATGCCCACCCATTTAAACTCTGCATTATGATGTGCCTAACAATGTGCCTTCCCCATGATAAAATCGCCGTAACTCAGTCTCTCATAGCTTATTGCTTCATTCGGCCTGGGAAAACGATATGTATCTAAGCAGTATTTGCAGACACCATCCAATAAGTAGTTTATCTAATCAATCTTTCATCAAATTAAATCAGCTGTACCTCAGTTCCATGTGATAGCACATGAGTACAGCGTGAAGTCAGGAACTAAACCTGTTCTTCTAACTGTATTCTCTGAAGCAACACATTAAGAACTTGTTTATACCATCACATTTTTCCTAAATTTTAGTGTATTCATGTTTATTAGTATTGATGATTTTAATGTCATATAGTTTTTTTAACTGGTAAAAATGAACTTACTGCCCAGAGAAACTGCCCATCATTGTATTTCCAGTTGAGTTGTTGCTCTTTAATAAGGGAATCTTCTTGATTGAATGAAGTGAAGGCATAATTAGTCTCAGTGTTGTGGCAGAATGAAAGTCCTCTATGTTTAGTGAGCCCATCTCTGTATCCCTCGCAGGTGCTGCTCCTGTGAAATGTTCTCTGCAAAATGTTCATCAATATATCTGTGCTGCCCTTATTCCACACACACCAATAACTCTGTTCCTAAGCATGATGTTGAGCATTTGTTTACTCTGGCTTAGCTGGTGTGGGCATGAATTGAACTTCATTATTATGTTAATTTCTGCTACTTCACTCTTCAGTGAAGTTTTCCATATGTGCACTGCAGTCCTGTAGCTACCATCAGACTCATTACCTGTGCAGCTTCCTCTAGCCCTTCATTAATGGTGAGTTTCTGGCTCTTTCCTGGATATTTGTGGGTGCAGCAATGACACTGACACGTGTATACTATATACACCAATCAGGCATAACATTATGACCACCTCCTTGTTTCTACACTCATTGTCCACTTTATCAGCTCCACTTACTGTATAGCTGCACTTTGTAGTTCTACAGTTACAGACTGTAGTCCATCTGTTTCTCTGATACTCTGTTACCCTGTTCTTCAGTGGTCAGGGCCCCCATGGACCCTCACAGAGCAGGTACTGTTTGGGTGGTGGATCATTTTCAGCACTACAGTAACACTGACGTGGTGGTGGTGTGTGTTGCTGGAGTCTTGCTGGAGTTTTTCAAACTGTGTCCACTCACTGTCCACTCTATTAGACACTCCTACCTTGTCAGGCCACTTTATAGATAGCCCATCTGCTGCTGCACAGTTTGTGTTGGTCAGCCTCTAGTCCTTCATCAGTGGTCACAGGATGCTGATTCTTGGTTGGTGGACTATTCTCAGTCCAGCAGTGACACTGAGGTGTTTAAAAAACTCGATCACTACTGCTGTGTCTGATCCCCTCAAACCAGCACAACACACAAACACACCATCACCACATCAGTGTTACTGCAGTGCTGAGAATGATCCACCACCCAAATAGCACCTGCTCTGTGAGGGTCCTCACCACTGAATAACCGAGTAAAAGGGGGCTATTAAAGTATCAGAGAAGCAGATGGACTACAGTCTGCAATTGTAGAACTACAAAGTGCACCTATAGATTAAGTGGAGCTAATAAATTTGACAATGATTGCAGAAACAAGGAGATGGTCATAATGTTATGACTGATCTGTGTATGTAATGCATTTATTATGGTAGGCTAGCATAGTGGATAACACCATCTCTTGGAGGTTGGGGTTCACATATGTTTTCTATTACAGTCATAGTCAATACTGCCAAAACTACATTTGCCATTAACTGCCATCTTTCACAATAAGTATAAGTGCTGAGTTCTTTCATTTAAACAAAATTTCATTCATTGCTTTCCCTTTTCCCTTGGGCCATTCACTGGATGGTTCTTCAGAATCTTCTTTGTAAATGAGATGACTGATTTCTTTTTAAAGTTTGAAGAAGATTTTTTTTTAAAGTTTGAAGAACCTAAACATACTATAGGCTCTTTACCAATTATATTTCTTTTCCTAGAACTGTTTGTCCAAGCTGAGCAATATGAAGGTATAAGTTATTATGAAGTTAGAAGTTATTTGTATGTAATGGGGAAAAAAAGTTGGGTGAAGCTCAAGTGGCCAGTCAGTGATAGGGATTTAATAAAGTGGTGGCAGATGCTAAAATTGATGCTAAATGAATCAGCATGCATGCAGCTGAAGTGGGTCTTACAATACTCAAGAATGGATTGATTCCTAAATCTAGTCCTGGAGTAACATGACACTTGTTGTGTTGAGCTTTAGAGTTGAATTCAATAGATTGCATCACCTAAATAGTCTTGTGGATGCTATTGGCCTCAAACTGTCTTGGTTTCAGTCTTATTTTAGTAATCGATTGAGTTAGTAAGAGTTATTAAAGTCAGCCCTAACTACCATCATGTATGTTGTTCCTCAGGGGTTAGTTCTTGGGCCATTTTGTTTAGTATCAATATGCTCCCTCTCAGCTTGAGATAGGATTCATAGACTGACGACGCTCAAATTTACATGTGTTCAAAGCCTAATCATCCATTTTCTTTCAATACACTAGCTTGCAGCATATTAAATTATGGACGAGTCACCATTTCATCAAGAATAAGTCTGAAAAACTGAAGTAATAGGCAAGTCTAACATTGGCTCGGTTTTCTATGTTACCTTGTCTATTGACAATGTGAGAATCAGGATTTTTATATGGCTCATATGTTAAGAAAATTACACAATCTACATTCTTTCATTTGAGGAATATAGCCAGTTTTGTAGATGTCAAACCTTTTATGCTTGAATTTATCTCTTCAGCTACTTACTTCTACATCTTTGTGGCACCACACTACTGCACTGTTTACCCGTGTCTCGCTACATTACTTACAAGGTTATAGTGTCATACATGGCAATACAATACAAATGCAATATAAATTTCCTTAATGTAGAAAAATTATGCTGAAGGTAGTTCAGGTACTTGCACAGAACAATGATAATGATTTCCAATTTCCAACATTCGGGAAGATCTACCAAAACCTTTAATACATTTTAAACATTTGTTTGTGCTGCTCTAAGGGCATGATCAATGATTTTAATTTCACATAAACAGTTACTTATTTATGCCCCTCAAGTGTAGAAACACAGACCATTACAATGTTAAAACTGCTTTTTCAGAAAGAATTCCAGAGAAACACACGGTTGGGCCAATAGGAAGCAGCATAATTAGTCTGCTCCTGTGTAGTAAAACCATGGCTCATGGCTCAGTGACCTGATGCTGACTGAATCCACTTTTTACAGCCAGGACAATGATAATGATTATTAGATTACCTCATAATAACAGCTCCAGGATTGCTGCATTAGGAAAGTTTGCTATGCCATGAATTTGTTTCACCATCTGTTCAGCAGTAAATACTGGAAACACTATAGAATGTACAAAGGGTCAGAGAGAGAAGAGAAGCACGCACACTGCCTGGGAAATAGCAAACCTTTTGCCAGTGGCTCCACTATGTTTTTCTTACATAACCAGCGCTTAAACAGCCTTCTGTTTTTTCCTGTATTCTTCAGTTTAAATGGGCCAAGCCACGGCATCACCAGGAGCGTTTGCAGGGGTGCTAAAACATATCAAGGGAGTGGTACGCCTATAGTTGTTGCAGTGGCGATATGCTCTGATGTTGAATTCCCTTGTTTGGTGTGGACCATTACAAGAATGCATTCCCACCAGCAGCGAACCCAAAACATGGTACATCTGGAAGCAAACCAAGATAGTTTTTGCCCGACCACCATTTGGCGTGCATCCAAGTACAGATGGAGTGTTTACAGCTGTCGAAATGGACCGAACTAAAGAAAAAGTTCTTTGAGTCCACCCCGTCCTTGTAAGGCACTGTAACAAGGCACAAGGCTTCCTTTCACCCAAGTTTTAAACCTACTTTGTTTCGTGTAGATTCGATCAGTATTTTGGTGAGTGTTCAACAAATGAAACGCAAAATTAAAAAAAAAATAAAATTCAATTTTGCTTCTTTTCCAATGTACTGAATCAATTTAGGGAGGGAATTCAGCATGAGTACATGCATTCCTCAGGGCACTGTCTACATAATCTCTTCAGCATTTTTTTCTTGACATACATCATATTCTTCTTGCAGCACAAGCTGCTGCTGCTAATAATAGCAATTAAGCAATAACAAAGCATCTTATTTTGTCACACAGACCATAGAGGGGTCAGACATCAATTGACGCCTTTCTTTTAACCCTTTTTGTTGTCGTATGAGAGCTAATATCAGGTTTGCAGTGATCTGGCTGTGTTTGGACCTGGGTTGTGGGATGTTAGAGCTGGTTTTTGCTGTGTTAATCATGTCGCTATTTTAAACCCTGAAAAGCTGAGATGTACTATAACAGTGGCGAGAGGGGTGTGGGTGATTTTGGAGCTGGATTGCTGACTGAAGGATGGTCACAGGTGGATGAAATCACTCTGGATGGTGAGGCAGAGTCTGATGAGTGATCTGCTGTGTGAATCATGTTGCTGTTTTAACCTTTTGTTGGAACACAAAGGCCAAAAAAAAGAGCAATGATATCTGGATTTTCGGCCATTTTTCGAAGCCGAATTTCTCAAAGATGCTGACACAGTCATAGTTAGGGCTGGGTCTGCCAAATGTCCTGATATGTATATCATGTCTGTAGCTTAAACCGTTCTGAAGTTACGAAGACTAGAAGTTACATATGGTTTTGTGGGCTTTAACCCTTGACCTGAAATTGCAGGCTTTGGTTTCAAGGGTTTAGGTGGATTTAAGGAAAACTCTGAGCAATAAGTTTTAAAGGTTACAATTTTTTGTCCTTGTGATTCTCCTTACGAAGTTAAAATCCATGCATCCATCCCTCCAATCGAAAATAGCTGGGCCCACTGATTATAATGGCAATCTATACGTGTAAGTAGATTGGCTAGACTGAAGGTGCAGTAAGATCAGAGTCTGTTGAGATGTGGATGAGGTGTAGATTGTCCATGGAGATCATCACGATGATAACACCAAGGTGCAGTGACAGGTAAGCACTACTGGCTGCTCAGCAGCCTGTTGCCCAGAACTGGCTGGTTCTGGACTTTATGCTTCTATACCTTCTCCTGCTCGGCAGCTGTGAGAACAGACAGTGGCTTGGGTGGGTGGAGTCCTTTAGAATTCTGGTGTATAAGTCCAGGAGGTTTGGGAGCTGGACCACGGTGATGTGCTGAGCTGTCTGCACCACACTCAATAATACAGCTTCTTTTTGTTAGTTCTAGTGTACTATTAAATTCAGAATCTATCTTTTTCTACCGCAATGCTACAGTTTAGAGTGTGAACTGTTGGGAAATGTAGTTTTAGTGATGTACCCCAGACACAAAAAGAGAGTGCTATAAACCATTGTTACAACTTTGCAACAATGGGTCTCAGAGATGTTTACTCTGACTGCAGTACATGCAAATGCAAAGTCTATTTAACTACAACACAATGAGTGAACATAAGTGAATGATAGATCTGGGTTTAATTCCAAATGTTAGAAATATATAGATTATTTCAGGGGTGTCAACAGGATGTTGAAAGATTTTCCAGGGCTGTGACCCCAGACACTGTGCCTTTGGCCAACCAAGACACTGACTATTGTTGCTAATTCTGGTGAATTCCTATTAAAGTCAGAATCATTAATGGCCAAAAAAGAGTGACAGGTTTGCTAACAGAAAACTAAGATAGGCCATTGTTTTCTTGATAACTAGGGCTCCCCCACTCACATGTTGCTACCAGAGACCTTGTAGAGAGGAGAATTACTTGTTTTCTGGGTTTCTCAAATGCTAGGGGGCGCTGCCGAGCAAGTCCAAAATGAATGAGTTCACATGGAGCATATTTTGAAAACAAATGGCCATCCACAATTGCTGTGTAAATGCCATTACAGTGGATATTACTGAGTGATTTAAAGCCAGAAGGTTTGGTTACCTTCACAATGACATTTCTTGTGCAGATGCAGTGCAAAGACTGTCATAATGTAGGCAATTACACTTATCCTTGATATAAAAAAAGATTTCCCTATTATACATCTGTAATTACTTAAGAGTAAATATGTTATTGCAGCCATCAAGCAAAACTTGTGCAATTAAATGAGTGAAACGGAACTTGCTAAACATATGGGGCAGTCATGGGCTACAGGTTAGGGAACCAGCCCTGTGACCAGAAGGTTGCCGGTTCCATAACTGAAGTGCCCTTCAGCAAGACACCTAACCCCGTGTGCCGTGGACAGGCCTGCCCACCACTCTGGGCAAGTGTGCTCACTGCCCCCTAGTGTTTGTGTTCACTAGTGTGCATATATGTGGGTGTTTCACTGCACGGATGGGTTAAATGCGGGGGTCTAATTCCACAGTGTGCAAAACACAGTTGCCAAATGGCTCTTAATTCCAAATTGACATGAGCTGTACCTTTGCAACCCATAACAGTGAATACATCATCGGTAGTTACGTTGCTGTTGCATGTATTGTTAATGAGTAACTACACAGTAAATGTAGATTCAATACAAAGTGGGACCGAAAAAGTGTTACCAAATCCATATGTGGATGGAAACCAAACGGGGTCCTTCAAGTAGCCTTCATCTCTGCATCTCCACAGAAACTACAACTCAGTAACGACTTACACTGATCACACTGGTCCACTAATAAATGCCCCTTGAGTGGTACTATTACCATCGTACATGTTCTGAGACTCTGTGAGTCCCAGCTGAAGTGCTGAAAATCCAATTGTCTGTAGCTCACACAGAGACATAATTAGGCATGGAAAATGTTCAGCAAATCACCCAGAACCCAGTTACATAATTCTGCACTATGTTTTTTTTTAATTAATTAGGCTCTATTTTAACATGCAGACTAGTGACAAGTCTATTAGCATTGTTCCTTCCAACCCTCTTATTAACTAATAGCAGTCTGACCATGTCTGACTATTGGACATTTTTTCTGGAAATCTAAAGATCTGGCATGCTGTATGCAGATGGTTTGGTGAGATTTTAGCTCCTTGAGAGAGAACTTTCCCTTTGACTGACTGCTTGAAGACAAATGCCTTGTACAGGATTTCTATTCAAGTCCTGTATTTCTTTTACAAACTGTTCAAAACAGGCTACTAAAACCAAAGAACCTGTCTGACATTCACACATCTTATAAGCCACTCATCCTGTTGGGTTGTGGAGGGTGTTGAAACCTATCACAGCATACATTGAATGAAAGGCATAGGGGCCAACCACCCATCCATCCATCCATCCATCCATCCATCCATCCATCCATCCATCTTCTAAGCTGCTTATCCTTCCAGGTCACAAAGGGTACCGGAAGCTATCCTAGCGTTCATTGGGCGAAAGGCATAGGGCCAACCAAGTACGTGACATGTATTTATTTTATTTACTTATATACAGTACTGTGCAAAAGTCAGAGACCACCCTTCATTTATTTAACTTCCCGTTGAAACAGCTATTAAATACAGGTTCTTAATTTTTCCGGACCAGGAAAACATGTACTTAAGGATATTTTTCCATACAAAGTTCAGTCTTTGAAGTTGGTTGATCATATTTTTTAAGAAACCAAACACATTCAGTGGTGCTGAGGTCTGGACTCTGGAGTGGTCAGTCCATTGTTCAGCTTTTTTGTTTGATGTGTCTGTCTCCTTTTCTCAGAGAGGCTCCTCTTGACAGCTATACATCCTTTCAGACCCACAGCACTGAGTTGTCTTCTCACAAAGATGAAAGCTGTAAGTGCTGTTTATCTGATGGGGCAGTTTTGGTGTCTACCAGCTCTTCCAGATGGTTGTTAGGAGCCCCATTTTAAACTCCAGTTTTTTGATAAGTCTTGTTTCCTTATTTGACTTATTCCCTTCATAAGCAATGGATTGTCTTATATCTAATGTATAGAATGTATAGCTTGTATTTTATGGCTGTTTTGACTTCAAATTAAATCAATGAAGGGTGCTCTCTGACTTTTACACAATACTGTGGAATGAAGTTGATTCCTTTCTTTTATCTTGATATAAATGAATAAAGTATTGGTTCTTTTTCAAGCATGAATGCAAAATAATATGACCAGGCTGGGTAAGTGGCCCCACAAGTAGGATGCTGTTTAGGGACCCCAAATGTTCAGAAATAGCCCCATACTGTGGAGGAAAATGAGTAGAGGTTTCAAACTCAAAATGTGGATCAAACTGATGTGTACTCATTATTCCTTGAAGGGCAATTTTCAGATTTTTCTAAATTGCTGCATAATTACTTTGATAAGAAGTAAGCGGAGTCATCCATAGTGCAGAGTAAAAAGCTACGGCATAGAAAGCCATTACATAAAAAGATTGTGAACAATCAAGTTGCCTGATACCTGAAGCACACCTCTTGTTTTATGATGGTTTTGAGAAGGTTTTGGGCTAAAATGTATTTTCTGAAATCCATTCCTATGGGGTGTTTCGAAGTAAAATACCCCCCAAAAAAACACAGTTTCAGATTTACCACCATTTATAACTGAAGGTTGGGGGGAAGAACATTCCTTCTTCCAATCTAAAGCACTATAAATTATATCCTCACCTTCCATTGCCGTGATAGAGTGTTCGCCATTCCCCACTGCCACGCCATTTCCTTCGTGTTCCTACTACAGCTACTTGGGGGGGTCTGGCCTTCTGTCTACAAGCAAAAGCTGCCCAGAACTCCAGCCCAAGTTCTCAGAGTTCTCAATCAGTCTTCCCTCATACATATTTATGTTGTAGACATGGCACTACCAGTGTAAAGAACCTGAATCTGTCAACTATTTCACACCAAACCACTCTAAATGACTCAAATGTTACATTTCAATCACAAAATTATAAAAAATGTTGATTTGAATGAATTCCCCTTTGAATTCTGATTCATCTACCACAATCTTCAACGTTTCATATTATTAGCTCAATGTTTTCATCTATATTGTCAATGCTTACAACAGTACTCAAGTAAAGTCTTTGGCCTTATGACAATGACAATGACATCTGCACAAACCAGTAGCACTTGTAATCACTTATTAAAGAGGACAAACTCATCTTACTGTACTTGACACCCAATAAGGACACAGTTAATTACTATGTTTGCATTCGCTATCTTTCCAGTAAACATTCAAAAGTCATGGAAAAGCCAGGTGCACTAAAGTATTGACCTTTTTGCGAAATAGTGGAGGAGATGTGGATGATGTGGCTCTATGTTGAAATGACTGGGTGCATGAAGAGTTGCACTTCTCATAATGGCCTCCTGCTAAGATTCAATTTATGAGCTCTGAATGCTGGAGTGGCTCTTGCATGATTTACTGGTGATGCAAACTCCTGTGGAACACTGCAAAGCACTGATTGATTAATTGATTGATTGAGCCATTGGCCTTATTCTAAAATAGCTACAGCTACTGACACCTGAGGTGTTAACACTTAAGTCAACTCAAGTGATTTGAGCTCAATTTAATGAAAGTGCCATGTTCAAGTCTGACTGTAATTCTTATTATTGTCAGCAGTTTGCTTTGATGCTGATAAGGCCCAATCATTTACAGCACACCAAACTTAATTGAACATAATGTAAAGATACCAAATAATATATTTTTATTCAGTTTTTACTGCATCCACTTAAGCATGCTGCCTGCTACATGTGTTTTGTTATTCATAGAAATCTGCAAGGAGATTTTTCAACACCTCCGTCTTAGAGGTTGGGTGAATTTTCCACTTTGGTCCATTTTGGCAGAAGATTGCAAAAAAACATGAAATATGTGGTGTATATGTACTTGATATGTACTTGGGGGCTGGAGGTTAGGGATCCAGCCTCGTGACCGGAAGGTCACCGGTTCGATCCCCAGAGCCGACAGCACATGACTGAGGTGTCCTTGAGCAAGACACCTAACCCCCAACTGCTACCCGGGCGCTGCGGATTGGGCTGCCCACCGCTCCAGGCAAGTGTGCTCACTGCCCCCTAGTGTGTGTGTGTGCTCACTAGTGTGTATGTGGTGTTTCACTTCACGGATGGGTTAAACGCGGAGGTGAAATTTCCACGTTGTGGGACTAATAAGGGTCACTTAATCTTAATCTTAATATGCAGGTCCCACATTATAGTGTCACTAATAACTGTGTAGTTACACATAAATAACATATGCATTAACACTAACTACTGATGATTTAGTCAGTGTTACAGATGGATTACAGAAGTGCAGCCTATGTAATTACAATGTATATCAACTTCAGTTTTGCCTCGTATAATTGCACAAATGTATCTTCTACACAGATACTTTCCTGTAGTGCAGTGTTAAAATTATACTTTAAAATAAGTGGAAAGTTCCTGTGTAGTTATTATGTAGGTACTGAGTGGTACTATAGAGTGGTTTAAAGGCAAAGCCCTTTGTGAGAAATCTCGGTGTGACTTTTGACTCCCACCTCAGTTTCTCCTTGCACATCAAGAGGCTTCTTCAATCTTCAAGTTTTTTTTTTTTTCAACTTAGAAATATTAGTAAAGTTAGAAATTTCCTGCCCTTTTCTGACATTGAAAAAAATGATTCATGCTTTTGTCTCCACCTGTTTGGACTACTGCAATGCCTTATTTACTTGTCTGAGTCAGAGAGAGGTGGCTCATCAACAGCATGTTCAAAATGCAGCTGCTTGTCTTCTCACTAGGACAAAGCAGAGGGAACACACTACACCAGTATTGGCTTCTCTACACTGGTTGCCTGTAAGCTATAGAATAGATTGAAAAATTTGAATCAGACTGTCCATAATGAGGCTCCAGCATACATTACTGAGCTCTTATGTCCTCTTCAAAGTGTGAGAACTTTAAGGTCTTCTAATCAGGGGTTATTAACTGTTCCTCCTACTAACTTGAAATCAACTGGGCTTTTACAGTTTATGCCCCAAAATTGTAGAATTATCTTCCTACTGATGTCAGACTCTCTGATTCCACCCAGGTTTTTAAAAAATGTTTAAAGACTTATTTTTACTCCCTTGCTTTTAACAGCTTTTGATCTATGTGCTATAAGTCAGTGTGCATTTGAGTATTTAATTGTGTGCATTAGTTATTTGAGTATATGATTATAATGATAATTGTCTTGTATTGTATTTTATTTGTAAGTATTTTGTAAAGCACTTTGTGAGTCACTCTGGAAAAGTGCTATATAAATAAAGTTTACTTACTTACTTACTATAGAAATTCCTTTGGCGGAAATGCAACACATTTAATTAATGTCATAAGTTACATTTTACTGTCACATATAAATCCAGAATGATATATAGCACTAGTAACATAAATGCTAGTTAAATGTTAGGAAAGTGTAATAATGGTATAATGTAAATAAATATTTTTTAAAAATTATGCTGTTCCCGTCTGAAAACATATGTAATTAGATTTGTGTTATTACCCTGTAATTACATGTGAAAGAATGCTGTTACGACTGTAATTACATGAGGCAAAACTGTAGTTAATACGCTTGTGTAATTACATAAGGTGTATGTCTGTAATCCAGCTGTAACAGTGCCTAAATCATTAGTAGTTACATTGTCATTGCATATGTTGTTCACATGTAATTACGCAGTTATTACTGACACAATATAAATTGAGACTGATATCCACATGTACTAGCGAAGTATAAACAAAAATCAATTCTGATTTCACATTGATTTTCATGCATGTGTGATATTATGGAAAAGTCACCAGACACTTAATGGTTGTAAATGGTCATCATGTTTTACTGTAAGTTAGGTTTTTAGCCATATACTTAGCAATACTCTAAACTAGCTTTGCTTGGAAGGAATACACTCAGTTGCTCCAGCCACCATGGTCATAGCTAGGACTCCCTCACTGCCCAAACTGAGATATTAAGCTGTGCCATTGCAGAATCACTTTTCTGTCAAATGCCAATTGTGGATGGGCATGCCGCTTCTTGCCTGGGATCTCCATTTCATTTCAGAGGTGTGTACTTGCGAGGCCAGGCGCCAAGCCTGTGGTGACCATAGCAACAGTGTGGCCATGAGATCCACACTAAGGGCCAGCAAATGAGGCTTTCAGGCTGAGACTCGTACTGAGAAACAGGGCCGGTGCACTCGTTAGCCAAATATATCCAGTGCTTTAGAGGATGACTCAACCTTCTCACCCAAAGCATTCTTGCTGAAAGCCATTGTTAGTAGTTTTGTGTATGTGAGGGCATCATGAGGAACGTGGCTTCCCATTTGTTGCCTCTGGCAGCAAAATCCCATCAAAGTAGTGGACAGTTAAAGGTTAGAGAATGCATCTTAAGCAGTGAAGTGAAGCTTTGCAGAAGAAACTTTATCTCCAATTTCAGTACAGTTCAGTTTTATATATACAAGACGTTCTATAACCATGTCAGAGCTTAGAAAAAGAAACAGTGAGAGGAACCAAGACTCAAAAGAAAAACCTCTTTACGAGCATAAAGTATCTGAGATGAACCAAGACCCCAAAAGGACAAACTCTCTAAGAAGATAAGGAAGAAGAGCCAGCATTTAAAAGGAAAAACTTCTCCTGGGAGGAGAACCAAGACTTACACTAGTGATCTTAGTAAAGCATCTGGATGATCTACTGACTGTGTGGGACACATCCATCCTGTAGCTCCAGAGAATGGTGGATGACATAACAGTTGGTAGATCTAGAACATGATGGAACACATACAGGATGGGAGATATAGAACATGATGGAACACAAGAAAAAAGATATAGAACATGATGGAACACATACAGGATGGGAGATACATAGGATAGTAGATACAGAACTTTGTGGAACACATACATGACATTAGATATAGAACATGGTGGAACATACAGAAATATAGATCTAGAGCACAATGGAACACATACAGGCTATTAGATTTAGAACATGGTGGAACATATACAGGATGGAAGATATAGAACATGCTTCCCCCATGCAAGATAGTAGATATAGAACATTGTGGAACACATACAGAATAGGAGATATAGAATATTGTGGAACAGAGACAGAGAAATACATACAGAACGTGATGGAACACATACAGGATGTTAGATATAGAACATATTTTGTAGAACATGGTGGACTTGGCAGTGAATTGAGGACATGAATAATGTATAGCATAGAACAGAGGTTCTTAAATTCTCAGGGACCCCCAGATGGTCCACATATTCACTCAATCCTAACACCCAACACATAGAGGTAGAGCAAAAATATGAACCATCTCAGGGACCTGAGGACTGGTTTGAGAACCATTGGTATGAAACATCCTCTAGAGCCTCCACACATATAAAGAAACTCTTATAATGTTTTCTCAAAGCAGATGGTGCAATATTTACCAACATATCAGTTTGCAGGGGATGTATATTACCTGAGTTTGTTGTTTTATTTTACGGCAAGTAAAAGCTGATGAATAGTACATAAGTCTTGAAGTTTCCTCCAGTTTTGACCTGAGCTTCTTGGGATATGGTTTATGGATTATAGCCTATGTTAACCTTCCCAGACCCCTGTTTCTGGCTATGAATCTGGTTATTGGAAATGCCCTCGTGAACAGATACTGCACGTCTTAGTGCCTCAAGTTCCCGTTTGTTCCACAGACTCTGAGTGGGCTAGAGTAGCTGTAGTTGTATTACTGCCCTGTAAATCCTGTTCTTGTGGCATTGCATTTCACATCAAAGGTTATGAAGAGCCAAAATGCCTTGCAGAAGTTTAAAAGACTAACATTATTCTGTATTTATTTTCTCCATCAACTGCAGCCTTGGCATTATAATTAATGATGTGTTATTATGTGTGATCTGTTCTGCCTGCCATCTGCCTGTCCTCCAGTCAGCTAGCCACAAAACCATGAACTACAGTCTCTGCAATATCCTCCACTCTAGCTTTCAAAAGCTTTACTGAGCCTCTTCAACGTATATGATCCATTTCATCGCTTTGATGTGCACAACAAATATCTTATACTGAGAGTTGTACGGAGCCACTAGAAGAACGAATACTGGGCTTCTTGATGAGGAGATAAAAGCGAATGTTTGCTGCTCTGCTTGTGTAGTTAATTTTCTTCTCGAAATTCCACAGCTTTCCCCATATATACAAATTGTTCCTTCCTTTGGTGAACTGGTGAATGACAGAAGGAAGACAGAAGAGGGACAGTTCTCTTTTTACAAGAGGAAGGAAAGCAATTCTTTTTTCAGTGGAATCTGTAGAAAACGGTTTCGACATCTGGGCAAGATTCCATTTGACATTCTCAAGTCACATTTGTGGTCAGAAACCACAGTCTACAACCTGTTGTCAATGGTTTGACCTCCAATTGAATGTTAAATAAAGCGTTAGAGATACTGACTGACGAAGGGACCAGCTTTGCACATACCTTGTGCTTCCACTCACTGGCCGCTTCTTTAGAAACACCTACCTTGTTTTTCCACTCACTGGCCACTTCTTTGGAAACACCTACCTTGTGCTTCCACTCACTGGCCACTTTATTAGAAACACCCACCTTGTACTTCACTTACTGGCCACTTTATTTGAAACACTTACCGTGTACTTCACCTTACTAGTCACTTTATTAGAAACTCCTACCTCGTACTTCCACTCGCTGGCCACTTTATTAGAAACACCTACCTTGTACTTCTACTCATTGTACACTTTGTGAGCTCCATCCACATTATAGGTCCACTGTATATGTAACCCAGGCTCTCCGGACACATTGAGTGGCAATCCTAAACAGTGGCCAGATGGGGAGGGCACTGAAAATCTGGGTACACCAAAACCAAAAGCCATAACTAAATTTCAGGAAGTCTATTATATTGTTATAGAGTTAAGGAATTGCATAATGATATATTTGTGTTTCTTACTTTATAGTTAGTGTCATTAATTATCTAATGTGCATTAGGGCCATCAAAACGGGCCAAAAATGATGTCCAATTATTCCTTCTAAAAAAAAAACAAATAGGTTTGAACCATTCAAATATCTTTCTTTTTCACACAGTATGTCCATAAAAGGACAAATCAATACAACAAGAATGTTGCATCAGAGATTTCCTCCTTAAAATTACATTCCCCGTTATGAGCCAAGCCCCCAAAAGCACATTCACTGAGAAGAAATCAGCACCAAACAACTCTGCAACTACGGAAAGTCAAAAAGGTTCAAGAAAGAGTCTGCACTTTCCCACAGATTGAAATATGAATTTAAGGCATAAGACCTTTTCACTCATTTCACTTTCCATTGTGTGATGTGCAATCAGAAAGCAGACACTCGCGGTTCAAAAACAAAGGTGAAGTTTTACTTGGGGACAGGCAGAGAGGAGTCAAAGAACAGGCGTTGGTCATATCCAGGATAACCCATACAATAACCAAAGCAAACATAACAAGAAAGGGCAAGGCAAGGCAAAATCCACAAAACAGTCAGAGAGTCAAAAAACCAAAGTAGCAAACAAACCAGGCATAGGTACCAAAAGGGCCAAGTCCAAAAACAGGGTCAAGAGAAATAACAGGCAGGAAATCACACACGAAGATAATAAACACAGGAAAGAACGCTCAGTAAATCTGAACTAAAGCCCAGGCTTATATATATCCTAAACTATCACATGACCATACTACACAGCTGTGAGGAATCAGTATTCAGATGATCTGGATCTCTGGATCGATGGTGTTGTGTCCTGGGTCATGTGACCTTGCAATGGATCTTGGGAATTGTAGTCCTGAAGCAAATGTGGATTGGTAGCAGGCGTGACACATTGCTTCAGTGCTGCATGTGTGTATGCGCCTGCCTTCATGACAGAGGGAGTTTGGCTTGGCTGAATTGGATGCATATTCTTGAGATGTGCTATCAGGTTCCTAGTGCTGGAATGGTGGGCTAACTGTACCTTATATAGCTTGCAACTTCATCTTGACAACTTTATCAGCATAAGTTTGCCATCTACTGACATAAGTTCTGCACCAAAATATTTCCAAACAGGGTTTTTTTAGAGCACTCGGAGTGCAAATCACTCGCTCTGCGGCAAAGTTGGGTTGTGAACCCTGCCACCATATCCACACAGCTGCTGTTGAATTATTCACTCATTTCAGCTGGATCTGCATTTCCTGTCCATCATGCAGTGCATGCAGGTCCACACGAGAGCTTGTGAGGCAGTCATATTAATGCTGAATTTTTCACAATCAAATGTTAAGTTTTACATCTAATGTGTTTTTTTTTTCTACATTTCAATTATATAATCAAATGACGAGCGTTCATTGTCAGCCCTACTTCCTAATATATCAGATAGGAGCATCACATTACGCATATGCCACTTGTTGGGGGCCACTGAGCAGGTAGAAATTATATCTGGGTAGCCGTGGGCCCCTTGCCCCTCCTTGATGGTGCAATTGCACAGGACATCAAAAACGTTGAAAAGTATTACTGCTTAGATTTGTTACTCACCTAAATAAAGACTAGGATATATATTTGTGCTTCTATGTCTCAAAATGAACTTTATTAATAGGAAATGAAAACTTAAAAAAGGGTTGCTTTGTGTATCAGCATGCAGAAGTAAAAAAGGATAAGACGGAGGCTTCACTACTATTTTAGTTTCCAAAAGCCCAGCCTACACAACCACTCTTTCAAAATAAATCTGGCTCATTGACAAAGTGGTGAATCAAGGACAGTAAGACCCTGATACACCCTCCTAAAATGATGTTTTTAAGGCTCTTTTAGTAAAGAAAATGGTTCTATATAGAAGCATGAACGCTTGAAGAACCTGTTGCATGATTAAAGGGTTCTTTGCATCATGAAATTGTCCTTCAGATCGATGGAGAATGCGCCACGGATAGTTCTATATAGAATATAGAATCTTCTAATGGTGCAAGCTTGGTTACAGCATTATTACAGCCTTTAAGCTACACTGTATGGGATTTAGTCACAGTGATGCCAACATTACCCAGCTTTAACAGACAACTTCTACCATGCCCTCTGGATTTGTCCCCCGACCCAGCAGTTTGGCCAGAGGAAATGGACAGGCTATCAGAGATTTTAATCCTTTTCATCCCTTTATGTCCCATTGTGGCTCTACTTAATGACCCTTTCTTTACTTTCAGCACCCAATCACCTCTAATCCTTTATATGAATTTCATTAACCAT
The DNA here is from genome assembly GCF_015220715.1 of Pygocentrus nattereri. Classification (NCBI taxonomy): domain Eukaryota; kingdom Metazoa; phylum Chordata; class Actinopteri; order Characiformes; family Serrasalmidae; genus Pygocentrus; species Pygocentrus nattereri. The sequence goes on along the minus strand of NC_051223.1, from coordinate 6,178,526 downwards.
TGCCAAAAAAGTTATACCTCTGAAATGGAAGGACAGAACCAAAATTGAATTAAAGCATTGGCTTGTCACAGATCACAGCATCTTGGAAAGTCTCACAGTGAATTTTAAAAATAATACAAAACCATTCAAGGAAAAGTGGTTACAATTTTTAAGTAAATTGAGAGCTTTCCAGGCTCCAAAAAAGGTTAAAACCTTTATAGTATAGTATTTGATAACTACCCACATCATAATCATAGTTATAAAAAAAGGGAAGCAGATTTTATTACGCAGTTTGCCCTTTGTCAAAAAGATGTTTTTCCTCCTCGTTCTTCTTCTGCCTTGCCTCTCAGCTATGTCTGTCCTTCCTTTCACTTACAGGGGTGGAATGGGTGGGCTGTGGTGGAAGGGGGAGTGACTGTAGGTGGAGGGGAGTTTTATATCTGATTACATCATTATATCATCTTATATCTGTATGATTATTTTTAAATGATGGGTTTCGACATTAAAAGTGAAATTAAAATGAAAAGTTAATGTCCTTGTAAAAGGGGAGTGGGGGTTTGGCTTGACATCACAGCAATAGTAGAACCCTTTCTGGTAGCAATAGTAGAACCTTCTTCAAAAAGAAGACCCCCTTTTATAATGCAAAGAACTCTTTCATCATGCAAAGGGTTCTGTGAGTGTTCCTGCATGGCTCTATATAGAACCATTTTATATTACTAAAGAACCCTTTTTCACTTTTTAAATATATATATATATGGGTGGAAACAAAAAGTGTCCAAATCTTGAAATGCCCAACAGGAAATTACCAAGTCAAGATATTTTTTCTTGTGATATTCAAATACTATCAGCCAAATGAACACTCCATTTGTTAAGGATTCATGGGGTGGACAGAAGGTATTGTACATAAAAGCACCCCTCCAACTAAGAGACCCTTTTTAGTCCCATAACAGGGAAATTTCACCTCTGCATTTAACCCATCTGTGTAGCGAAACACCACATGCACACTAGTGACCACACACTCTAGGGGGCAGTGAGCACACTTGCCCAAAATGGTGGGCAATCCTATCTGCAGCACCCGGGGAGCAGTTGGGGGCTGGGGGTCTTGCTCAAGGACAACCCAGCCAGATACTGTGGACAGAACCAGCAACCTTCCGGTCACATGGCCAGTTCCATAACTGCCAGCCCATGACTGTGTGTGATCAACAAATCCCATTTTCATTTACAATGAGTGGGACCAATTTTGAGAGTAAATGAAACAGACTGTCATTACGAAACCTCATTTAACCAAGTTTCTGTTAACCAAGGCTTTTTATTTTATTGTTCTGCTTTAAAATATTCAGTACAAATTGTACTTTTCAACTGTAAAAATGTATTTAAGATTTACAATTAGACCTTAACTGTTGTACTGTTGTACCTTTGAAGGGAGCATTGTTTGTACCCTGATGAATGAAAAATGTGCCTACACATACCTGTACCTTTATTTCTAAGAGTTTACAGCTCCAGATTAAGTTGAAAAATGCTGGAGTACTGCTTTAAGCAGATGAGTCATGCAGCTGCAGATCCATTCTTACAATATAAAGTCGGAAAATTCCGACACCAGACGTGCATATCATCTGTTTTAGAGGAAGATACTGATCTGCCATTCTTCCTCCTTTTCATACAGACCCGCGCTCTACCTATATAATTACATCAACTGGAATATATGTACATGCACAAATCCTACCATGGTGATAAATAAATCTAAATAACAAGAGAACTGAAAAAGTCAACACAACATTCATCTTTACAATCGAAGATGCTCTGCTTTTTGTCAGCAAGAAATACATTGACTCCGCTATTGTAGTTAAATCTGACTGCAAGGCGTCTGGCAGCCCACAGCAGACTGTAGAACAATACCGAACCGCCACGAATAGAAGAACATCTATTCATAAATGTGATTAATGGCCAGAGTAGGTGAGGAGAGGCGGTGTAGATGTCAGGGTTGAAGGTGGGCTTTATGGTATCTGCTCCCATTGGGCCAGCATTAGCACAAGCATCTCGTCTGCAGGGCGACAGGCCGGAGAGCGGCAGCATGGAGTGATGGATCTGGCAGACTTACAGAGTCATGTCCATGTCATGTTGCATTTCTGAATTCAGGCCCAACTGACTGGGCTATAGAAGCACATAATTAAATAGTGAAGATGTAAACAAAGTCATTCCCAGTGGTTTGGTGTGAAAAGAGAAACATACTGAGTTAGAATTGTTCACAGTGGCACGGCAAGGCAAGTTTATTTACATAGCACATTTCATACACAAAGGCAATCCAATGTGTTTTACTTACACAAAAGCTAAAAGGAATGTAAAAGCAACATTAAAGCACCAGTTGTGGTTAAAGGAGCCAGACGATTGAAGAGTTTAATGCCTCTAAAAGCTCCCTCTAAGAATGTTATTACAGCAATTGGTTATGAATGCGCAGCCTGATGCCTGATTACTTTGCAGTATCTCTGTACTAAAGTTTTGGCCTGAAATATATCCATCAGTGGTGGAGAGGCAATGTGGGTTCATTTGATCACTGTAATGCCAAGATGACACACATGGCCTTGTTTCTGGGCCATGGACCACAATCATATAGTACTGTGCAAAAGTCAGGGACCATGCTTTATTTTAGATTTTCATTTTTCAGTGCCAGGAAAAAGAAAAAAAAAGAAAACATTATGTTTAACAGAAAATGGCACAAAAGCCTCAAAAAAGTATGCTATCTATTTTTTCTCAGTATTTTGTGTGTCTGCTCTTTTCCTTTATTACAGCTTCCATTCTTTTCTCACTTTCAGTTTCAGTTTTTCAAAGAAATCTGTAGCCACACCTCCAAAGTTCAGGCCTCGAAGTTGGCATTACATTTTCTGCTTCTCACAATTGAAGTTTGCTAAACACATCCAGTGATGTTGAGGTCTGGACTCTGGGGTGGTCTGGACTCTGGGGCGGTCAGTCCATCGTTCAGCTTCTTTGTTTGATGTGTCCATCTCCTTTTCTCAGAGCGGTTCTTCTTGATCAGCTACACATCCTTTCAGAGCCACAGTGCTGAGTGGTCTTCTCACAGTGGAAGGATGGACAGAAAGTCCTGTGCGCTGTTTATCTGACGGGGACAGGTTTAGGTGTCTACTAGCTCTTCCAGGTGATTGTTAGGAGGCCCAATTTTTCTGCAGCTTTTAATTATTTTTTGAACTTGTTTTTTTTTCTTATTTTCCTCCGACCTTCTTCATCTTATATCCAACCTCCGATATCTTCTTAAAAATGAATACCTTCTTTGCCATTTTCACTGGAAATTAAATAAATGAAAGATGGTCTCTGACATTTGCATCAGACTACAATTTTGACTTTTTGAAAGAAATGAAGGCAATACTTTTTATGAATACCACGTCTTTAAGAACTTATTAAAACATTTATGTATTGTCATAATGTTTTCATTAGGGAACAAAATTAAAATGCATCACATTTTATAGCCATGCCCACTATGCATTATGAGTTGTTAGCACAAGGCATTATGTAAATAGTGATCATGACACGTTATAAGAGTGTATAAGTGATTTGAGGTATATTGTACTAAAGGCTCCAATACTAAGAATGAGGCTTCAAGTTGAATTGTTTTCTGAAGTTTTTACTGAAACAGTAAAACATACAAAGTAAAGTACATTATTATTATTAATAATAATAATAAGAAGAAGAAGAACACTGCGTTTTCTTTTCTTTCTGCCTTACCTTATAACACTGTCTTACCTTATAAAACAGTCTCTCAGGCATCATGCAGTGTATCCATAACTGATCATTTCACATAATTCCTATCTATGAGGGAGATTTTAGGGGTGGACATCTGGTTCCTGTCACCACCACTGTGAACCAGCCTAAGTTTCTCTAAAACAGAGCGTTTTATATCAAACCATTCTGAATTGCTTTGTTTACACAGAATTCTCCCCTATATATCCATGCAGTAGAATCTGTAGGATAATGAAGTCATATCTAGAATATATGAGAAGGCACATGTGGATTTTACACAGTGAATATGCCCAGCAGGGGGCAGCGATAACCAGCTCCCACCAGCTCTGGCTGTAATGCTCGAGCAGCAGAGATGACTGTCTGCACCGCTGTCTGAGCAGCCCTGTAAGCCAAGCTTCAATGGACACTTATCCACTGCGGTCACTTTCTTATGAACCGAGGACAAGGCCTTTTTTCATAATTCATATATTCAATTGAAATCCATTCAGACTAAGGATGAATTTATACAGACCAGCCACTTCATGAAAACCACCCCCTTGTTTCTACACTCATTGTCCATTTTATCAGCTCCACTGACCATATAGGAGCACTTTGTAGTTCTACAGTTACAGACAGTAGTCCATCTGTTTCTCTGCTACTCTGTCCTTCAGTGGTCAGGACCGCCACAGGACCACCACAGAGCAGGTATGATTTGGGTTGTGGATCATTCTCAGCACTGCAGTGACGCCGACATGGTGGTGGTGTGTTAGTCGTGCTGGAATAAGTGGATCAGATACAGCAGTCCTGTTGGAGTCCACTCACTGTCCACACCATTAGACACTCCTACATTCTTGACCCTGCACAGTTTCATCAGTGGTCACAGGATGCTGTAGGTTGGATTTTTTTGTCGTTGTTGTTTGTTTGGTGGACTACTCTCAATCCACCAGTGACACGGAGGTATTTAAAAAGGAAGAAGTGTTTAATAGAGTGGACAGTGAGTGGACACTGTGTCTGGTCCAATCATACCTTGGTAAATATGTACAAATTCTACAGAACTATGAAGTTATTTTGGGTAAAAATACGAAATACAAATTTGTGCAAAAGTTTGGGCACCCCTGATCAAATTACATTACATCCAATGCTGAGACGGTTGCACCACTTGGGAGCCTATTTAAACCATCTTTAAAACACCACAATGTCAGTCCATAACATGTAAGAAAATGCCTTTCTAAGTGCTCATTATTTTCCTTATCAGATTAGTAGAAGCTGCTACTCGTTGCGATGTAGTTTACTTAGACTGTCACTCAGAATGGACAGCCAATCAGAGAAGAGCTCTGTTGCTCAGTAACTAAGCGGCCTGTTTAATTCTAAAAATAGCTCTAAAGAAAGGTTGAAAAATGATCATGTAAAAATGAATTTTTGATACATAAACTTACAAAAATGACATCAATGTAATATGTAGGCTCTTTAAAACAAGGAAGCATGGCTAGAAATAAGGGTCCATATCATGCATTTATCTTTTAGTATATGTTGCCCACTCAGGTTCATGTGACATTTGTGTGTTTTTATCTACCAAAAAAAACTATAATTAATTTTACATGACCTTCAGCCTCTCTTTGTCCCTGGCTGTTTGTCTTACTGTACTTTTAATACTGACATATGTCAATGAGTACTGTAGCTCTGTTCTGAATGCCTGCCCTGTATTGAGACTGGTTCAAAAAGCAAAGCTGAAATACTCTTAACTTTAGTATGAATGGGCAGGGCTAAAACTGCTGTAGGCTGATGTATTTGAAGGTGTTGGCTTTTGTGACATCACAAAAACAATGAATTAAAAATGGGTTTGTTCTGCAGACTTTATGGACCAAAAAAAACAGTTTTTAATGATATGTGTCCCATAATATGCTGAAAACAATCTCAACTGAGAGATATTAGATACTTTGACCAGATCTAAGATGATTACATTTGCCAAGACATCATTTTTTTAACCTTTTCAAAGCAGCTGCCAACAAAAGCTGGTCTTTTCTGGGGATTTTCAGCAGATTAACTAAGTAACCGTATTAAATCACAACTTCTAACTGTAAAATAATCAACATGCTGAACGGCTTGATAGTCAATAAGTTTACAACCGTGTCTGAAAGGTCTGTTTGTGGTGGTCAAATTGAGTCCTGCTTTTAAATAGAAAGCAAAATTTCATAGCACAGTCCTAAAAGGCAGGTCTGGAAAGTGAGAGTGCTGTAATCTTCCCACTAGAGCCTCAACACAGCCACTTCAGACTGAAGCAAACACAGATAGGGACAGCAACAGGTCAGAATAAACACCGTGTACTGAATTCATGCATGGCAGAGGAGCTCCAGGATGCGGGCTGAATGAGAATGTCGTTCCTCTTCACCTTCTCCCTTCCTTTGAAAGAAGTGGCAGGGCCTTGTTTCCCCCAACTCCGACGCCACCAGACTCGTGTTCACAAAGTGAGATATTGATATTTTGATTACTCGTCTTAAGAGGTTTCTTTCCTCCCGAAACAAATGATCGAATCATTTATGGCACGCTGTTTTAATGATTAAAAACAGCCATATGGTGCCGCATAAATAATTACTATCTGTGGTGCAATGAATTAACAGCGGTACGGATTACAGGCTTCGCAGCTGCAGAAGAGAAAGCACATCGGCATCTCCATCCATCTCTGCTTGCGCCACAGATTAATGCAATGTTTAGTTCCTTTAGCTCCCTGTTGTGTCCATTTCTAACTTCACTTTGGGAACAGTTTGTCATGTTTGGCTTTCGTTGAGGTTTTTCAGTTGCTTTTCTAACTTCAACCCATCAGAATTTTCCGAATTGGTTTGTTATATCGGGGCACTAAGACTATGCGCTCACCCTCTCTCTCTCTTCCTCCTTGTTTTGACACAGAATATTGAAATGGTGGATTACTCCAAGGAGCATGAATAAGTCATCCTGACACGGCGCTGGCTGTTGCGGCGGCTCTGCTCAAATCCTGCAGGATCAGAGAGGATCCAGCCTTGGAAGAGAAAGTGCCGGATTGTTTTGTCTTCATCAAAGATCCGTGAGGCCGCCGTCGCCATCCACGCTAATTCCATTGCTCATTAAATTCCGGTTTGAATCCATAAATAAACCCTGTATCTGTAACTGCTCTTTAATTTCATAAGAGGATCACAAAGAGAAGGTCTTCCACTTCCTACTGTTTATGTTCAGTCTAGGGTCTTTGTTAGCATGTATGATTCCTCCCTGACAGAGGCAAGAAAGCAACAGTGGACAATAAATACATGTAATTTGGTGTTTTACATCAGTACTTTAAGGATCCTCATTTTCTGAGACATTTTGGCAGTGAGAAACCTTTAGGAACGTCTAGGCACTATAGGTCTCTGAGCTAGCTGCCTTGGAATGCAGGTGCAACCTTCTAAAAAGCACAGTTGTGAAACTCCCTAAAAACATGAGGTAGAACCACTGAAACAGAAGATGACTCAGAAGGAGAAACTATCCAAGAATGTGAAGAAGAACTACTGAGAGGAACCAAGATTCAAAAGGAGAAACTCCCTAAGAACACGAAGAAGAACTACTGAGAGGAGCTAAGATTCAAAAGGAGAAATTGCCTAAGAGTATGCGGAAGAACCACTGAGAAAAACAAAACAAAAGGGTAACATTCTAAGGTCGTGAGGAAGATCCACTGAGAAGATCCAAGACTCAAAAGGAACAACTGTAAGAACATAACAAACTATCAAGAGGAACAAAGAATCAAAAAGATGAACTCCCTAAGAACATTGGGAAAATCCACTGAGAGGATCCAAGAGCAAAGGGGAGAAATACCCTAAAAGTATGAAGAAGAACCGCTGAGAGGAACCAATGCTCAAAATGAAAAACTCCTAAGAACATAAGGAAGAACCACTGAGAGGAACCAAATCTTAAAAGGAGAAACTCCCTAAGAACATGAAGAAAAACCCCTAAGAGGAACCAAGACTCAACAGGAAAAACTCCCTAAGAACAATAGGAAGAACAGGCACCAAGAGGCACCAAGATTCAGAAGGAGAAAATCTCTAAGGGTGTTATCACACTATTTTTTTTTCCAGACCCAGGACCACTTTCTCTGCAAGTTTGGTACATTTGGTGAAAGCTGTTTTTGAGCCTGGGAAGGATCCAAATAACTGATAATAGTGGAAATGAAATTAGTCGTCTGGGGTTTGTTTCCAGTGACCTCTAGTGCAATCTGCTCCACATGTGAAAGCCATCCAAACCCATCCCAATGTGTGGGGTTGAGTAATTGGTTCATGGTGTAATATGACTGCTCTGACTTATGGCGTCACTTCGCTTTTCAAGTTTTGTGATGCTGAGGAAAGAATTGCTGTAGACAGGAGAGGAAACGGGATGCCACATAGATATATGGAGCGAAGAAGGCATTCAAGCACAAATGGCCGCAGCTTCTAAATACTCTTGATTGTTCCACTTGAGTGTTTGTATCCACGGAAAATAATCAAAAGCAGAAATGGATAAAGCCTGCCGTTGTACTAACATGCACAGACAAAAGTGACATATGGAATTGCACAATCAATTCATGGTACAGATGGAATTCTTGTGTGTGAAAGCAAACTAGCGATAATGAGACACCCCCCCCCCCCATAAACAAGAGAAACTCAATAAGAACATGAGGATGAACCACTGAGAGGAACCAAGACTTAAAAGAAAAAACTCCCTAAGAACATGAGGAACGACAGATAGGAGCCAAGACTCAACAGGAGAAACTCCCTAAGAACATGAGGAACGACAGATGGGTGCCAAGACTCAAATGAAAAAACTCGTTAAGTTCATGAGGAAGTACTGTGGATGGGAACCAAGACTCAAAAAGAGAAACTCCCTAAGAGCGAGGAAGAACCATGGACAGGAACCAGGACTCAAAAAGAGAAACTCCCTAAGAACATGAGGAAGAACCATGGACAGGAACCAGGACTCAAAAAGAGAAACTCCCTAAGAACATGAGGAAGAACCATGGACAGGAACCAGGACTCAAAAAGAGAAACTCCCTAAGAACATGAGGAAGAACCATGGACAGGAACCAGGACTCAAAAAGAGAAACTCCCTAAGAACATGAGGAAGAACCATGGTCAGGATCCAGGACTCAAAAAAGAGAAACTCCCTAAGAACATGAGGAAGAACCATGAACAGGAACCAGGACTCAAAAAGAGAAACTCCCAAAAACATGAGGAACCACCATGGTCAGGATCCAAGACTCAAAAAGAGAAACTCCCTAAGAACATAAGGAAGGACCATGGACAGGAACCAGAACTCAAAAAGAGAAACTCCTTAAGAACATGAGGAAAACCACTGAGAGGAATCAAGCACATTGTCATCCCCATGAAGGCCTCTCTGGACAAACCTCCTCCTGCTGAGATGAGAAAGGCCCAGTTTGATGACTGACAGTAGCTTAAGCTCCACTGCTGCTTCCTCATTCTCCCCCAGCTGCAGCCTCATTTACATCAAAGCCTCGTCTGCCCATTGTCACCAAATAATGACTTCTCTACGCTCGCAGCCTCCAGAGGACACCTATGCTCCAGATACAGGAAAACAAATGCGAGTCGTAATTAAAAAATATTAAAGCTCTGACGCTCTCAGGCCTTTTCACAAGTCCAACAACAGTTACTTCTCTTCATTTGGTAAAAACAACACAATGTGTTTACAGCCATATTGTAGCTTTATTATCAAAACCGTGGATAATTATGAGTTAGCGGATTCAAGCAGAGTCTTATTAATAGAATTAGAGCACTTGAGACACAGCAGAACAAGACAGGACCTTTTCGGGAGAAATGAGCTCCAGTCCGGCTCATAAAGCCTTGTTTGGAGTTTGTGTTTATTGAACTGAGAAGCATTTCTCTCGCTATCAGTCTGGATGAGGGAAATGTCAGCGTGCCGGCTGCTGTTGTTCTCTCTTTAATTAAGAACAAAAAAAACAGCAGGGCTGTGAACACAGCGTTGCTTCGGTTTCTGTAAAATGAACAAGCTTTGCTATGAGAGCATCCCTTTCTCCCTGTTCTGAGGTACATTTTAAAGTGGCATATGGTTCAGTTCATTCTCAATAAAATATTAAAAACTTGCTCTTGGCCGGAGGCAATGTGGAATACTGCAATGAGGATATGGGGCAGAGTGTCAGGGCAAACAGGAGGACATTTGCATGCCCATTAAATACGCCCAGAGAAGGCTATACCTTTACATTTCTAATCAATAGCCGCTTAAGCATTTTGAGAGGAATGGCATTTATTTACATTCGGTTATTTCTTTGCATTTCAGTGTATTCTTAGTACATCTGATGGAGATTGATCTGAATTGACTTCATGTACAATTTGTTTGTACTATATAATCACAGAAAAGAGCCAACAACTACTAGGAATATCAGTCCATACCAATCATACCAAATCATTGACAGTCATTCTGCAATCCTTGTATCTTTGCCCAGTAGAGGCTCTAAAATACCACAAAATATCTTGCAAAAGAAGAAATAAAACCCTTATGCACTGTTATGCTCAGTGCAAGTGAGCATTTGCTTGCACATTTACCCATTCACATAGATATATCCATTTGCTGTGTAAATAAACCAAGGTAACAAGCTATTCAACAGGCTGGCTAATACCACAACCCCAAGCTGACACGCTCGCCTTTACTGAGAGAGGGTTAGCTAATGGCTGCTGCATTCACAGGGGGTCAGGGTAGGAGATTTATCTGGAGGGAGGTCTCTACCCCAGGAGCTAAGTGTCACGAAGGTAGTTCTTTGCTTGTTAACTTTCTCCACTGAGGATGAGGTGAAAAATGGTGGGAACGCATGGTGTCTCTGAGATACCAAGAGATGAAACACCTGCTGAGTCACCTGGACCTTTTACCTCAAAAAGATATATTAGTGCAGTGGAAAACAGCACAGCCTGAACAGTGCTCCGCTTTTAGACGCCCTGACCCAAACAAACGTCTTTATCTACAACAATGCCCCTTTTTATATGACAACGCCCAAAAACTGTGCCTTTTTTGTAAATTTTGCCATGGTCACTGCCCCTTTAAATACAACATAGCACAAACACTACCCCTTTGAGTGCAACACAGTCCAAACACTGTCCTTTTTTATATAGCACACTCAAAAACTGCACTCTTTTGGCCCAAAAAGCAATGTCCTTTTTTGTACAATATGTCCAAAATATTTACCTGTTTAAAACAACATGGCCTGCATTTTGTACAAAACACAAAAACAGTGTCTCTTTTTATACAGCTTGGCCAAAACGGTGGCCTTTTTATACAACCTGGCAAAGCGCTGTCACTTTTTATACAGCATGGCCCAAACACTGGCCTTTTTAATACAGAACAGCCAAAACACTGCCACTTTTTACATAGCATGGCTCAAACACTGGCCTATTAATACAGAACAGCCAAAACACTGCCACTTTTTACATAGCCTGGCCCAAACACTGGCCTTTTATTACAGCATAGCCAAAACACTGCCACTTTTTACATAGCATGGCCCAAACACTGGCCTTTTATTACAGCATAGCCAAAAAACTGCCACTTTTTACATAGCATGGCCCAAACACTGGCCTTTTAATACAGAACAGCCAAAACACTGCCACTTTTTACATAGCATGGCCCAAACACTGGCCTTTTAATACAGAACAGCCAAAACACTGCCACTTTTTACATAGCATGGCCCAAACACTGGCCTTTTATTACAGCATAGCCAAAACACTGCCACTTTTTACATAGCATGGCCCAAACACTGGCCTTTTAATTCAGAACAGCCAAAACACTGCCACTTTTTACATAGCATGGCCCAAACACTGGCCTATTAATACAGAACAGCCAAAACACTGCCACTTTTTACATAGCATGGCTCAAACACTGGCCTATTAATACAGAACAGCCAAAACACTGCCACTTTTTACATAGCATGGCCCAAACACTGGCCTTTTATTACAGCACAGGCAAAACACTGCCACTTTTTACATAGCATGGCCCAAACACTGGCCTTTTATTACAGCACAGGCAAAACACTGCCACTTTTTACATAGCATGGCCCAAACACTGGCCTATTAATACAGAACAGCCAAAACACTGCCACTTTTTACATAGCATGGCTCAAACACTGGCCTTTTAATACAGAACAGCCAAAACACTGCCACTTTTTACATAGTATGGCCCAAACACTGGCCTATTAATACAGAACAGCCAAAACACTGCCACTTTTTACATAGCCTGGCCCAAACACTGGCCTTTTATTACAGCATAGCCAAAACACTGCCACTTTTTACATAGCATGGCCCAAACACTGGCCTTTTATTACAGCATAGCCAAAAAACTGCCACTTTTTACATAGCATGGCCCAAACACTGGCCTTTTAATACAGAACAGCCAAAACACTGCCACTTTTTACATAGCATGGCCCAAACACTGGCCTTTTAATACAGAACAGCCAAAACACTGCCACTTTTTACATAGCATGGCCCAAACACTGGCCTTTTATTACAGCATAGCCAAAACACTGCCACTTTTTACATAGCATGGCCCAAACACTGGCCTTTTAATTCAGAACAGCCAAAACACTGCCACTTTTTACATAGCATGGCCCAAACACTGGCCTATTAATACAGAACAGCCAAAACACTGCCACTTTTTACATAGCATGGCTCAAACACTGGCCTATTAATACAGAACAGCCAAAACACTGCCACTTTTTACATAGCATGGCCCAAACACTGGCCTTTTATTACAGCACAGGCAAAACACTGCCACTTTTTACATAGCATGGCCCAAACACTGGCCTTTTATTACAGCACAGGCAAAACACTGCCACTTTTTACATAGCATGGCCCAAACACTGGCCTATTAATACAGAACAGCCAAAACACTGCCACTTTTTACATAGCATGGCTCAAACACTGGCCTTTTAATACAGAACAGCCAAAATACTGCCACTTTTTACATAGTATGGCCCAAACACTGGCCTATTAATACAGAACAGCCAAAACGCTGCCACTTTTTACATAGCATGGCCCAAACACTGGCCTTTTATTACAGCACAGGCAAAACACTGCCACTTTTTACATAGCATGGCCCAAACACTGGCCTATTAATACAGAACAGCCAAAACACTGCCACTTTTTACATAGCATGGCCCAAACACTGGCCTATTAATACAGAACAGGCAAAACACTGCCACTTTTTACATAGCATGGCCCAAACACTGGCCTTTTATTACAGCATAGCCAAAACACTGCCACTTTTTACATAGCATGGCCCAAACACTGGCCTTTTATTACAGCATAGCCAAAACACTGCCACTTTTTACATAGCATGGCCCAAACACTGGCCTTTTTAATACAGAACAGGCAAAACACTGCCACTTTTTACATAGCATGGCCCAAACACTGGCCTTTTAATACAGAACAGCCAAAACACTGCCACTTTTTACATAGCATGGCCCAAACACTGGCCTTTTATTACAGCATAGCCAAAACACTGCCACTTTTTACATAGCATGGCCCAAACACTGGCCTTCTAATACAGCACAGGCAAAACACTGCCACTTTTTACATAGCATGGCCCAAACACTGGCCTATTAATACAGAACAGCCAAAACACTGCCACTTTTTACATAGCATGGCTCAAACACTGGCCTTTTTAATACAGAACAGCCAAAACACTGCCACTTTTTACATAGCATGGCCCAAACACTGGCCTTTTATTACAGCATAGCCAAAACACTGCCACTTTTTACATAGCATGGCCCAAACACTGGCCTATTAATACAGAACAGCCAAAACACTGCCACTTTTTACATAGCATGGCCCAAACACTGGCCTATTAATACAGAACAGCCAAAACATTGCCACTTTTTACATAGCATGGCCCAAACACTGGCCTATTAATACAGAACAGCCAAAACACTGCTACTTTTTACATAGCATGGCCCAAACACTGGCCTTTTATTACAGAACAGCCAAAACACTGCCACTTTTTACATAGCATGGCCCAAACACTGGCCTTTTATTACAGCATAGCCAAAACACTGCCACTTTTTACATAGCATGGCCCAAACACTGGCCTTCTAATACAGCACAGGCAAAACACTGCCACTTTTTACATAGCATGGCCCAAACACTGGCCTATTAATACAGAACAGCCAAAACACTGCCACTTTTTACATAGCATGGCCCAAACACTGGCCTATTAATACAGAACAGCCAAAACACTGCCACTTTTTACATAGCATGGCCCAAACACTGGCCTTTTATTACAGCATAGCCAAAAAACTGCCCCATTTCATACAGTACAGGCTAAGGATTGGCCTTTTTTATACAACATGGACAAAACACTATCCATTTTTATACAATAGAGCTGAAAAATAAACTGCCACCTGGCATTTTTATACAATATGGCCAAAACCCTGACCATTTTTATATAGCATAGCCCAAAAATGGCCCCCTTTTTATGCAGCAAACACTGGCTGTTTTTAACAACATGCCCAAAACACTGTCTATTTGTATATAGCACAATACAAAAACCACCCCTGTTCATAAAGCATGGCCCAAGCACTAGCCTTTTTTATATGACATGGCCAAAACCTTGTCCCATTTTATAGAACATGGCTCAAACACTGCCCTTTTTTAGGCAACACAGGCCAAACAGTGCCCTTTTATATTCAATCTGGCCAAAATACAAAATATTACCCTTTTTTGTTCAACATGGCCCAAACACTGACTGCTTTTCATACATCACTATACAAACAAAGTTCTTTTTATACAAAACAGCTCAAATGTTCCACTTGTTTAAGATGGCTTAAATATTACCAGCTTTTTTATGCTATAAAACATAGTCTCACTAGCCACACTTCTTACTACTACTGACCACAGCCATTGTGTTTGTGCAGTGTGTAAAGGCAGGCAGTTGTCAAAATGGTGGTACAGCAAAGACCCAATGTTCCTGTCAGCAAACATACAAGATATCTTATTTACATGCTACTAACTGCCAAAAATCTTTGTAGAGCAGGCAGCTGTTTGCTACTGGTGACTAGGTTCTATTAGAGTGGTCAACATACTTTTGCTATTGATTGGATTGAAAACCAGTGCACAAAAGCATCGATAGCCAGTCAAAGACTGACCGCTAGAGCTGTTCAGTGTGTAAAGCAAGGCTGTATAACACCTTTTTTTAAAGCATGGCTCAAACACCGCTCCTTTTTTATATGACTTGAAGGCCTAAACATGGACTCTTTTGATACAACATGGCCAAAACATTGCTTCATCTTTATATATGAGGGATGTTTATGTCCATATAGCCCATCGTTTCCTTTGGAAATGGAAGAGGAAGGTCACCTAATGCAGGAAGAAGGAACATATATTCAATCAATACTGCTCTCGTCACAGGCACTAAGACGCTAATGAGCAGGTTGAGGAACATTTAATAACAGCGGCACATTTTGGGTAAAAAAAATAAACAGACAGCTACCCGGGGAAAAGGTTCTCACTCAAAATGCGTCATCACAGTAGTTATTTTGGAGGCTGTTGCATTTTATGATCGTTTCCATTTGATGTTGTCATTTCACTTATTTTTCCATGCTGAAACAAACATCAGCAGTTTGTATTTTAATGTTTTTAAGACAAGTAAGTAATGGGCCTGAGGTAGGGAGGCTGTTTTTCAGAACCTTCACTGCACTTGTTCATCACACCATCTCAGAGCAGATTTAAACTATTGACAGCTCTTAATGCGACATTATATCATCACCAGCCTCTGAACAAAAGCTCGCCCTCATTCCCATTCACTTCCATTGAAAACAAAGGGAAGACGTTTTGTCCTAGTATTAGTTGAGAAAGACAATGCAGAACTCGCAAGGCATATAAATGAAGCCAGTGTCTGAATGAATAAACTCAAATAACCAATCATGAAATAACATTAATCATGACTTAATCATGAATTAACACATTCCGAAAAGCTGCAGATGAGCTTCATTCATACAAATGCACTTTTGCAAAGTCAGAAAATTCTCTATTTGGTGCATATGTAATGATTACTTCTGAGCTCCGGAAAACACACATAAACACATGTTCAACTGAGGACAGAAAACAAGCTAAAGGTAAAAAAAAGGAAGATCTGTTGAGTTTCCATGTCATTGGATGGAAATGCCCAGAATAGTGTATGAAACGGTATTATTATCTGGATTATGTAACATGTTGGTTGCAGTCACACGATTCCAGCGATGTGCGACATGAAGATGGACGGCAGAAAGTAAAAAAGCAGAACGGACAAGATAGAGACAAGCCCGCTATCAAGGCGGCAGATATAAGCAACTACCTTGCCCTCGAGGACATCCTTCTAGTCAAGAAACCAAATGAACGTGTAACCAGGAGAGCCTTTGGCTGGCTGTGAGGGTCCTGCCAGCCGCCGTAGTGAGAGGCACTGTGCTGTTTCCCCCCCTTCCCTCTCTGAAGCACCAGGTGTTTACAATCAGCCATTAGCTTTAGCATATAAGCACAGCGGCATGTTGTGCATGGACAACTTCGTTCTGTTTGGAGATTGACTTGGTTGGGGCTGACAGTTATCTGACAGAGTGGTGGCATGCCAGTTTATGCAGTTCCCCCCCTTCTCCAACACTTCTGGTGTATCAGCGAAGAGCCATTGGAAACCGCATTGAAATATCATAGCCATTTGTTGTGGCTCTGCTACATTATAGCGCTCCTGCGCTCCGATTTCTCCAGGGCGGTGTCTGTATGCAGGTGTATGGTGGGCTGGTGCAACAGCTAACAGGTGGTGAGCCCATGCATAGCTGCAGTTAAAGGTTTGATGTGAGCGTCGCCCCTGACCAGTCTAGGTGGCGCATAACCATTTAAACGTGCAGGCCCTGGAAGCAGCTTGCTCGCCGTTACCTTTTGGGGGTTTTTTTATATATAATTGTTTTAATACCTACGTAGTTATTCATTTGAGCCACTGCTGTTTGGTTCTCTTGATTTGTACTTGTAACCCATCTAAAGTTCTGGTCACTAAAAGATAAATATAAAAAAAACGGGGACAGTCAAATACATTTATTAAAACTTTTCCGTAACCTTTCATTAGTTTAAGTAGGACTTTTATTTTAAATGTCCTGCTGTTCCCCTAACACACACCAATAACACACAGACTTAAACACCACTCAACACCACTTACCGGCACTCACATCTGTTGTATATACTGCCCATTATTGTATAGACTGTGCAAATATTCTACCTGTTCATAAGTACATACTTATCCCCCTTCATATTTATAACCTGTTCATAGTACTTTATACCCCTTCATATTTATAACTGTACATTCTTGTTTATAACCTGTATAACCCCCTTCATGTCTATACCCCCTGTACAGGTTATAACCTGTACATACTATACTTACTGTACATTGTAACATACATGTTTATATCTCTGCTAAACATTTCTGGATGGATGCAAACTGCATTTTGTTGCTTTGTACCTGCGACATACGCAATGACAATAAAGTTGAATTCTATTCTATTCTATTCTATTTCCTCTAGAGTCCGTTTTTCCTTTTTTTTTCTCCGCTTTTTGGGGAACACGTGGTGAGACAATCTGCTTAAAATAAAAGCCCAGCTCACTATAAAACAAAATAACATTGATATAACCTTTTATGAGGTGTTGTTGTTGTTGTTATTGCTGCTTCAGATGCAGGGATGGTTATTTTTCCAGAGTTTTCAAGAGCTCCCATTGGTTTTTGATTATGGTTCAACATTGATGGCGAGTCCGTCCCTCTGGATCCTGGAAGGTTTCTCCACAGACACGACTAACTTGAACTGATCAGCTACCACCTTGGAGCTTTTTGACTGTGAACTGTTCATCTTACCTGGGTAGAGCTAAGCACGGACACACCCACCTCAGTTAATACTACCCAGGTAGGTGTGGGCCATTATTTTGGTCAAGACTCTTTCATATTATTTTTGAGAGCTCTCATTGTTTTTATTTTGACCAGCCAAAGTCTATGCACATTTTGTAAGAAATCCATATTTTCTCTTATAAACATGCCGCTTGCTCTGCACACCGTTTTCCCCCTCTTTTGAATCTAGACGATATGCAGTGTTGCTTATTTCTGGTGGTTTTGACTGTGTACCCACTACATATTGGTTAGATTTCGATTTGTTTTGTTATTTCAAATTGTTTTATCTTGATTTGTATTGGTTAGATTTCAATTTGCTTTTGTTTGGTTATGTTTTGCTTGTTTAATTTCATATTTTATTGTGCTAGCTTTTCTTATGTTGTTCATTGGCTTCTTTTATTTTTTCAAAGTGTTATCTTTTGACAATTTAAGCTTTTAGGATATTTTTAAAGTAAATACTCGTGTTGTCCTCCAACATCAGTCAAATTAGTTCTATTTGTTTTGGGTAACGTATTGGCTGTGTAGCACCCCCTTGGAATCAAGTGGTCTCAGCATCTTTATATTCTAACTGTGTCTTTTCTTTTTATAGGACACCTGAGTGCTTGTGGTATCTTTCCAGTGGTGGGGTGCTCCTGCAGATGCTCCCTTCCTGTCTTTCACTTGCGGATTGGCACCTTACTGGTTGTGGTGCGTTCACGTGCACTGCACTTCTGTGTGTGTGTGTTGGAGATTATTAATAAATTAGTCTCATTATCTCAAACCTACGTCCTCTAGTTTGTTAATAGGGTATTTCCTGGGGTGAAACTCCACAGGTGGCATAGTTGGGTTTTTTCCTTTACTAGAGGTCACAAACGCATATGAAAATGTGGAGGCATAAAACTTCTTGGTTAGTGGATGGGTTCACGACCTCAGTACCAAGGTGCTCCACAACACCATATGAAAACAGATGATTCACAAGAGTTTTGATTCTGTCAATCCCATTTGACCCCTTGCCTCTATCATTTAGCCCTTACCCTTATTTTGCACAACCACACCAAGGGGTAGGGTGTCCTGACATTTGAGATTAAGGGGTAGGGCAAAGTGTTAGGGCTATATGGCCCTCAAAAATAGAGGTTTGTAAGAGACTCCAGAGTGTTATGAGGGGAAAAAAAGAAAAACTGGCAAGATGGCTGTGCAAGCTACCAAAGAAACCCACAGATGTGAGTATTTTCTCTGTTAAAAAATTGTGAAAAGTGAAAAGCAGAATGGATGAAATGGAAGCAAGCCTGTACCGCTGTCAAGGCACCAGATATAAGCAACTACCTTTTTCTCCAGGATATCCTTCTACTCAACAAACCAAATGAATGCATACAACAAGGTGAAGGTTAGTTCACAACCTCAGGACCAAGTGCTCCACAATACCTGTTTGGTTTTCCCCAGGGTGAGTGGCTGTTCTTTCACAGTCTTCTGGATTAACCTGGCAACAAACAATCATGGGCCTTTCACTTTGACTTAATGTAGGCTCACCACCCTATAAGGTCCAGTGAGACACCACTAAAGACGTGGATCATCTCAACACAAGGCAGAAAAGTCAATGCAAAGTAAAGAAGCACTTAGCTATGTGACCGTAGCCACATAATTTGTTATCTTTGCTGGAGTGATCACTGCACACATGAGAGTTATATGACTTTTCTCGACCACAGATGGGATTTGCAATTTCTTCCCCCTTACAAACAATCATTTTTAGTGCGCAATAAAATCTCCTCATGGTTTCTCGGTTAGACTGATTTGAGCAACCGTTAAGTACACAAACCGAAGGCATTTTGAAGATTTCAACCACCACCCTTTGTAACTCAGTTTCAAGGGGCAAGTTGATAGGATTAGGCCTACTGTATGTGTCTGTACTTGAATATTTGCTGGTGTAAAGTTCTGTAGTAGCAGGCGTAGATGGATGGTCCCGGGGCAGGTGAATTATGGGATGTTCCCCCTCGCTGTAGGTGGCGCCCCGACCTAATCGTGTTCTTCAAGACATCCATCTCTGAACCTGAATCACGCTGCCTGCTAGCCTCAGGCTACCTGTTCATTTCCTCCCCACCCTTCTCTTCCCCTCCACTGCCCCCACACCCCCCCCCCTGCTCCTGGCAGTAAAATTCCTTTGTTTAATGCCATCACTGCCTATTGCTCCCTGGATCTACTATGTTATTGTTTCAGTTTTATCCCTACATTAAATGTATACCTGTCTCTAAATTGTTATTGACTTACATGTATGATTCTAGAAAAAGTCAATTTTTTGGTGTACAATAAGGGGTGTAAATTTGGTTTGACAAGTCAGGGGGACGAGTCTCACGAGGGAGTAGCCTATGCACAGTAAAAAACCAAAGAACAGGGCACGTCTACACTTTGAGTTGCTATATTAATTCACAACTTGAGTTTTTGAGATGTGAGGTTCCATCAAATCTCAAGCCTCTGAGGTGTGTCAGTCAAGTCTTGAATCACAGAAGTGCAAGTGTGAGGCAAGTCTTGATTCTGTTGGGTTCAAGTCCAAGCTAAGTCTCTGAGGTGTTAGTCTCAATTGAGTCTACGGTCCCTGGAGTGTGAATGTGAGTCAAATCCTGAGTATCTGGGGTGCAAGTCTGAGCCAAGCCTTGATTTCATGGTGTCCAAGTCTGAGGAGTCTTGAGTCTCTGGGGTGTAAGTCTGAGCCAAGCCTTGATTTCATGGTGTCCAAGTCTGAGGAGTCTTGAGTCTCTGGGGTGCAAGTCTGAGCCAAGTCTTGATACCATGGTGTTCGAGTTTGAGGAGTCTTGAGTCTCAGGAGTTTGAGTCATGGTAAAATCTTGAGTCTCTGAGGTGTGAGTCTCAGTAAATGTCTTGAGTCTCAGAAACGTCAGTCTAAATAGAGCTTCAGGCCTTTGGAGTGTGAGTGTTGGTTGAGTTCTGAGTCTCTGGAGTGCGAGTTGAGTCTTGAGCCTCTGAAGTTCAAGTTAA
This sequence comes from Pygocentrus nattereri, assembly GCF_015220715.1. Classification (NCBI taxonomy): domain Eukaryota; kingdom Metazoa; phylum Chordata; class Actinopteri; order Characiformes; family Serrasalmidae; genus Pygocentrus; species Pygocentrus nattereri. The sequence continues at coordinate 6,157,964 of NC_051223.1, read as the reverse complement.
GGTTTTGAGGTTTTGGTGTCTGAGTTGAGTATCAAGTCCCTGGGGTTTGAGTCCAAGCCAAGTCTCGAGTGGATAAGGTGTGAGTCTCAGTCAGGTCTAACTCTTTTGGAGTGCTAGTATGAGTCGAGTCTCTGGAGTGCGAATATGAGTCATGTCTTGAGTCTTTAGTGGAGAATTTGAGTTTCGTTTTGTTCTTAGGACACAATTTCCTACAAAAAAAGCTTTCAAATTTATCAGTGAATATATTAAAAACATTTAAAACAACAATTATTTATTCATTATATACAATAATCAAAGTCTGTTGGGCATTAGAACTTTCTTCCATTGGTTTATTTACATTTACAACACAGTTACAGCCTTTTTTATTACAGGCCTAACACAGCAATGGGGAGATGAAGAATGTTTAAGCAGGAGTGCTTTAAACTGCAACATTTAAGACCACAGCAATGAAGTTTAAGAACCCAAATGTAAGCTCTAAACTACAGCTAAGCTAATGACCAGGTAATTGCCTCATTAAGCTTTAAAGTAAATACCACATTTACTGCATGTAAAACTTTATTTTGTCCATCAGACTGGAGGTTTTTTTGGTCCTAACCTTATATTGGCTCTATAATAACTGTGTAGCTACACATGAATAACATATGCAACAACAATGTAACTGCTGATGATTTAGTCACTGTTACAGAAGTACATCATATTTACATTTACATTTACGGCATTTGGCTGACACTCTTATCCAGAGCGACTTACAGTTTGATCATTTTACACAGGTAGGTGAAGGCAGTGTTAGGAGTCTTGCCCAAGGACTCTTATTGGTATAGTGTAGGGTGTTTACCCAGGTGGGGATTGAACCCCAGTCTACAGCGTAGAAGGCAGAGGTGTTACCCACTACATCATCCCAACCATCATATCATATGTAGTTACACGTGTATAAACTTCAGCTTTACCTCATGTAATCACACAGTTGTACCTTTTTGATACACTACTCTTTTCCAGCTGTAAAAGGAAGAATGTTTTACATAATTTTACATTTGAGCTTTACATAATTACTCTGGTATTACTGTGCTGTAACACGGTAACCTAATCACCTTAATTAATACCATTCTGTAATTACATTGTATATATAACATAATATCTATATAACAACTAAACAGGAACGTTCCTGTACTGTAGTGTTATATTTACACTTTAAATTCAATTCCTGTGTAGTTATTATGTAGGTACTGTGTAAGTAAGTGATACTTTTTTAATCCCACAGACGGGAAAATTCCACCTCCGCATTAAGCCCAGCCATGAAGCGAAACACCACATACACACTAGTGAATACACACACACTAGGGGGCAGTGAGCAGACTTGCCCAGAGCAGTGGGCAGCCCTATCCACAGCACCCGGGGAGCAATTGGGGCTTAGGTGTCTTGCTCAAGGACACCTCAGTCATGGACTGTCGGCACTGGGGATCGAACCGGCAACCTTCCGGTCACAGGGCCAGTTCCCTAACCTCCAGCCCACGACTGCCCCCATAACAGTTGAGTGTAAACTGGTTACAATGTCACAGCACTAGCAACACAAATTAGATAATTATTAGGAAGGCTGGTAGATACAGTGTAAGTAATGTCTTAAGGCAAGTTATTACATCTTTTCTGTTACTGCTGGAAAAGGTCCCACTCTATTTTAAGTGTCTCTGATAACTGTGTAGTTACACATCAATAACCTATTTAACAACACTGTAACTACTGATGATTTAATCAGTGTTACGGATGGATTACAGCAGTACAGCCTGTGTAATTACACATGTATATTTTCCTCTTATAATAACACAAGCATATCTTTTTGATACACCAGATCAGAAGTTTTTTTTACATTATTACTGTGGAATTACTGTGTTGTAACAAGGTAACTAATCACATCAAATTAATTGGCATTCTATAATTGCCACTCTGTAATTGCACTGTACCTATATAACAATTGAAGTTGCTACACATGTGTAATTACATAAAATGTACTGCTGTAATCCATCTGTAACAGTGAATAAAACATTAGTAGTTCCACTGTTGTTGCATAAGTTGTTCACATATGACTACACAGTAATTAGGGACTGGGGAAAAAAACGCTGATTACAAACATAATTACATGTGTTATTATTTACATTTGTTATTACAATTACTGTGTAATTGAAGCTGATGCACATGTGTAATTACATAATATGTTCTGCTGTAATGCATTCGTAATAGTGAGTAATCATTAGTAGTTACATTGTTGTTGCATTGTTGTTCATATGTAGCTACACACTTATTAGAGACACATCGTAAAGCAGGACCATTTTATTTTCTATAATGAAAGGCCTGTTATTTGAAGCCTGTTCAGACCTGATGACATCATGACACTTCTTTTTCCGGCTGAAATTTTATGTCTCACACCTCATGCTGGAGTCACATTAGTGCTACATAAAAAAAGCCCCCTCTGCCTTTAGTTTCACAGGAGAGTGCTCTGACTTTCCTGGATAATTGTGCTCAGTTGCACCATATTTGGATCTTTAGAGTGCAGTGATTATGCATTCACTCTCCCAGTCCGCCAGATAATATCAGCGAAAGATCAGTGCCCGGGGTTTGTGACCTTTTAGCAAAATTACACGGTGCTCACAATGGGACCAATGAGCAGGAAATACATACACATTCTTGATTACACCTCCCATCCTCATATTTGCCACTTGTGTCATTGTTTTCAGCATGAAATTGCCTCAGCAAATGCAAGCCACCTTGCCAGTTAGCTTCCTAATCGACTCTGGAGCCTAATTAGCGTGATCCTTGAGCACTAATCGGCTGTTTGGTAAAGCTATCTGACTTTCTGAGCTTTATTGACTAATCTAAGATCGGTCTTTTCACATTTCGGATGAGGAATACATCAAAACTGGCTTGATCAGTGATTAAAACATCAAATGGTCATTCCCCAACGACCATCATTAGCCGCTGCTGATTCAGACAAAGACTAACTATCCGTCTTTAGAAGGCTTCGCCCCATCTGCGCTCTCCTCTTACAAATGTTCAATAGGCTATTTGACTCCTTGTGTCACTCCAAAGCCTGAGAGACCAGCTGTCGCACTTGGAGAGATCCACAAGCAGGCCGCTGGCAAATAACACTGGAAATTAAAGGCCTAATTAAGGAATGACGGTGCGGAGGTCATGAGGGGAAAGCTGACAGCGCCAAGTCCAGAGAGTTTGTAGGCCACAAATGGACAGTATCAGTGCAGTCGTGTTTTCCTTGCTCTAACACAACTACTGTAACCCATCAGCTAATTATGAAACTCTAGACTTATAATCCATGTGTTATATTGGGTGTACAAGTATACACTGTATATTGTTGGTGATTGAAATGGTACATAGGGTACATGGTCAAAAGTATCATGGGACATCCCATTCTAGTTATTGAGTTCAGGTGTTTCAGTAACATCCATTGACCACATAGCCATGCAGTCTCCATAGACAAACACTGCAAGTAGAATTGTTGTGCTGAAGAGCTCAATGAGTTTAAATGTGGCACTGTGACAAGATGTTAATTTTGCTAACTTTGTAAGTAACTGTGTAAACGTCTCCCTGCTAGATCTGCCCAGGTCAACTGTAAGTGTTGTTGTGAAATGGAAGTGTCTAGGAGCAACAGCTGCCCAGCCTTTAAGCAGTACACCATGCATACTCAGACTAGGGCCACCAAGTGCTGAAGCATAAAAATCATAACATCAACATGTGTGACAAGAGTTTCATGACATGGGTTTTCACAGCCAAGCAGCTGCACACAAGCCTGAGATTCCTATGCACAATGACAAGCATTGGCTAGAATAATGTAAAGCATTGCCACCTTTGGCCTCTAGAGAGGTGAAAACATGTTCAATGGAGTGATGAATCAGGCCTAACTATCTGGCAGTCTGATGGATGAATCTGGGTTTAGTGGATGCCAAGAGAACGCTATTTACCAGAATTCACAATGCAGGAGTAAAGTTTGGTGGAGGAAGGATTATGGGCTGGAGCTGTTTTCCAACTATGTGGCAGCAGTTTGGGGAAGACCCTTTCTCAATCCAGCATGACTGAGCCCCAAAGTGAGCTCCATAAAGACATGGTTTTGAGTTTGGTGTGGAGAAACTCCAGTGGCTTGCACATAGCCCTGACCTCAACCCCACTGAACACCATTGGAATAAACTGGACTGTTGATTGCAAGCCAGGCCTTCTCATCCAATATCATTGCTTGACCTCACAAATGGTCTTTTGAGCATTGGCACAAATTTCTACAGACACAGTCCAAAATCTTGTGGAAAGCTTCCCAGAAGAGTGGAAGCTGTTATAGCTGCAAAGGAGGAGCACTCCATGTTAATGACTTTAGTTTTGGAACAGTGTCTACATGCTTTTGGCAACATAGTGTATCTTGAGTCGGTTGTGATAATTATATTATCTATTGTAGTCTATTGCTGTACCTTATATATTCAAACTCATAAGAAGGTTTAGGTTCACTACCTAAATGATATCTGGGGCAGTGGTTGTCTAAAGATGGGCAGTGGGGGCAAACTTTTAAACCATGCCTATGTGATTGGTGTTTCTGATAAAATGGCTATAATGGAAATTATAATGTAAATTAATTCAAGAACACTTTATGCAAGCATGAACATCCTTTATTAATATATCGTTATGTTGATTAACTTAGCATAATGATGATGTTGTGGTCAAATGATTTGATCATGAAAACAATTGGAGGTAAAACAGTGACTTTGTTGCAAACATTCGCCAGCTGTATGATTCTAAAATAGTCAAATTAAATAGTAATTTTAAATTCACCATTTTGACCTGTTCCATATTCTCTGTTCAGAGCCATCACATAGTTGTTGAGATTGTGGCTATTGGACATTGTTGTTAGCACCCCCTAGTGGCTGCTTATGATATTTATGTCTGTTAAGTAGAAGCAACTCTGTAACTGACTATATTATTCTGTTTTATATATCAATTGTGATTAGATTAGGGTGGTAGGATCTCAGTGTCGAACCATCAGGACCCTCTAGACCTTCAGAAAAGGCCTGAAGATTTCTGGGACCTAAAGAACGGAAGGTCTTACGCATTAGATTAACTACCAGCATGATTAGAAAATAAGAAAGGAATCAGTCATGTTTTGATGTCTAATGACTTGGACAAATTTTGTGAGATGAAACATTCCTTCAAGAAGTTAGGCCATTGACTGTGAATACAAGCCGTTTCTAGCTAAGTTTTAGTTAGTCGTTATAAATGGGAAACAGTGGCAACAGCTCTATTCCATAACTCATTACTGAAAGATTCCCTGTAAAACTGATGTATACAAGATCAAATATATGGAATATATTTTACAAGCTTCAAATACTTGTGTTTGAACTAGAACAGGCAAAAAATGGTCACATGCACCAGTGTAAGGTCAGGGCTAACATACTATTGGAAATCCCATAAGAAAGCTAGCAGACATTAGCATTATCATAAAGGCATTTGTCCTGTTTATGGCCACATTTTGGCATTTATGGCCCACAAGCCTAACTCCAACAAACACAGTTGACCACTTTAGGACTTGACAAGCAGAGTTGATAACTCCTCCTGTAGCAGTCTGAATGTGTACACTCCTGATTCCTAGCTTTCTGTGCCTGGATCAGGGAGGTTAATTTACTGGCAGCCTGTGCAAACATGCTGCAAGCCAACGGTGTCGCAAATCCAGTCCTGGAGGACCACAGTGCAGCCCTGACACACCTGACTCAACTCAGCAGTTAATTAAAAGCTTTACCTTAGTTGAATCAGGTGTGTTAGAGCAGAGAAACATTGAGGCTTCCAGGTTGATTTTGAGGTCTGGATGCTTTTGCTATTCCGTAACTGTACTTTTCACTAGGGTTTGGACACGGGATGGAAAACAAATTGGTTCACTCAGAGTATAAGTAATATTGTTCTTGTCCAACCCAAACATAATGTCCCAAAATCTGTTAAAGCAATTTAAGAACAGGTTAATTCTCCTTCTTGTACATAAGCCTAATGAAATAAGACTGTAGGTTTGAAGCAGATTCATGAAAAGTGGTGCTAATTACACAGTCCAGACATTGCTTCCACTGTGGCTTATTTTTTTTTGTATGAAATAACCACCACATGTGAGAATTTTAGCAAAAATGAGCATAATCATGGAGGCCTTTGTTTTGTTTTTGACCAAGTTTTGACATTTATGGTCAAAAGGCTTGGCTTTAGCAAACCATGGTTACCACTGTAACATTAGAACTTACAACTTTATCCTTCATACAGTCCTTCTATTATTCTGGTTCAAACTGTGACTTATTAGGCCAAAATAATGACTTATTTTCTCAAGATTTTGACTTAATATGCCAAAATAATGACTAAGAGCTCCTGAGAGCGACCCATTCTTTGACTAATGTCTGTAGAAGCAGTCTGCAGGCCTAGATCCTTGGTTTTTTTACACCTGTGGCCATGGAAGTGATTGGAACACCTGAAATCAATGATTTGGATGGGTGAGTGAAAACTTTTGGAAATGTAGTATCACTTTCAGCATAGCCTAGCTCCCACCACAACTTGTCAAACCTGCTCCAGCTAATTGGCTGGATTAGAGTTAAGTAAGGGGTGGGGCAACTTATTGGACACAAGTTGGAACTAAACTCTCCAGTGCATGAAGGTATGACCAGGGACCAATGCTCTAGAATCATTACACAGTCGGCTTTTCTTCATTCCCAACAAAATAGCATATTCCTTGAACCAGTTTGAAGAAGTGCTTTTCACCACCACTCCCATTCTTTAAAGACAAAAACCTGCATTCATTCAAATGAGGTGCTTAATTCCGACATTACTGAAAACAAATTGAGATAAATTATCGCTTCCTGACACTATGGCAGTTGCTAATGTATACACATGCCACAACATTAGCATATTTCAAATTGCAATAAATACTGCACTAAGTCTGGTGATCACACAGGGAACAGAATGGTATGAATATTTAATGTTGTCATGTTTTATGCATTTTTTTTCCTTTGCCTTTTGGCGGAATGTCCTGATTACCTTTGATGACAATGATAGTCTCTAAACTGTACTAAATTGTTGCAGAGCAGCGGAGATGGCTGAGCCTCTAGCAGGCCATTTTCTCTGTCTGCACATCTCGGGGGTTTGAGGAAATGCTGAATTTGTTCTTTCAGAAAAGCAAGCGTGTTTCTGCAAGCGTCAATGATTCTCCTTGAAGATGAGTCACTGTGTGGACAGCATGCATAAAACTCTCTATTACTGCCACGCTTATGGCATAATGGTGGGCCTCTTTTAGTTCATTATTGTTTGCCAAGCTGTCAGTGCAGACTTCCATGATTCAGCAGTTCACTGAACTAGCCCTGTTTGTGTGGAAGAAGGGTTTAGTTCCTTGTCCATCTACAGCAGCCCTGGACAATCTAGAGAGCAGGCACTGTTTTGCAAACAGGCCTGGCCACTGTTTATTGTACAGGGGCTGTTCAGATTATAGAGACACCAATGCAAAGTTCCTTTCTTCCCAGGTGATTTTTGCATGATAATATCCACTTCCTAGCTGACCCAGTGAATGTTTCCCATATCATAACCATAAATGGTCCTATAACAGTGATTGATACCATTTCCTCTCTCTCAGTGATGCGCACAAATCAAATTTGAATGCTAATAGCTCCCCCTTGTGGACAATCTTCAGCCTGCTAAACTTAAGTGAGTACAACTCAAGTCCAGCAGATCCCTGTAGAACTTAAGCTATGAAATTAACACAACATGAATTTATATTTATTATAATTATATATTTATATATTTAGATTTAGATTTTATGTATTTAAATTGGCACTCAAAGCTTCAGACAAAATAAAAAATACAACGAAAGCAGGACATATCTGCTGTAAGCGCATTGGCTTAGAGAAAGCTATTGTTAGTATGGTTTGCATTCTGGCATAATTTTTTCTTGACCAAACACACAACAAGAAGAAAATTTTCAATTTTAAATACGTCCTAAGTAAAAATATATCGTTGTGTTTTATCTTTTTTGCTCATATTACGGGTCCTATTCAAGAGAGTAGCACCAAAATTTGGGCCCCAGGCACAGTCATTTTATGAGTACCCCCTCCTTTCTCATAGATCATAGTTGCGCCTAGGGCGTAGCTTTGGTTGGAGCAACAGTCTTCTCTGAAAAATGGTCTTAGCTATGATGAACTTAAGACTTTTAGGCCGTCTTAGTTAAAGTCAACCTGTAATCAAAATGGACCTTGTATTGAGTTCTTCTTGCTTCTAAACACCACATTTCGTTAAGTCAATGTTTGGCAACAGCTGGGAAAAATTATACTAGCCAACAATATCGTAACATGTTTTCTGCCCTCCACCATCACTCTGACCAATTCTCAAGCGAGGGCACTCTTCTTCACCTCTGCTCCCGATGACACATACATCAACAGATGACCTCCTTTCTTCCCCACATTGGAGGGTTAACTGGGTAATAAACAATCAATGAACAGTGATACAGCTACAGTTTGATTGGTGAGGTCTTGCTACCTCTGTCTTTAAAGTGCAAACAAAGCAAATTTTAGAACTAAAGGTCTTTTTCAGCATCTTGCAAAATTTAAGAGAACTCTGAAACTCATACCCTCCATATCTAAAAGAATAAAGCCCCCTGAAAAACTTGTGATTCAGGCCCTCTGCCTCAAAACATGAATAAAGCCCTGCGTTATTATTGAACATCATCAAACATGACAGCTCATCACAAAGCACAATTATCCCGGGCCTAATCCAACACAAATTGCCTGTGCTGTCTAAGGCTGGGGATAGATTTAGCGCAATCCAGTGCCATTAAATGTTTTGGGACGGGTTGACCCAAGCTGACACGGTGTGTCTATGTGTGTAATGCAATTTTCTCTCAAGGTTGTTTACTGTCTTAGTTTAAAGTCGCCGCTGGCTGGCTGATTCCGATGTTGCTATAAGTGCCAGAGAAACAGAAGGCCTGAAAAGACCACCGCAAGTGACTTGAGAGGTAAAAAAAACAGGATAGATTTTTATGCTCTGTCTTACATCATCACATCAATGTACTGTAATTTCAAGCTCTTTCAGTCTGTCATCTAGTACGGCTATCATTGCTCCATTATTTAGATCTCCATTTGTTCCTCTAAATGGGCCAATATATACAGCTTGTCTATACTAGCTTTGCTTTTTTAAGTCCGTGTTTTTTCTCCGATGATTACGATTACCATTCTCTTCGTAATTACATGGTCATTATATCGCTGTGTCTCTCTGTCGCTCCCCGGGGAGCCTGTAAGGACTGCAATTTCTTCTCCTCCTTTTCTCTGGTGCTCCTTTTCTCTCCCCATGCCCAAACCCAAGTCCATTATGTTGACGGCTGCAGTCGTGCGCTGGAGAATTGACTGCAGCACTCCTGAAACATAAAGCCCTGAAAGAGCAGGGCGCAGTGGGGCTCCTGCATATCCCATTGGTCCAAGACGTCCAGCCTTTGATGGCTACTTCAAGACAGCCACTGGCGGCAGCAGTGTCTTAGGTTTTGTAACTTATAAGATGTTCTAACTTCAGTTTCTCTGAACAAAGGTATTAAGGTAAGAAAGGTCACTGTTGTCATGTAAGGTAAAAAAGGATGTCTCGCCGAACTTTCTAAACTTCTCAAGCCATGCGATTAATTTAACAAAGTATATTTATTTCAGTCAGATTGAACGTTGAACCCCTTATCCTTTGAAAGGATAATCTATGCTCTTGACATAAATGAACTTTCAGCCGTGAAATAGTTCTTGGCTGCTTACTCAGTCCCGGTCTATGACAAATTGCTGTCATTTAGAACAACTGTTTCCTAATCTAATCGCAGAAGCCATTGGAGTGGACTTGACAGTTAAGCCACCGATTGCTGCCATTAAGCTAATTAGATCAGGTCTGATCCAAATTGACATTTTGGAGCAGAATAATATTGTAATTTTATAGCTTTCTTTTACAGCCCCTTAAGTCCTAGGTGTTAGCCAGATGGTCAGTGCGAACTCTGAAGTACAAAGTAGTCATTTTGGTAGCACAATGGTAAGTTCCATGAAATGCCCAACAGGTTCTCAGCCTTAGTGTGAGGTACAGGTTATTTTGGGTAAAATTGGATTAAGAACCAAGCCAATCTGACTATTTTACACTGAAATGTTAGGTTCTTGCTATATTTACCAGATAAAGCATTTAGTAAAGATCTAATTGGTAGTAACAATGTAATAAGCACAAACAAAGTCAATTTAAAAGTAAAAAGTAAAAAGTAATTTCACATGCTGAAGTAGTATTAGAGTAATCTTAAAATAAATGGTACACTCTGAGGTATGACACTGTCCTGGTGGTACCCTCAGGGATACATCCCAGGACCTTTAGTCAGGGAACATATTTGTACTATAATCCACTGAAATGATATTTTCAAAGCTGTACTGACTCCACACACCCCGTCTCATCTCCGGGCTTTTCATTTTAATGTTCTGATTCAAAACATTTGGTTATGAAAAGGTACAAATATCTACTTGTCCACTAGGAAAAACACGTAAGGTATACCATTGGACCTTAAAACCACTGCTGTATCTTTGAGGGTACACTTACATTGTTTGTTCCTTGATGAATGAATCATGTACCTGCATAGTACCTTTATTTCTAACAGGGTAAGGACCCAGTAAACTCCAGTAAAACTATAATAAGAGTTAGGGCTCTCTTTTGCAGCTGAGAGTTAGTTTTGTTTCTAGGTAATAGGCACGTACATACCATATAAATTTGTCTTTGTACTGCCATTTTTTCAAGTTTTTTTTCCATACCCAAACATGTGTGTCCATACATACCGTGCAGTGTAAAATAAATGAGAAGTCTGCTCAACTTAAAACGATACAGTAACTGATTACATGGCTTTTCTTGAGTTGACTCAACTTGAGGACACCAGATTTCACTCAAACTTTTGTTGAGTCACAAATTCCTCCAGCTGCTGTTTCTACATCTGCGTCTCAGTTAGATAAAATCAAAGTCATGCTTTTTTACTCAATTTCCCCACTAGCTGGCACTCCTTCCATCACACAGACCCATTTAGCATATATTTGTTTTCTCCAGTGCATTAAACATTTGTAGTCACAAAATCTGAGTTGCAATGCGTTCCTGAAAGGCATTAAGTCATCGCCAGCAAGTTGTGGGTTTGATCCCTAGTGATGCCACAGCCATCCGTAAGTGCATTCCCAAGAGGACAAAATATCTAGTAGGATTGTGTGAAGGAATTAGACCTGGCTAGTGAGGAAGCTGAGTATAAAAGCAAGTTCACTTTATTTACCTCACTGAGATGCAGAACTGAAAAATTAAGAGATCCTTTGACTCAACTAAGAAGTTTGGATTGTGTCAACTCAAGAAAAGCCATGTAATCAGTTTCAATATCATTTTAAGTTGAGCTGACCTCATTTTTAAGTGCATTGATACTCCAAATAGTTATTATTATAAGATCTTTTACTATGTCTTATATCTGTGTAAACATGAGTGTAATTTAGTTAGACTATCTGTTCGCATACCATCATTTTCCCACATCACTTTTTTTTACCTCACATTTATCTAGCTGATATCTAGAACCCAATAGGAATTTGGTGGAATTTAATTAGAATATCTTGGAATGTACCACCATGTTACCAAAATAATTGCATTTAAACCAAAGATTTACCCAGTTAGAACCATATATACAGCTTATTTTATGTTACCTTTAAACTGTCAAATGTTTTTGGATCAACACCACATCTCGTTTCAATCAGAACTCAAAATTTTAAAAGACTTAGAAGACTTTTCATGTTAAGGCCTTAGATCCATTCAGTAATCAACAGCTCTGATTGTCCTCTGTGCCTTTCCATACATTCGCACCTGACTCTGTCAAGCTTTCTAAACCTATTTCACTGAATTAAACTTACATACGGCCTAGGTAAAAGAACTGGAATCAAACAGTTCTTCGTTTTGTTCTAAGTAGTTTTAATTCTGTTTTAGAGGCCTGAACAGGTTAAAACAACCTCTGCTGCTGCATTTCTGTTTGGCACATTTGCATTTGCACCTGATTCTGCTGATTGTACACTTGGTACGTTGATCTGCTCTTGCATGTTAAAGCACCCACGTCGTCTCTCAAGTCTCATATAACAGAAAAGTGTCCCTGTCATCAAGAATTCATGAGTCTAACTTTGAAGTATAGTCAGAAGCAGGATCCATTAAGAATGCAGTAAATGAGTCATGCACTCGTTCTTTTGGCCGTGTGATTATTAACATTTGCCGCTGAGCATGATGAAAGTGTTCAAAGAAACTCCGACCCTCTTAAGCCAATTATAAGGACTTGATGACAGGGTGTATCATAAAATCTAGTCTTGGTCTCGAGACTGCAAATTAATAGTCTTTGACTCGATCTCAACACTATTTTGACTTGGTCTTGTCTCAGTCTTGACAATGTTCGATCTTGACAATATTTTCACTCAATCTTGCCTCTGACTCAACAGTACTTCAACTCACTCCTTTCTCTCTCTCAATAGCATTTCCACTCAGTTTTTTCTCAGTTTCAACAGTGTTTTAACTTGATCTTGTCCTGGTCTCAATAGTGATTTGAATAGATTTGATCTTGGCTTCATAAATCTTTTGACTCAATCTTGTCTTTGTCTTGTCAGCAATGCAGTGTTGGCAGAAAGTGAGACACAGGGGTGGCCGTGATCTGCTACGAATAACTGCTCTTTATTGAACAAGCAGCAAGAAAGGCACACACAGAACACCAAATTCATATGAGAGGTCACCTCTAGTTGCACACTTCTCCCCAATGATGACCCTCCCTAAACAAAACACCCACATAATAACCCGACTTCCCTACACAGAATGTCACAAATGACACCTTTCACATACTTAGCAAATAAACAACATAAACAGTCCTTTTTCAGGGGGGCATGTGCAAACCACAAGCCTTTGCATAGCCACTTGTGTGGCCACAACTCCTGAGTCTCCAGCACCAACCAGTAGCAGTTCGTTACATAGCCCATTTTCAAAGGTCAGCCAGCCTTCCAACTTGAGCCAAATCCTTGGGCATGTGCAGACAGTCCTGGCCAACAGAAGCACTGTGGAACACCCCTGGTCCTAACTGAAGGCCGAGCCCCCACTGCTGTGGCCCCTCCAGCATATCGTAGAGCTCCCCACAGCATGTCATATCAAATCCCATGCAGCTTGAGTTGAGGGCAGCAACTTTGGCACTTGACCCTACCCTTCTGCTTTCACTGCCACTCACCACAGCAGTGATGCTGTCCCAAATGCTGCTTGTGCGCAGTGGGGTGCCACCTCCACTGCCGCTGGCTGACCTGAGCTGGACGATGACTGCTTTCCAGCTGTGTGATGTAGCCCTGTAGGTACACAAGCACACTGGCCACAGCAGAGATGTTGGCAAGCTTGTGGTGGAGAGCGCGTTGAGTCATTTGTAGTTCACACCACACTTGACCCACTGCCTGTGGCCTATGCCGAACCTCTCTAGTCAGGATCAGTGTACCCCATGGCCCAGGCTCACAGCACCACCCAGCATGATACACTGACCACATCAACTTCGTCATTGACCTCTTACACTAGCGCCATCACTGGGCCTTCCCACTCCAGTCTCGCCATGTTGACCTTCAACCCTCCTGTCTTGCAGTATTTTGACTCGATCTTGTCCTAATCTCATCATTATTTTGACCTATTCCTGTCTCAGTCTTGAGAGAAAGCAGGAGGAAGATGACAGCTGCAAACAGTCGCATGAGGATGGAGCATGAGCCCAGTGCACCAACAAGGGCTGTGAGAGATGACAGGAGGTGAGAGTTTAAGGACCGCAACCGAGCCCTGCCTCTTGTTCCACAGCAATGTCCATGTACTGTGCCTGATGTTTGAAACCAGTGGTTGAGCTGTAATGGGGAGGCAGTGCAACAAACTCTGTCTTTCTCTTTTGGCTCAAGTGGTGGCGCTGCAGTAATGAGAGCCAGCTGAAATTGATTTGTCTTCAGCCACATGGGCACCTTTAAAAGGAGCAGACAGGGAAAAAACAACCGAGAAATCTAGTTGGAAACCATTGAAAAGTGGCCAGGTATTTGGTTTTGTGACTTTTTTGGTTTTGTCTTTGTAAAATGAACTGGAAAATGCTTGCAGCCACTGTCCCACCTGTCTGTAGTCCTTCTTTTCACCGGTGTTGCACATGATGTACTACAGACTCAACTCTCTGTCTTGACAATATTTTGTCTCTCTTGTTCTCAATCTTGATAGTATTTTGACTCAATCAATTTGACTCAGTCTCAACAGCATTTTAACACTCTTGCTTCAGTCTTGACACTATTTTGATATTTTTTAAATCTTCTACTGGTTATTAACAAATGTTTTATCTTTGAATCAACTGTGTTATAATGCTTTATACGGTTCAGAGAGCATGATTATTTGTTTCACACAAGAAAGTACTGCCATGCCATTGGAATGGTTTGATGGGTTCATGTTTCCCTTACAACACATCACTGTAGTAATAAAACAGTATAGTGTTGGTGAAGTGATGTAATTTGTGTGTTTGAATGCTGTTTATGGACTATATATGATGTATATCTTGGTTATGTTAAGCTCTTAATATTGAGGAGACTGCAGCACTGTAATTGATCTGCATGAGCATATTGCAGAAACAGCCGCTCCATATTACACATTACATCCTTGTTGACATTTAGAAATGGGAATTATTTTACTCATTCACTCGAGTGACTCACATTCAAAACAGCACTTGCCATTTGCTGAGACATTTTTTTACGAAGCACTTTTGATAGCCGGTGAATTTCAGCAATTTAATTTCTCCATGCCTGATAGAAGCTTTGTGGGTGATCAGCTTAGCAAGTAGTGTGTTGTTATGCTTTTGTTTCTGCTCTGTGATTTTAGAACTACTGTTTTATTTATGTATAAGGTACGTTATATGTTGTTTTTGGTAAGCAGGGCCCAAGAGGGATTGAGACTTTAGCCTCGGATGGATTTCCCGGTATAATCACTTATTTATAAAGCAAAATACTGCAGAGGTACGAGGAAGAAGAACACTTTATTTGGAACTGCTCACTGTTACAGACCCCCCAAGCTGAATATGAAGTCCCACAACAGCAGCTACCTGTTGTTTTAACATTGTGGATTTTTTCAGACATGGATAAAGCTTAATTTTGGACTTAATAACCTTTAAGCTAAGGCTTAATATGAATCTGGGAAATTGGCCCTATACAAGTCCCAATCCTATCCAGTGAAATGTAAGTATCATGTAAGTAAGTATCACTTGGAACAATCATGGGCTAGAGGTTAGGGAACCGGCCCTGTGACCGGAAGGTCGCCTGTTCAATTACCAGAGCTGACAGTACATGACTGAGGTGTCCTTGAGCAAGACACCTAACCCCCAATTTCTCCCCAGGTGCTACGGATAGGGCTGCCCACTGCTCCAGACAAGTGTGTTCCCTGCCCCCTAGTGTTTGTGCTCACTAGTGTGTATGTGGTGTTTCACATTACAGAGGGGTTAAATGTGGAGGTGAAATTTCCCTGTTGTGGGACTAATTAGGGTCACTTAATCAAACATACCCGTTTTGTTAATCCTGGCCCACCTCCGATCCTTTGTTTAGGTTTTGTGCCTTATTTATGCTGCTATTGTAGAAATGCCATTAAAAGGGCATTAAATATTAAAGTGAATGATGAAAACATTTAATATCCACAGCTCCAGTGTTCCCACTGTGTTTGAATTAGCCACCTTTTGTATAAACAGTGGCAAAATGTGGCCAAGCAGCTGTTATGCTATTATGATTCTAATCTATATATCACACAAGCAGTTTTACAGTTAAAGTAGACCACAAAGCAGAACCAAACAAGCTCATACAGAAATGAAAATCACATGCGGCTTCATTAAATATTTTCATATTATGTTCAGTGTCACATGCCTTTACATGCACACTATATTGCCAAAAGTATTCGCTCGTCTGCCTTAACATGCATATGAATTTGAGTGAGATCCCATTCTTAATCCATAGGGTTTTATATGATGTCAGCCCACCCTTTGCAGCCATAACAGCTTCAACTCTTCTGGGAAGGCTTTCCACAAGGTTTAGGAGTGTGTTTATAGGAATTTTTGACCATTCTTCCAGAAGCGCATCTGTGAGGTCAAACACTGATGTTGGATGAGAAGGCCTGGCTCACAGTCTCCACTCTAATTCATCTCAAAGGTGATCTATCAGGTTGAGGTCAGGACTCTGTGCAGGCCACTCAAGTTCTTCCACACCAAACTCGCTCATCCATGTCTTTATGGACTTGGTTTCGTGCACTGGTGTGCAGTCATGTTGGAACAGGAAGGGGCCATCCCCAAACTATTCCCATAAAGTTGGGAGCATGAAATTGTCCAAAATCTCTTGGTGCTGAAGCATTAAGAGGTTCTTTCACTGGAAATAAGGGGCCGAGCCCAACTCCTGAAAAACAACCCCATGCCATAATCCCCCCTCCACCAAACTTTACACTTGGCACAATGCAGTCAGACAAGTACCATTCTCCTGGCAACCACCAAACCCAGACACATCCATCGGATTGCCAGATGGAGAAGCGTGATGGGTCACTCTAGAGAACACGTCTCCACTGTTCTAGAGTCCAGTGGTGGCACTTTAACGCTTTGCATTGTGCTTGGTGATGTAAGGCTTGGATGCAGCTGCTCAGCCATGGAAACCCATTCCATGAAGCTCTCTATGCTGTTTTTGAGCTAATCTGAAGGCCACATGAAGTTTGGAGGTCTGTAGCAATTGACTGCAGAAAGTTGGTGACCTCTGCGTACTTTGTGCCTCAGCATCCGCTGACCCCGCTCTATCATTTTACATGGCCAACAACTCCTTGACTGAGTTGCTGTTGTTCCCAATCTCTTCCACTTTGTTATAATCCCACTGACAAGTTGGAATAATCCCTTTTAAATTAAATGGATTTGAAAATGTTATGTGGCATGGAGCAAAATATTTTCTTTGCAAGTGAACGTACAAAGTATCCTCTGTATAAAAAAAACTTGTACAAGTGTACCAGTACAATTAATTAAAAGTTAAGTACATAAAAGTAATGGAATAAATGTAGTGCATTACTACCCACATCTGGCTGTTTGTGAGGTTTCATGTTAGCATAATAATTCTTACAGCTGTCCAATATCATAAGAAGATGGGATGGAAGAGAAAGCACCCAGCAGTGTAAAACATGAAGCTGATGCATGAAACCTCCTCACTCTCTTGGCTCAGTGTTTCAGTGTGCGTTTGATCACTCTATAAAAGAGCGATGTGCTAATTAGTGCTGCGATTTACTCGAAAAACTAATTAACCACTTTCAGTAGATTTCACATCATATTACACTGCTGCACCTTGCCAAGCTTGATCATGAAATGCAACGCTACACTTTCTGGAAAAAGAGTTGATTTCCATGATTTCCAACTGGTTCTATGCCTTCCAAACAACAGCAGAACCTTTTCTATATAGTATTATTTGTGACAGGTTCTGTAAAAGGTGCAGCATAGGTACCTTTTTGCTTCTATAAAGCAGTATTCCTCAAACTGCCCCAGTCACAGACACATTTTTGCTCTAATTCGATTTGAGATTTGACTCAGAATTGCACTTTAAAGACACAACACTCAACTTGGACCCTCACGTCAGAGACTCAAGACTTGACTCAGATGTGTACCTCAGAGACTTGAGACTTGACTTGGGTTGACACCCCTGAGGCTTGACTCAGACTCTCACCTCTGAGACTCAAGACTTGACTGACTCACGTTAGAAACTTGAGACTTGAATCAGATTTGCACTTCAGACACCTGAGACTTGACTCAGCCTTGCACTTCTGAGACTCAACTTGGACTATTTCTTTACCTAAGAACCCCCGAAGAACCCCTTCTTTTAAGAATGTACCAGCCTTGTGGAAGCAGAACAGAAGCTTTTCAGAAGCCTAAGCACATTACAGTCCACTGAAAATATGACCTGAATGAAAGAGCGGTCGAGCGAGGCAGAAAAATGAGACTTAAATCACCAGCAATGAGCCGAAATTTAAGATGTGGAAGGTTATCAAAAAGAACATAACTTAGACTGCTAGACTAAATCCAGTCATACAAAACAGGTTGTGTCCGGACCATTGGTCCGCCGGCTTCCAGGCATTGAATAGACAGCCCAGGGCACGCAGATAAAGAGTGTACCATGTGTAATTTGGTGATGGACAAAGATATTGCTTTTTATTGCTGGAGGACACTGCCTACATGCTCCAAGACTCTGTCCTTGTCACTCGCTCGCAGCTCGTGTTCTCAGATAGTAAGGCGGGAGACACATGCCCTGTAGATATCTGGGCCCAAATGGCAGGAGAGACAAGTTTGCCCAGGCAAAGCAACAAATCTGTTCAACTGACAAACAGTAACTAGAAATTGGGCACTCTCTCTATGGCTACGTCCTCATTAGCCTTTGAAATGCCAGTCTTCCAAACAAAAACCCCCAGCAGAAGTCATGTCAATTCAATTTCAGGCTTATTCAATTAGAAAAGGAAGAGTTGGTGGCTGAGATTAATTGAAGGCAAGTTTGGCCTTTAGGAGTTTAAGTTTGGACTCCAGGGAGGAAAAACAGAAGCTCAGGTTGGGGGCAGGCACATGTCAGACTTTAACAAAAACACAGTGCAGTGATGCAAATCAAATCTTGTTCATCACCAATCAATATCGGCCTGGTCTACAGGTGCTGTGTCAGTGTAGCCGTCAGAGATGAAGACCAAGAGTTTTTTGTCCTACAGCCCCAAGTTTTGAGCCCAAACCCAAAATTTTGTTCGAACTTGACCTGAAATGAAAAACATCAATGACTTTTGTGTCTGAATTTAAGCCATTATCAAAGAAAGTGCAGAAAAAAAACCTGAAAATACAACTCTAGTTAAAGTCCCAGGTAGCAGCACTGGATTATTCATTAATAAAGTATCAAATAATATGATGAAATTATCATCTGTCCAAAATTAAGTTTAAATTCCGTTTTGACAAATTGACTCGTAACTCATAGACTTGAGACTCTGCACGTCAGGAAGTCAAGGTTTGACTTAGACACTTTAGAGACTCATGACTTGATGTCCGAACCCAATCTACACTAGATAAACAATATTGCAGGTTTAGCTGAAATTTATAATAGTGATTTGAACTTCACAACTAATAACTCAAGTTGTCAACTGAAGACTTATGACCTGATCCGACTTGCACCTCAGGGACTCAAGACATGACTCTAATTCATAACTAAGAGACACAAGACTTGATTGGAAATCACACCACTGGGGATTTAATCTGACTCTAAAACTTGAGACTTTGCCTTTGATTTGACTATGTGACTCTAAGACTGGACTGACTTACCTCAGAGACTTGAGACTTGACTTGGACTGGCAGCTCTGACACTTAAGACTTGACTCAGACTTGCACATCTGAGGCACAAGACTTGACAAAGACTTGCACCTCAGGGACTCAAGACATGACTCTAATTCATAACTAAGAGACACAAGACTTGATTGGAACTCACACCACTGGGGATTGAATCTGACTCTAAAACTTGAGACTTTGCCTTTGATTTGACTATGTGACTCAAAACTCTGAGACTTGACTGACCTACCTCAGAGACTTGAGACTTGACTTGGACTCGCATCTCTGACACTTAAGACTTGACTCAGACTTGCACATCTGAGGCACAAGACTTGACAAAGACTTGCACCTCAGAGACTTGAGACTTGACTTGGACTCGCATTTAGACACTCAAAGCTTGACTGACTCACCTCGGAGACTTGCTTGTACTCACACATCAGAGTCTTGACTTAGATGTAAACCTCTGCGACTTGACCGTCTAACCTCAGTGACTTGAGACTTGACTGAGTCACCTCAGAGACTTGACATTTGACGCACCTCTGACACTCAACTCAGATTCTTCCCCTAAAACTCGAGACTTGACTCAGATTCCCTACCTTGAAGACTTGAGACTTGACTAAAACATCTCTAGCAACCATTTTCTCCAGAAGAGGGCTACCGCCACTGAAACCTTAGCATCAGAGGGACGTGCGTAGCATCTGAAGCAAGTCATTTGTGATCTTAACAGCTGTTGACATTTGCGTCTAAATAGAATCATATTCATTTGTGCGTGTGCTGTAGCCAGCTAGACCATAAACAAACTAGTCAGACACAATGTGTCATACTCAGATGAATGTTTATTGACCCTCCACCCCAAAGCCTGCGATGTTATTATGAGAACAAATGGTGGCGCATTCCTGACCGTGGCATGGCAGGCTCGCTCCTGCTGAGGCGAGGAGGCCGCTGCCGAGAGATCGATGCTGTGTAGCTCTTGTTACCCAAATGTTCCCTAAATGCCTTTTGCTTCACTGTTGCTTTCTCCCAGAAGGCAGAATGATGTGCAGCTGCTCATAAACTCCCTTTTCCTTGCAATTTAGATGCATTTGGGACAAAAATCGACTCAGTCCATTAAAGAAATAAACAGAATGACAAAAATTAAGTATGACTGGCTTAACGCCACTAAAATGACCTGTACTGATTTGTGACTCCTTGCATGTTGTTTTAGACAGCAGTAGACTCATTGTTTGTGCAGCCCCAAGAGCTGAACAGCTCTAATTACTGCTGCCAAACCCATGCGATAAGAAATTATGTTGTCACAAACCATTTATTAGAAGATATATTCACACCATGCATTTGAACATACATGAATTCCCTTAACAATGGCAGCAGAATCAGTGTCTCGAGGCATGAGTCGGAGGCACGTGCCTCAAACGTGTACTAAAAGAATATTTTCCAACAGAATAACAATAGTAGCAATGTTCATTCATATAGCACTTTTCAATTTAGTCACATTTCAAAAAAAGAGTGCTTTATACATGAATATAAATAAAACAGTGGAAAGCTAAAAACACTGCACTATTATTTATCATTGTACTAAAGCAGGACTGGGCATTTGATTTAGCCCACCAAAAACTTACTTTAACCTACCTCCTCATAGAAGGACAGAACATGCTATATAGGACTTATTATATTGTAAAACCGTATATTTCCATTTTTGACTTTTTTCGGGTTTTGACCTCATTTGAAAATAACTGCTGCCCTTTGTATTGTATGCAAATTTCATGATGAATGGGCTAAAAGAAATGACCTAAAATTACTCTGAAAAATGTCTGGTTCCATTGACTTACATTAAAAGCAAAGTAGGTTTTTCTCTTCTCCAGTAAAGTTACCAATAACAAGGTTTTCTTCCGACAACAGCGATATTCTTATTTTTCTTGTATTTATTAACAAATCCATTTTTATGAACTTCATCTGAAACCTAGATACATTTAATTTTGGTATTTTTTTTTTTTGGCCTCCCATGACAAAAAGTTTGGGCACCCTGGTACTTAAGTATCCAAACTTGTTGTCATGATTCTTACCTAAAAGACAGTGATCAAAAAGAATTCACACTCAGTTCCTAAATGGTTCTCGGATTGGGTTTACAGTCAAAACATACTTTTCCTCCATATCAGTACATATTTGCAGAAGTAGGAGCAAGTCACTAAGTTGCAAGTAAGCCTTAAGTCCTCACACTCAAGTCCCAAATTAAGTCCCATGATAGTCGAGTCTTGATTGAAGTTTTGAGCCAGTACAGGCGAGTCTCAAGTGGAGTCCCAAGTCAATAGTCCTAATCTTAGAGTCTTAAACCAGTCAGTATGCATTCTTCAGCTAATTTATGGCCAAGCCACTGAATAAAGCTAACAAGTACTACAGCCTATTAACGAGAGTGTGTTAGCAGTATATGGCTGTATATAAATTCTTTTTATTTATCCTTACAACTAAAATACAAAATCCATGGTACACAAATAACCATGACAGGCATATAGGTATACACAAAGAGTAGTGCAACTACACATGAAAGCAATTTTATAAGTACTACTGTACTTACTTTAAAGGAAATTAAATAAAGTTTAAAGGATTCAAATGAAGACTAGCTCTGCAAACTAAAAACAACCCCTAGTTTGAATTGAATTTAGATGATGACAGAAACCAAAATGACCAAGCTGAAAGAAGTATATGGAATATACTTATATAAATAATGGTGAATGTAACAAGCTGAAGTCTATGTATTTTGCCAGCTTCGTATTTGAATTTTCCACTCCACCTTAAATGGGGCAGCAGTCAGGTGCCATAGTAACAATCTGGCTTAGCTAGTAGCTAATAAAAAAGCAAAGAGAGAGATTTAAGACGAACATTGACAACTTGTAGACGATCCCTCCAGGTGGTTTCCTGATCCGTTTAATCTGCGGCGGGAAACTGTCAAACACTAAAAAGACACTAAGCCGAAATCATTTTCTCATGCACCAGCCTCTTGTTTGAATTTTCCCATTCCACTTTAATTGGTGTAGCAGAACGGAAAAATTTGAACAAGAAGCAGATGAATGCTGGAGATGTGAGAAAAGCAGATATAGCTGAGCTACAGCTTAAAGCAGAGCAAAGTAAACCTGCATTTACAAGCAGTTTCCTGCTGGAGATGTGAGAAAAGCAGATATAGCTGAGCTACAGCTTAAAGCAGAGCAAAGTAAACCTGCATTTTCATTTAAATTGAACTTGTGAGCCTATACTAGCACATTAGCACGTACTGAGACATATTTACAGCCAAGACGGTAAAATGGACAATGTTGTGGCTGCAAAGGTGGTTTGACTTTTGCTGAAAGGACAAAATTGCTCTTCTTAACATTTGGGTTGCCAATGTCCGATACTCGGACACAGGGCTCAGTGATGCCTTTAATCCACCTCGTAACTGTATATTTGTAAGCATGGGGCAATATCTGTTCCCTGAGTAATTTCAAAATACGAACTTTAATTGGCCTGAGCAGAAGTTACAAAAGGGTTTCATATGATTGAAGAAGTCCTGTTAGTTTCTGTTTGCATAAAATCAGTTGTAAGATATATACACACATACCCATGGGCTATTTTTGTAAGCACATGAAGATGCTATCGTTAATGAAATCAGTTAGCTTGAGCCTGAAAATCACTCATCTCAGTCAGTGGTGGGCTAATTTTTCCTGACGGAGGTAAACAGACTAAAGCACTGGCAACTAGCTAAGTAATGAGGTGAGCAGAGGAGACTAAATACTGACCTGTTGTTCTCTTGCTGAGTTTCTTCAAAATCCTTATAGGAAAGTCTGTTCACTCTGTGACCATCTTTGCAGCACCACCAGGCAGTTATTTCCAGCCATACAAGACCATCCTCCTCTATCTTTGAACGGGGGGAGCCAAAATACTACAAAATACAAACTGAAGGTCAGGTTACCATTTCAATATCATATTTGAAGTCACTGATAAAATTTTGCAAAACATGGTAAATAGTAGTATTTTGCTCAGTAACACACAAATACCATGTTTTTTTGGGTTGTTCTGGCTAATATTCTGGCTCCTCAAGTGTTGGAGGGGGGCTTTCCCTACTCATGGCTTTACCAGCAAGCTGATTGGCTGTTTTCTTGACACCGTGTTGAGTGTTACAGCCTTCCTGTATTCAACCAGTGAGTGGTCTCCTGCTTTGTAATGTCTTTGGTTAGTTTTCCTGACCACACTCTCTCTTCTCCTCTTAGCTCCACTCTTCTCTCCTCCACCTATCCATTTTGCGAAGATGGGAACACACAAACCACAATGTTGTACGCTAGTTAACTAAACTAGCTAGCCAGATAGTTGCACAACACTTCTCGATTTAATATCAATCACTGTGCACATACTGTGTCTCAGCTTTAAGAAGACCAGTTGTGAGGTTTTTTCCACATATTAATGGATGTGGCTGCTCTAGTTTAGTTAATCTTTTGTTCTACTGGTCTGGTCAGTCTACCTGACAGGTCAGGCTACCTGACCGGACAATCTCCTGGTACTCCCAATTGGCAGTCCGAACCTGGAAGGGCCCAGAAAAAAACTGGGGTCCAGTTACTGCGGGGTGCAACTGCCCATTCTGCCACTGCCCATAATATGCAAATAAAACTGTTCCATAAATCACATTTTACAATGTAGTAACGAAGAAGTTACTGCATTAATAAGCCTTAATAAGGGCATTACACGAGCATTACGGTGCTTATTTCACTCATGTTAATGGCTAATAATGTAGTATGCAGCTACAGGCTTGTTAAAGCTTATTAAAAGCAGTAAACATGTCTGAAAATGCTTTGCCCCCATAATTACTATTCAATAATGTACCAATAAGCTGCCTGTACCAACTAACGGCTTGTTGAGGCTTAATAAGGGAATTTTTTGCTCAACTATACTGAAGTGTTACCATTTTCTTTTTAATTACATTGTATAAGACCAAATCAGAGAATATCTTACAAAGTCTCTATAGGGTATTAATGCTTTGCTGGCTGGAGGACTTTTGTAAATAGAAATGTGCCTCTACTTATTCTTGTATTTCAAATGAAAATCTTTGCTTCAGAGTCAAGCACACAATGTTTCCAGGCATTAGGACAAGTCCTTGCCACATTGCGGCAGCTATCTTCTGACAACCTTCAACAGAACACAACCTTCCACCAAGAGAAGGTACACTGGCTTCAGTTCCTCTGGTTTCTCAGCAGCAGGCCACCTTCCAGATCAAACATCACGGTGCTTTCATGGCCAGTAGCTTTTAATCAGCTCCAACCCCAGCACAGTCCTGGTGCCTGGGCTAATATTGATTCTGTTATTTTTGTGGCAATGTGTCCGTCATGAGTAACAAAGCTGAGATGTATTGAAGAAGGCCACTTTCTTGCCACTGGTCTTGTTCATCCAGCCACTATCCTCTTGAAAACAGCAGAAAAACAGATCACGACTCCACTGTCATTGTCCAGGCACATTATAGTCCCCTGAGGTATGAACAATACAAATATGCCCTCGAATGTGGAATTGGAATTCCTCCATTTTTTCCAACTGTTTGCATAATTCAGTCACTGAGATGTAAACATAGGCATTCAGAGTGGCTTGATGTGATGCTGCAATTAAGCTTCAATGGTAATTACACAAATGGTGTTAACAGACAATTGCCATGCACTGTGCCATTGTTAACCAAACCCTAATCTGAGATCTTCAGAATTCACAGAAAGCATTTGCATGTCTAAGCACTGTACACCATCAGCGTAAATGTTACAAGCGTGCACTGCATTTCTTCCACAGCAAGTGTGATGCGTCATTAGGGACCTGCACTGAAGATACCTGGGTCAATACAAACAGGATTACTCAATGCAAACACATACTCAGTGCAAACAGATAAAAAAGCCTGCTCAATATTCAAGTACAGCGTGTCACTGTTTGACATTCCCACACTAATCTTGTGATCTATTAAACAACATGCCAGAAAATCATAATTACTCCTGGTCCTTGGATCAGTACATGCTGGGAGTCAATACTCCAATGCAGACATGTGCACAGACAAACCCAGGGGGCTGGGGGTTGGGATCTAAGCCCCTGTATTTTCACCCTAAGATTGCCCTCTTCGATGGTGTGCATAGTAATTATGTTCTATATGGCCATTCATCAAGACTAGTTTCAGAATAGGGCTTGTGGTTCAGTTCAGGTTTCACGTTTCTTGCTGTTAGCTGCCCTCTCTGGTGCAGTGTCAGCACCTCAATATCTGCAACTTTCAATTAGACACAAGCATCAACACATCGCTGTAAATCCCACCAATAACACTTTTTAAGAAAGTGTCACATTCCATAATGTAGTTATTTTTAACCACAACTAAGCAATCAACTATAATAGGCACTAATAACTTGCAAGGTCAAGTTTTAGGTAGTGTAAAAGTAAACAGCGATGGATTCTGTAAGGGGGAGCGAGGAGGCAGACGCATACGCTGAGATAAGCGAGATTTATTAGGGGCAAATCCAGGGTCGTAGTCAGAACAGTCCAGGGTCAATGAGCCGACACGGACAGATCGAGGGTAAGACATGACAACAACCAGAGCGACCAGCAAACAGACTTCAAACAAAGACCAATACAATGACAATACAAAGACTGGCAAACACAAGGGGCAAACACAGGGCTTAAATACACGTAACAATGAGGGACAGGTGAATACAATCAGGGGCGGAGTTACAAAACCAAAACACGAGCACATGGACAGGACTGGGAGGAGCCAACCGTGACAGTACCCCCCCCCAAAGGCACGCACACCGAGGCGTGCCAACCAAAAACAGAACCAAAGCAGACACAGGAGACCAAAAACCAAAACAAACTACACAGAGACAGGCAAAGACACAGGAGCAAGAGAACACGAAACCACGGGCACAGGCTCAGGAGCAGAGGCAGAAACGGGCACAGAGGCAGAAACACAAGAAACCGACACAGACGCAGAACCACAAGAGGCAGAAACAGGCACAGAGGAAGAACCACAAGAAACAGGAACAGACACAGACGGAGACACACCAGACACAGGAACAGACACAGATGGAGACACACCAGACACAGGAACAGACGAAACAGAACGAGGACAAAAAACGGAGGGAGGACGAGGAGGCACAACACAAAACGACGCCGAACGAGAGACGACCGGAGACACAGGACGAGGAAAACAAGAACGAACAACAGACCACGCAAAAGACAGGGGAACAGGCACCAGGACAGACACAGGAACGAAAACGGGCACGGAAACAGAAACAGGAACAGAAACAAAAGGAGACACAGGAACGGGAACCACAACGGGAAAGGGAACTGAGACAGACACAACAGTAGGGAAAAGGACAAAACCAGGTACAGAACAAGGCAGAAACAAAGGAACGGAAACAGACACAGAAGGCACAGAAGGACCACGGGGAACAGGGACAGAAACGGGATTCCCAGGGGGAACAGACACAGACGAGGGCGGGATGGGTGGGAACAAAGGGGATGTAACGTCCACGGAGGCAGGCGGGCCTGCTACGACGTCCACGGAGGCAGGCGGGCCTGCTACGACGTCCACGGAGGCAGGCGGGCCTGCTACGACGTCCGCGGCGACTGGCGGCGGGTCCGGAGGCGCGGCGACTGGCGGCGGGTCCGGAGGCGCGGCGACTGGCGGCGGGTCCGGAGGCGCAGCGACTGGCGGCGGGTCCGGAGGCGAGGCGACTGGCGGCGGGTCCGGAGGCGCAGGCGTGCCGCGGGGTGCGGCCACGGGATCAGAAGTGCCGCGGGGTGCGGCCACGGGATCAGAAGTGCCGCGGGGTGCGGCCACGGGATCAAGCTTTCGGGCTGGGGACCTCTGCTCCAACCTGGAGGAACACACAGATACTGGACCCACTCGGCCGTTCCCAAAGCTCACTCGAGCGATTGGCAGCTCGCAGTGACGCTTGCGAACGAGCCGTGTACCAAAAAACGGGTCATCTGAATGTTCGTTCCGTCTGACCCCGTCTTGCACTGCAGGTCGCTCCTCCCTGCAGTGGCGCTCAAGACGGGCAGACCCAAGGCGCTTACCTGAGCTCTCGTCGCCCGGATACAAGGCGGGAAGGCCCTCCGCTTTCTTGCGGGACCGACGAGACGCTCGTGTTCCCCCAGCGCCAGGGGATTTGCTGTCTCCGGCTTGGTGGCGTTGGGACACGGCGAACTCGGGCTGCTTTGAAACAGCTGGAGTTTCGTCCCAACGGAACAACCACATGCCGGAGTCTCGCTTACCTGCTGCGTCCTGTGTAGGCCAGTCTTTCTGTAAGGGGGAGCGAGGAGGCGGACGCATACGCTGAGATAAGCGAGATTTATTAGGGGCAAATCCAGGGTCGTAGTCAGAACAGTCCAGGGTCAATGAGCCGACACGGACAGATCGAGGGTAAGACATGACAACAACCAGAGCGACCAGCAAACAGACTTCAAACAAAGACCAATACAATGACAATACAAAGACTGGCAAACACAAGGGGCAAACACAGGGCTTAAATACACGTAACAATGAGGGACAGGTGAATACAATCAGGGGCGGAGTTACAAAACCAAAACACGAGCACATGGACAGGACTGGGAGGAGCCAACCGTGACAGATTCCAGGCTTGGTGGAGCTCTTATATAAGCAATATCATAGCAATTAGATAGCATAGTTGGTATCATTGCATCCTTGTATACTGAGAAAAGACCAAATCCCTGTTTGGTGAGTAAAGCTCACTTCTTGGCTACCTTTGGAAAACACAAATTTCCAAAGATGCTGAGATGTAAAACAAGTCATTCAGATTGGTTTGGTGTGAAATGGTTGATTGTACACACTCCAGTTTTCTTTACAGTGGTGGTGATAGGAACCAGGGCTTGCCATGACTACAACACAAATATAGCCATTTTATTATATTACATTATATACGAAGTTAATAAACCATAGATGCATTTTTTAAAATATATAATATATATAATTTGTAATAATATATTATTTAAAAAATTTTGTCTAATACGTTCCTGTGATTTTTGCTTTAACCGAATATCAGAAAACACACTCAATCCTGTTTGTTGGGATGTAAACATGTGGTTGTGAAAGCCACCAACACCGAAAAATTATTGCAGTTATATCAAATAATTGCAATCAGGTAAATGTGTAATAATTGTGACAGGCTGAAAACAAGGTGACCATGGCTATTTATTTTCTAACAATGTACTACATTTTGAAATGCCCGATTTTGTGCCCCAAGTGCAATGTGTTGACCATCCACTGTCCGGACACTTTCAATGCACATCACCGCAAATATACCAAAAAAATCTTTGATCATTCCATTTACTACATGAACAAAATTAATATGGCAATTTTCTGCTAATTTTAGTCCTCAAATTCCATGTATTTTGTAACACCGGGGAGCGAGGAGGTGGACGCATACGCTGAGATAAGCGACTTTTATTGAGGGCAAATCCAGGGTCGTGGTCATGACAGTCCAGGTTCATATAGCCAACATGGATCAAATGGGGGACAGACATGATGAAATACAACCACAAAACCAAACACTTCCAACAGAACAATCAAACAACAATTCAAACATCAAGCAAACAAAACCAACCAGAAACTCAGGAAAACACAGGGCTTAAATACAAACAGGGATAACGAGGGATAACCGGACACAGGTGGAAAACAGGTGGGAACAATCAGGGGCAGAGTCACAAAACAAGGGGGCCGGACTGGGAAGAAATCAAAAGAAAAGCACATGACAGGACTGAAAGGTAAACAAAAGCACATGAGGAGGAGCCAATTGTGAGATATTTGTTACATTTACAATATGAAATGTGATGTCACTTTTGCACAGACCACATTTTAGGTTCAATTATTTTCCCAGTATGTTCAAATGAAGCAAATAACCATAACTGTGCATTAAAATGTGTACAACTGTGCTCCTGTAGAGCACTTACTTAGAAAACCAACTCATGTCATTTGACCAGAGGTGCCCAAACTTTTGCACAGACTGTACACAACACTCAATATACTTTTTTCAGTGACGTTTCACCCTTTTTTCCAACCAGGCCTCATCCTTGTCCTCAGTGTTGTCCTGTACAGGCTTCTGTTGACGCCTACGTTTGCTGTTGCTACAGAATAAGGACAATAGTGACATATTTACCCATTTGTGCTTTTGTGAAGAGTAAGAACCTTCCCAAGCTGCTGTTTCTAATTCCTGCTATTTGCATCCTGACTGCAAGGAGACCTACCAAGCTTTCATGTTAGCGTTAGTATGTGGTGTGGCCCCAGCAGGCTACAATGGACATACAAAGGTGTGCTGAGCAAACCTATTACAGTGTATGGCTGGGTCAGAGGGGGTGCTGCTGCGGGTGCGATAACTGCTGACCTCAGATCAAAGCTAAGCTGTTTGGACAGGCCCAGTAATGAAGACGCTCAGGCTATTTTCACTGCTGTCAGACAGAGCACCCTTCGCCTGGCAGCCTCTAAACAGGCACCCCGGTCCTGTTGACTCCCCGCTGAGTTTTTCCACGCACAAATCTGAGGGAAAAAGCCAAGAACATCTAACCTTGTGACATGACAGAAGACGAAGACAAGCTGCAACAGGGTAACTGTGAAAACACAACACAAGTGACCTTCCAGGCAAGAAGGAGAGATCTTAGAAAATGTGAAAATAAACAGGCTGAGAAGCGTCACTCCAGTGCATCAAATCAGGCTGAAATCGCCTCTGCATTTTGGCTCTATGTCGCCATCAAAAGCTATTACCTGTCTACGTGTTTGTCTATTCACAATCTCCAGCAAATCACAGCATTTCTGAATCTTCATCAAAAGAAACGGTTGCGGCATAAACACTCAGAGCAATTCAAGCAGACTGGGAGCGCTACTCCTCTGCATCGGACCAACTTTTTTCCCCTCTCTTCGCCTTGCGCGAAGGGCTTGGCAGATTGCTCCCTGAAAACATCCTTTTATCTGAGTGTTGCAGGCCTATTTTCACTTGCGTTGCTTCTCTCCTTCAGCTGCTAGCAAAGGCTCATCAAACCCATTTTCCAATCCATTCCCTTTGAGCATCTCTTCTTGTGGAATTCATAGTTGTACAACATCAGGCACCCCACTGCTCAAATTCGCAACCAATTTGAAATATTTTGAGACATGCATATGACTCGGGATTGGCAGACACGTCCACACTTATGTAATTACAAGGCGTGAAGGACCGCCTGGGTCGCTACCCAGATGCCCGTCGTGGCCCCCCATTCTAATATCCGTCTGAAGTTCCCTTAATTAGAATGCAAATGCAACATACTGCACTTATTGCCAAGCAGTCTCAGATCTCGGGTTTCAGTTATTGGACGTGCATGTAGATGGATGTTATGATGATATTCCAGTGCTTCGAATCAATATGACAATGCTGAATGCTAGAGATAGGGAGCTGCAAATAGAGGATGACGCACGTGTGCTTGGTTCCAGTCCAGGCACTGGTCTGGGTCCAGGCGTCTGACAAATGCACTTAAAGGCGCTCTTTCTTTATCGTCAATCACCTCGCATAATGAGTTTTCGCAGTGTCTGCCACTAATTGAAAAAGTGACAAATAGAAAACACAATCCCTCACGTTAATTCATTATGCTTCCCAGCAAAAGGCACCGCAGCTGAGTGAAGCAGGGACTATCTCTGAATATTCATGGAGAAAGAGAGAGAGAGAGAAAGGTGGAGAGGGAGAGTTGAAGAAGTTACGAGTATGGTGGCCAACGTCACTGGATTTGACACCACTCCTATTCCTACAGTTCACCTGGAATTTATTCATGTGAATTCCCAACATCCTACTGGGAGAGCGAAAGGATTGTTTACATGCAGGCTGATTAATAATCCAACTAATAGCTCAATCAGAATAGAACACATCCGTATATACACTAGACCAGTCCAACTGAAGCCAAATGGAATATAATTTCTATCTGATGGAACGAGGAGGGAAATCCTGTAAATAATGCATTTAAAACAGTGATGCAATTCACACATCACATTGACCATCAGGACTTACCCTGTGTCGAGAGTGACTTCGAGAAGATTTTAGTGATGATCCAGTGAATAAACCAGTGCAGAAATCCCTCCCATTCAAATCCTGCTTTTACATCTAAATAAATCTCCATTTAAGTCCCCACAACAACATGTTCGGCGTAGAACCTCTCCTCATGTCTCAAACAGTCCTCTAAATTGACTAAAACTCTCAGTTTAGTGTTGATAAACAGAAATTTACAGCTAAATGCACCCAAACCCATTTTCCAATCCATTCCCTTTGAGCATCTCTTCTTGTGGAATTCATAGTTGTACAACATCAGGCACCCCACTGCTCAAAAGTACACCTCACTGTACAAAAGGACTCAAAATGCAGTCACACTTACAAAACTGAGGCAAAAGGTTAGCCATGTGTTATCTGAGCTGAGAGAGTGGGGGATTTGGAGTATTAAAGTATTAAAGAGTACAGAGTATTAAAAATATCTGATATTAAATATGCAACTCAATTTATAATTAAAAACAAAACCTGCCTTACTGTGTATAAGAGATTTAGCACTCAGCATGAACCCAAGAGGACAGAAAATCAATGAAAAACATGTCCACCTAATGCTAAATGTTCGTTTTTTACTACTAATAATTAACAGAATGAATCACCATCAAAATCCTTGCACTTTCAGCTCACAGACCCCCCAGACTAATTTCTGAAAAGGGGTCTGAGCAAAAATTTCACAGGCACTAGGTACATTTTTGATGAAAAATGACCCAAATTCATAAAGATATCAAATTTCTGTTAGCAACTACATCTCAAGGAATGATACGTCTGAGTAGCCCAAGGTCTCCTGAAAATAACAACATATGGGATGTGTGATTGTCTTATGAAAATATTTTATAACTGCAATTATAAATGTAGTTGACCCAAAATACCAAAACAAAATCCTAAAAAATTCTAGGGTTTCAAGGGTTAATAGAAGAATAATAACCATGTAAAATAACCATGTAAACCCATGTATCTGATTACATTCCCTATCGGAAAGTTTGCGTCCGTTCTGCATGTGCGTCGTGTCAAAGTTTATACTGTTCAACATAGCAGAGCAGTACCTGGTCTGCAGAGGAGACAAAGTTGATGCTCTGATCTTTAAAAGACGGCAGTGGGACGGACGTCCAGCTTATGTGCCTCAGAGCACATAAGGACATGTGACGTATTCTTGAGTCTGTCATCAGTCTCACTCTGACTGATGCTCGTTGTCATTGTAACGTCAGCACTAAGTGGCATTCAACTATGTTGTTCAGTGCTTCTGCATGTGTTGTGTAGTCTCTATGTAGGCCCCCTTAAATACTCCACTAACTTTTCTACAATATGTTTAGAAACAAATGTCTTTTTTTCCTTTACAGGGACTTTAGGAATAAATCAAATGTGTTGGGTTTTGTGCCACTTTCCCTTCATTTAAAACCCTTTTTTTAAAGCTGGAATTGCCTACTAACTCGAGAGCACATTGACGCCAGGCAGCAGTCCGCTCCTGCGAAGACTTGTGAAGGAAATGTTGTCTTTGTTCGCGTCTTCTTCTCTCCGTCATGGCTATTGACAACACTGTACTACAACACTGTACACGCAAACAGAACACTTCATAACAAGGCGTGAGTCTCGGCTGTTTCCTTCTCGATGTAAGGGGGAAAAGAAGCGCTGCGGTGCTTTCTTGACAGTTTCCCTTCCTGTCTTTCCGCGCTCTGAGAATTATTTATGAAGCTGGTTTATGATGTATCTCTTACCTGTAAGATTCAGATAGGTACGCGTCCTCCATGGTGCTACGCCGAGATTCCCTGCAGCGGAGGATATGGGTGGATTTCTCCGAAGTGTCCCATGAGTTTGGAGCGTGTTTTCTGTATTTTAGGCCAGGTATTGTGGAAAAAAGGTGGCTGGCGTGAGCCTTTCCTGCAGTGAAGTGCTTGATTGTGGTGTTAATACAGATGGCGTTTTCCCCACGAGGCCTTTCGGCTTCCACCGGTTTAAAATATTCATACAACGAGGAGATGGCGGTGGATTGCGCGCAGGCCACAGTGGGCCTCAACACAAAAAAACATTCACACCCATTTTGCGTTGTTTTTTTTTTCTTCTTTTCACTCTCATGCTGCAGTTTCACAGTGGAGGGCTGATAAAAAAATAACAGCGCCCTGCTTATTGGTGCTTTGTTAAAAGACAATTTCATGCACAAGTGCTTTAACCTTTTCCCATCTTCACCGCTGCTGCTTGCTTTCTACCATCTGCAGCACTGTGGACCCATTGTGGAGATTTTGGAGATGGGGGCTCAAGGGAAAAGAGGGCAGACTTAATTTAATTTGCAGCATATTGCAACGAGTCTTCTCAATAGACACAGTGCTAGCGTGTTTCAGAGGGCTCTTAAAGGTGAAATCCACCAAAGTGGTGTAGATGTAAACAAAGTCTTTCAGAGGGGTTTGGTTTGAGATGCTCTATTTTCGAGAAAATTAGAACCGTTCACAGTGCCGGTGATAGGAACCAGAAGCTTGATTGCCTCTAAAAGCTTCACAGAAAAGATGCTTTTTATCTAAAACTTATTGTCAAAGTCCATTCATGGCAGAGAGTACATTTAGGACACTTTACGGCAAAACAGTTCCCAAAGAAAACCTTCATATTTTTACCATCATCAGCATTGGGGTATTATTTTATTTTAGGGAAAACAGCGGCGATTTATTGAGGTCTTGTTCTTTGTGTATCATAGAGACTTGCTTGCTTAAGCAAGAATGAATGCTTTATGAATGCACTATAAATTGAGCTTCCAAAAGTAGATGTCTGATCTGCACTTAATGCTTAATACAAATGTCGTTAAGACGTTGTTATGCAATTACTGAGCAGGACCTTTCATCTGAATTCACATCTTTTATATTGATAACAATATGTGACAGTTGATTTCCATTCTGCCAGCAGGAGGGTCACTAGGAGACCTGAAGAAAGAGGTTAATGCACAACCCCAATTCCAAAAAAGTTGAAATGCTAAGCAAAATGTAAAATCATGCAATCATGTCCAAAATATTTAAAGGCAGATTTAATACAAAGTAATAATACAGAAAGAAAATAATACAAAGACAAAATATGAAATGTTGAAAAAGAGAAAGTTTTTAATATATATATGCCCGTTTTACATTTGATACCAGTAACATGTTTTTAAAAAGTTGGCTCAGGGCAACGGAAGACTAGTGAAGTTGTACAATGAAAAACAATATCTGGTGGTTAATTGGCAATAGATCAGTAACATGACTGGGTAAAATAAAAGCATCCCAGAGAGGCTAAGACTTTCAGAAGTAAAGATGAGGAGGGGTTCCACCCACTGTGAAAGACTGCACAAGCAAATGCTGTTTAAAAATAATGTTTGTCAACATAAAATAGCAAAGAACTTTTGCTTTTCATCATCTACAGTGCATAATAAGATTAAAAGAAATGAAAAGAATCAGATAATCGAGCGAAATCTCTCCATGCAAGGGACAAGGCCAAAAATCAACAATGCACATCTGTGATCTTTAGGCCCTCAGGCAGCATTGCATTAAAACCAGATACAGTTCAGCAGTGGAAAACACTGCATGGGCTCAGGAACCCTTCCAAAAACTACTGTCTATGAACATAGCTGATTGTTGCAAACACAAGTTAAAGCACTATAAAGCAAGAAGAAACCATATGTAAACAGGATCCAGAAACACTGCCACCTTCTCTGGGCCCGAGCTCATTTATGATGGACTGAGGCAAAGTTGAAAAGTGTCCTGTGGTCCTCCGACGAATTACGAAACAAAAAATACAGCAAAGGAGACCCCGAATTTTTAAGCAGCTGAAATCCTGTAGTAAGCAAGAATGAAAAAACATTGCTTTCCTCATTGGTTTCCTCAGTTCCCAACACTTAAAAAAGTGTTAAAAGAAGAGTTGATGCAACACAGTGGTAAACATGCCCCTGTTCCAACTTTTTTGGAACATATTGTTGGCACCAGGTTCAAAATAGGCATCTATTTAAATTAATTAATTAATTAATTTCTCAGTTTCAACATTTGACATGTTGTTTTTATACTTTTTTTTCAGTTAAATATAGAGTTTAGATGATTTGCACATCATTGCATTCTATTTTTATTTGCTTTTTGCACAGTGACTCAACTTTTTTAGAAATCGGGTTGTGTGACTGGCATCATTTGATTCTTATAGATTCTAGTTAGTGTCTAGTGCTTAGCTTAATGTAAGTTTATGACTTCCATTCAATGTGTCATTAATGCTTCAAGATGCATTCTATATTCTAAAGTATAGTTGTGGCCCCTAAATGTTTGCATGTAACACTCACTGTCCACTTTATTAGGTACAGGTTCAATTGCTTGTTAACACAAATAGCTAATCAGCCAATCACACGGCCGCAACTCAATGCATTTAGGCATGTAGAGGTGGTCAAGACAACTTGCTGAAGTGCAGTGAGTATTTCAGAAACTGCTGATCTGCTGGGATTTTCACGCACAACCATCTCTAGGGTTTACAGAGAACGGTCCGAAAAAGAGGAAACATCCAGTGAGCGGTCAGTTGTGTGGACAAAAATGCCTTGTTGATGTGAGAGGTCAGAGGAGAATGGGCAGACTGGTTCCAGATGATAGAAAGGCAACAGTAACCAACCAGAATCTCTGAGGAACGTTTCCAACACCTTGTTGAAAGTTTGCCATGAAGAATTAAGACGGTTCTGAAGGCAAAAGGGGGTCCAACCTTTTACTAGCATAATAAAGTGGCCAGTGAGTGTATTTACATGTTATGTATTCAATCTTATTGGCAACCAAAATACCATTAAAAAGGTGTTGAAATTGCTGAAATATGCTCCAAATTAACTTTGGACATAAGAATAAAATGGTACCAATTATGCACCAATACAACGTAACCTTAGATCATAGCACATGCTAAATAACATGTGTAAGGCCTTAATAAAGTATTTATTGTGCATTATTACAACTAGTAATGCAACTATGAGTTATTTTCACCAGTGCTGTACAAGTTTGGTGTACTACAATGTTGTCCACCATTCTAGATAATTGCTATGAAATTGCACCTCAAACGAAGAGCTCCACCATATCTGGCATACATCCCTGTTCTTTAACTAAAACATGGTTTAGCAACTGGTGCTTTTATGGTTGTTGTCGAGGTTAGAATACATCCACAATATGGTATGTGACACCTTCTTAAACATTATCAGTCTTTCACTGGTGAGATCTGTGGTGATGCGAGCATGCATGACAAGCTGAGGTCATTCAGGTGCCTCTACTACACTAGAGAGGGCACCCAAGAGCAAATGGAACGCAAGCCGAGCCACAAGCTCTTTTCTGCCTGAATATTGATTGGAATTGTTATCTGTTTGCATTGACTTATCTTGTTTGCAACGACCCAAGTATCCGTGCAGGTCCCTAATGACATTTGCTCTGAAAGGAATGTACAGCACACTTCTAACAACTATACTGACGCATAGCTCAGGAATGCAAATGCTTTGCGTAAATTCAGATCTCACAATCTTTCTAGAGCTTGGTTAACAATGGCACAGTGTGTTAACATTAGTTTTTGTAATTACCAATTATGCTTAATCACAGCTAATACATTTTAGGACTCATAACGATTAGCCCAGACCAATCTCGGCCTCTACCTTCCACACTAGCTTCCTACATTTCCAGGCTGTCCTTGATCTGCAGTTTCAGTTGTCTTATCCCTCAGCAATGGTGTATTGCGTTGTCAAACAGTCAACAGCTAACTGATCAAATAATTAATCAAACCACAGAAGTGCAACCGAATTCAATTAAGGTATTTTATGAAGTGCGCATGCAAAGTCTTCCTCGGCATCCAACATTGTGAAGAAACGTTTCCTGCAAAAACTTTTCTTGTATTCAACAGTCCTGTCAGTGCAAGAGTTTTTCAAATACATTCTGGATGACCAATTATGTGAAGTCAGTGAAGTCATTAGTAGCGCAGCAGTTACTGACTAGTAAGCGGATGGTCGCTTGTGGGTACCATGGAGAATGGGCCTTGGATGGTTGAACTCTTGACCAAGGCATTTAAACTGTAACTGTGTTCTATGGGTACAATCCTCGTTACCCTAATTTCCTCCTCTTCGGACCATGGCTATGTGAGGAAGTCGCTTTCCCTTGACGCATTTCCACCCTACTTGCTTAACATTTTGCCTTTTCCAGGTGCAGCTGACCTGCTGTTCATTCTTTTGATTGGCTGGCAGATGGGCATAGGAGGACTTGCTGATTTTATCATTTTGTCATTTTCATGTAAAAGAGCATGATCATTTTTACAGTACAAGCTATGAAACTCTCACTCGTGATAGCAAGCCAGAGAAACATCCCTCAACTGTGTGAATGCTAGCTAGCTACACAAGTTTTATTTAAACACTGTGGTCATGTCGTTATCAGTGTCAGGGTGAATTGGCTGGTCAACATGCTTATTCCAAGCCTAAAGCCACCAAATAGACAGCCCTTCAGAAGTTAGTGTTTTATTATGTTGCTTCCTCCACTGAGTGGAATCAGAATGTTCAAACCATAGTAAGAGATTTCAAACTGGGGATCGAACTGACGACCTTCCGGTCACAAGGCTGGTTCCTTGACCTCCAGTCCATGACTGCCAACCCAACATTTAACCAGGGGCAATCAAACTTTTCATATGACTGTATCATTTAAGCTGACGGCTCATATGATGCATGACCTACATTGGCAAGCGTCATTTTTAATCAGTTCTTTTCTGGTTGAAACTTCACGAGTCTTAAGTTGTGCCATCCCTGGCCTACAATTCTGGACATGCCACTGGCAAGGATGTGGTTCTCTGGTGATGCAAAAGGTACCTTGTGGCTTCATAGTGAATGCCACCAGTCTAACACAGAATTGACAGATGTCTGTGAGGAGCCAGATAAAGCTTACATTGATACCATCCCCGTGCCTAGTCCTAACCTCACTCTTAACCTTAAACCCTATAAAAACAGTGCTGTGAGATCAGACGAAAAGTAAACCTACTACTATATTATGGTTTAAAGATGAGGAGGTGGGGTATAATTGCAGAGTACAAGAAAAGCGTAAGCCTCAGCAAAGCTTAATCTCTGTAGATCGCATGTGTGGGGTGGTGGGTGTGAAACAGCCTAAAACCCTGAGCTAAACCCGGATCAAATGTGCCAACACTCATCACTCGTAGATGTAGCTTTGAAGTGAGGCAGCTGGAGATGCTTGGGAGAACAAGAAAGGAGGAGAACGAGAGTAACTCCGTCTCTCTTCTGTCTCCCGATTCTCAAATCTCCTATGATATGAGTTATTTTGCATTTGAGAGGCAAAGTAGGTTCCGAAAATGGTGAAATGAATTGCCACTTAGCAGTGCTTTTCAGATGAAAGCTTTGTTTCCCAAAAGATCGCTGATCAGTGCTAATTTCATAGCGCATCATATGAGCTAGCAGCTTAGATGATACAGTCATATGAAAAGTTTGAACGCCCCCAGTCAAATGACATGTTTTGTTTTTATTTTCCAAGTGAAAACAAGTTAGCTCGTTCTCTACAGGGAGTAAACTGAAATATGGCCTTAACTTTTTTATAAGCCACTTTTTTCTAATATATTTAATGCAGCAAATATGCTGTCACTGTATATTAAAATGACGGAAGTGTGTTCGTTTTATTTCACTTACAAAATCAACAAAACAATGTGACCGGGGTGGCAAAACATTTGCATACAAATGTCATTGAGGAACACTTCAGGAAAGCCATTTTTTGTTGTTCAGTATCTTCGTGTATGTTCATAGCATTCTCTGCTGCAACCCAAGAGAATCTGTAGATTTTTAGAGTTTTAAGATGATGAAAGTTCAATTCAACTTCAGTTGACACTTATACAAAACTAAATTTCTCTTGCACTGCACAAGCTAGAGCCATGTGCAACTCACTGTGGAACAGGGGGATGTAATGCACTTATTAAGCCTTTACAAACTAGTAGTTGATCATTAACTAGCTGTTTATTACTACATTATTAAGCAGCAACTAGGGTAAAATATACAGCTCTGAGTATGCAAGTAGTTGGTAACTCAGCATGATTGGTAATCAATTATTTACTTCCAAAGGTTAAAAATGACAGAGTGTATAGAATAATATTTATTAATTTATTATTGTTATATCTATTATTTCTATTGCATGTGAACTGAACTAAACGAAATGTTTATTTTACCTCAGTCTTGCCCACTTCTGGTTTCAGTCTTGTCTCAGTAAGGCTTAATAAGAGCTTTGGAAAAGATATAATTCACCATAGTCACTGCTTAACATAGTAGTCGGCAGCCAGTTAACTTGTAGTAATTAGCTGGATAAGTTACCAAATCACCCAAGTTACTGTTTAATAATGTGTAATAAGTAGACAGTTAATTACCAACTACTGGCTTGATAAGGCCTAATAAGCACATTAAAAGGACATTATAATGTCCACTTACAAAATAAGTGTGCTCAAAATAAGTGTGCTAGATGCTGTCTTCACGGACATCTTCAACATCTCACTGGAGCAGACTGCTGTCCCAACATGCTTTACCATCATCTCAGGGTGAAGTGAGTCCTGCGTCACCAGCCTGAATGACTACCACTTGTTTGTGCTAACCTCGATTGTCAAGGATCTGGTCAAGGCACATTTTAAGGAATTTCATTCCATTAACATTGTATCCCCCACCAGACCTACAAGCAAAACAACCCCACTGAGGACGCCATAACCACCTGGCAAATCCAGCTCAGCATTCAATACCATCTTGTCCAAATCAGTCAGCAAACTCAATTCATTTGGACCTAGCTCATCTCTCTGTAACTGGGTTCTGGACAGACAGGATCCAGCATAGACTATCCTACTACATCACTCTGAACACCTAGTCAAGTCAAAGTTTATTTTGTATAGTGCTTTTTCCAACAGGCTTAGTCACAAAACAGCTTTA
The DNA here is from genome assembly GCF_015220715.1 of Pygocentrus nattereri. NCBI lineage: Eukaryota > Metazoa > Chordata > Actinopteri > Characiformes > Serrasalmidae > Pygocentrus > Pygocentrus nattereri. The sequence goes on along the minus strand of NC_051223.1, from coordinate 6,117,634 downwards.
CAGAAAAATCTGGGGACAAGCCACCATGCACCTCAACTATGGCAACATTGGCAAAGAAAAGCTCTCTAAGAGAAAGAAGAAGAAACCTTGAGAGGAACCAAGACTCAAGGGGAACGCATCCTCCTCTGGTTGACCATAGATAGCAAATCAATAACACAAGAGCAATATTAACAGAGAATAAGGTTTCAATGTTGGTATAAAATATTAAAATACAGAAAAGGGGAGAAGCAGGTGAGGCCATGGCTATAATAAACAGTTCAAGTCTGGGTATGCAGCAATATCATCAAAACTGGTGATGTTTACACAGCGTTACAACAGTAGGATGCTCCATGGTGGTCAAACTGGTCCAGAAGATGGACAAGCGGTTGGCACCCCACCAACACAAAAGAAGCAACAGCATCAGACGGCACATAATAGGCAGTTGTTCAGCTCAGCAAAGAAAGAAAGAGTTCGGTTAATTAGTTAGTTCAGTTAAGAGTGCAGCAGAAACTCTAGATTTTACAGCCTCACTAAAAGCGTTGTTTACTGAGTCCTCTGTACACCCTGGACTGCTTCGCCAAACATCAGAACAATCACTTTATCAAGTTTGCTGATGAACCTGCCGGTGTGTGGCTCATCTCCGACTACAATGAGACAGCCTACGGACAAGAAGTGAGGCGGCTGGAGTTCGGAAGCAAGGACACCAATAAAACTCTGAATGTGACCAAGACAAAAGAAATTAGGGTAGAATTCAGAAGGACACAGGGGTACAGCAGTGGAGTGCACAGCTTCAAGTTCCTGGGAGTGGACATCTTCTGGTCTTGAACATCTTCTCCTTAGTGAAGACGGCACAGCAGCATCTCTACTTCCAAAGGAGACTGAAGAGGGCTGGCCTACACACACCCATCCTCAATCCCACCACTGCCAAATCCTTATAGTGGCTTAGTGGTTAGAGCTCAGGGTGATTGCTCATGGGATTGTGGGTTCAATTCCTGGGTCCGCTGTTAAGCCTATTAGCCAGGCCCTTCACAGAGGGTAAAGGGCCTTGCTCAAGGGTCCAACAGTGGCAGCCTAGTGGGCCAAGAGGGGCTGTTCCAGGGGGGCTGTATCATAGATGATCCTGTGCTCTGACACCCATGTTCAAAGTTGAGATGTATGAAGAAAAGAATTTCTTGGTATTGTGCAAGTAGAATGACAATAAAGGTTCTTAACTTCTTGTACAAAAGCATCATAGGGAGCATCCTGACCTGTCCTGGTATGGAAACTGCTTCATCTTAAATAGGAAAGCGCTGTGAAGACTGGCCAGTCCATCACTTGGCCAAGCTGAAAAAGAGCATGTAGCATCAGGAAAGATCCCTGTCATCCATCACACAGACTGTTTACACCACTCCCATCTGGAAGAAGGCTACGAAGCATCAGGGCCAAGTCCTCCAGACTCATAAACAGCTTCTTCCCACAGGCAGTCAGACTGCTGAATGAATCTGATGGTCATTTAAACATTCTCATTGAAATGTTTGCTTCCTCAGTCTTAATACTCACTTATCTGTTGCTCTTTATCTTCAGCACTGAGCCACTTTACAGTGAAACTGCAGTTTTGTTCATCTTTTTGACTGCATTATTAAACACTATTGCTATTTTACTACTGCTGCAGTGGACCAACAGCTGGTCTGTTTTCTCTACTGTCCAGCATCCAACGTTTGTACACTGATTAGACATAACATTATGATCCCCTCTTTGTTTCTATGCTCATTGTACATTTTATCAGCTCCACTTACTGTATAGGTAATTCTCTGATACTTTTCTAGCCCCCTTTTACCCTGTTCTTCAGTGGTCAGGACCCCCATGGACCCTCACAGAGCAGGTACTGTTTGGGTGGTGGATCATTCTCAGCACTGCGGTAACGCTGATGTGGTGGTGGTGTGTTAGTGAGTGTTGTGCTGGTCTGAGTGGATCAGACACAGCAGTGCTGCTGGAGTTTTTAAACACCTCAGTGTCACTGCTGGACTGAGAATAATCCACCAACTAAAAATATCCAGCCAACAGTGTCCTGTGGGCAGCGTCCTGTGACCACTGATGAAGGACAAGAGGATGACCAACACAAACTGCAGCAGCAGATGAGCCATTGTCTCTGACTTTACATCTACAAGGTGGACTGACAAGGTAGGAGTGTCTAATAGCGTGGACACTGAGTGGACACAGCGTTTACAAACTCCAGCAGCACTGCTGTGTTCTCTTGAAATTCATCACTGATGACTTCCAAATAATCAAGAAAGCAGGAGTATTGCATCCACCACATTGTAATCTATTGGCAAATATTTATGTAATTTTATTCATTGTTTTTTTCCTGAGCAAAGGAATGAAGTATTAATGAATTGTCATCATTAGATACAAAATAATCTTGAGGATGTGGGCCAGGGCCCCAAGTGTTTAGAAAAAGTCCCGACCTTAACTAATTAGCCTGTGTACATTAACCTGACGCTGCTCAAACAACTCCTCCTGCTGACATTTGCTTTTTTTGCTGCTGATATCATGATGTACATGTCTGGGTGGTTAATTGTCATCTTGAAATAAAATTGTCGTGGGCTGGAGGTTAGGGATCTGGCCCTGTGACCGGAAGGTTGCCGGTCCGATCCCCAGGGCCGACAGTCCATGACTGAGGTGTCCTTGAGCAAGACACCTAACCCCCAACTGCTCCCCGGGCGCCATGGATAGGGCTGCCCACCGCTCCGGGCAAGTGTGCTCACTGCCCCCTAGTGTGTGTGTTCACTAGTGTGTATGTGGTGTTTCACTTCACGGATGGGTTAAATGTGGAAGTGGAATTTCCCTAGTTGTGGGATCAAAAGTATCACTTATAAAATAACAAAAATGTAGGATAAGAGGATAAACATGTCACTGATGACCTCGAATGACATGACATATAGAAATACCAAGTATTAATATTGCTAACCACTGGAGTACATGTGTGTTGCATGTGGCACTGATTCTTTTTGGATTGCTTTGAGGAATGGTAGAAATCCTTTTCCAAGCAGCTTGCAACATACAACTAGTTTCTCCCTAAAGTGAGCAGCTGCTGGTTTGGTTCCCACTATTTAAAGTCTGCGCTCCCACCCACATTTAGTCCACCCTTTCGCGTGGTTGTCCTTAGATGTTCTCCACACGTAACACAGCTAACCATACTTGCTTTCGGTTGGCATGATCCTTTGCTTTGGCCCGCCCAGCAAACCAGTCAGCATTGGTGCTGAGTCCCTCACTCCACAGCTAGAAGAAACCCTGTTTGTTCCCAGCTCCCCCTCTCTACTCTGATGGAGGAGCTGCCTCTTTCTTTGTCTCAATCTCTCTCTCTCTATGTCCCTCTCTATCCCCCTTCTGCAGGAACCATATTAATAAAGCTGCCTCTTTGTCTCATTAGATCACGATTATCCCCCAGTTTACCATCCCTAATGTTCAGTGCAGGAGCTGCCGGCCTCTTTATCATGTCATGGCCCTGCTGCAGATGAAGAATTCTCTGGACTGCAGGAAGAAGGCTCACCCATCTCTCCGGACTCTAATTGGTGTGGGCGGTAGACTCGAAACCGCTGGATGGTGTGTGTTCGGGGACTCCAAGCCCAGGAAAATGGGTGAGAAGGAGGAGGGCTGTCAGCGAGTGGAGCAGCGTGGGATGAACAATGCTGGGTAGAAGTTATGGGGCATTCATGAGTGGGATTTCAAAGTCGGAATGTAAATGAGATAATTGTAATTGCAGCAACGTTTTGTGCAAGTCTCTAGCAAAGAGTTGAAAACGTTACAGATCAGAGAGCTATTACAGTACCTTTGCTTAGGGAGCTTGAGGACTCTTGTCTCCTTTACCATTTGCTGTAGAAACCATAGGCACATACAGAACCCATGGCAGTAGAGATATGAATGCTGTACAACACATAAATGTCCATTGGTGAACCATGATTGTTGAACCTAGGCCTTTAGTTCGGGATATAAATTTCACAAATGGAAAAAAAAGACTTTCTTTCTAACTTTCTAACGTTTGTGACTTTTCTAGATTAAATATTGGTGTTTTTAAAGCTTGTAAAAGATGTTTCATAGTTTTTAGTGACTCCTAAGAGTCACTATAAACTCAGTGAAACCTGGTTAGGCTATGGCTCATATTCACAGTAACATATCTAGACCCTCTGTAAGGCCTACAGTGACACAACTTTCGTCTCACCCAAAATCAAAATAGATTGATGCTTCCATCACATTTAAGGCCTTCAGTTCAGCTCCGGATGTCCTAACCAATGGGACAGCAAGCTTCTCTGTATCTAATTAAATATGACAGAGAAAAAACCCTGACTGGACAGTTTTCTTTATGGTGTTTTAAGGTTTTAACCCTTTTGTTTCCAACCAAAATTTAAAGATGAAATGAGAGTATTACTCCAGGACTTTCAGAATTGAAACACCACACCCACAATCATTCTATCGTGGCATCAGCATAGCCGCTTCAAAGAATTGATCTTTTATTGAATGCAGCGCTAATTAATGGCCAGTCCCACATTCCTGCATGAAGGTAGACACTAACTCTGCACTATTATCTCACTAACCAGCCCTACAACCCAGGTCAGAGTAGCATAGGCAACACCTTTACACATCTCAACGCTACGAGCCCTAACTATTTACATCATTTAGGTCTCTCTCACAGCAGTACCCATGGTGCACCATGCTTGCCGTTCTATATACCCATTCATATATAAGAGCATTTGTGCTAATGTTTATGCCAGAGGAGGTTTGGAACTCTGCAGTTATTGAGTCACATAATGTTGGCAACTTTTATTCACTATGCGCCTCAGCATTTGGGAACCCGCTCAGTAACTTTACATGGTATGACACTTTGTGTCTGACACTTTGAGTTGCTGTGGTTCCTAAATACCTCCACTTTTCAATAATACCATTCACTGTTGACACCTATTACAGTACCAGCCTCAAATTCATTGAGCTCTTTAAAACGACACATTCTTTCACAAATGTAAAGGCAGACTACATGCTTCATGTTTTACATCTGTGGCAGCGGGACTGAATGAAACACCTAAATGTAATGATAAAGTGGTGTGTCCCAATACTTTTGTCCATACAGTGAGTGTTTCTACACCCTACATGGTCTGCCTTAATTCTCCTGAGGTCTGTTTGGCTTTGCACACACAGCAAACGGTGGCTCATCAGTCATGAACGGTTTCTGCAGGGTAGTCATCAAGTAGCCTGTGGATTAGGGAGACGAGAAGGCAGCTTTAAGGCTCTCAGAGCACACACCTGACTTAGTTTCACACTAATTACTTTTAAAAATGGGCTCCACTCCTTTCCTCCAGCCCTAAGTGTACAGTCTATGGGCTTAGCTCCAAAATCCAATTATGGATTTGCAGATAAAGTTGGGTGCAGAACTGGGCCTCTGACTTTAGAAGCTGCATGGAGTCCATCCTGAGACAGCAGATTGAAAGATACGGTGCTATTTGTCAGATTGGAAGATAAAGTCCAGGTTGCTCTTTATAGTCTATATATGACTGAAGATAATCTTCTAGCAGCTGGTTATATCACTACAAAATTAAATAGCTTTTCTTGGCTACTGGTTCTGAAGCATAAACACAGAATAGGCAGTTTTGTGTAAAAGTGGTCCTACCTTCTATAATAAATGTCTATCCCACTGTGGCTGGATATACTGTAATGTGTTGTATGAATGGGAATCTGTAGCAGAGATTGATACCAAAGATCTAGGTTAAGTGTTTAGATGTTAATAGAAAGGCCTCTGGATGTAAGGCCATATTTCTGTGAAAACTGACTTGCTTCATTATGTTACCAGAGGCCAGTTGCTACAGCCTCCTACTGAGCCATTTACCATGCTGTCAATTCATTGCAGGCAGTGGAAAGAGCACCACTGCTCAGGCGGCTAAATGCTTTTATGGGTCCTAGAAGCTGGTGGATGGAGAGAAAAGGGTCAGAGAACAAGGTGTCCAATAGGCGAGTGTTGGCTTTTAGACCAAGAGGGGTTAGAAAGGAACAGAATGACTTGTATATAGACCCATACTTAGATGTTTGACCGTCCAGACAAATCTCTAGAGTCCAAGAGGCACATGACACGATGTCCTGGGCCAGCTGAAGCCACAGAGAGGCCAGGAAGGGAGCGCTCAGCAGCCTCACTATGATGAGGGCTTGTAAAAGCTGCACCAAGGGCCTCTTCAATGCGTCAGCCACTTTTTATTGCCCCACATCCCTTTTTTACGATGACATTGATTGCAGCAGAGATTGAGATTCCCCTTCCGTCCCATCTTCCCTTGACTCCTCCAGAGGAGGCCTGACAGTGCACCTGGCGATGCCATCAAACACCCTCTGCGCTGCCCCATTTACACACGCCATGTTTTTCAAGAAACGCCCAGCAGCAGGGTTCTGGCAGATGTCCAGCAGAGCTAATGTTGTGTGTAATGAAGTCTTGATTCTCCTTTACTCTCGTCTCCTTGCTTGTTTGTTAGCGGGCCCAGATTTGAGGTCAGTTTTGTCTCTGTTGTTCTAATCACCTGTACAGTGAGCAACACTGAAATTATAAGTAGACAAGCAGGCCCTGTAGAGGTGGTAGAGGTGTGAATATTACCCTTTAAGATGATACAATACCAAATATAATGGCAAAATGTAACTATCAGAGGTCTTTAGTTCAGGCCATAGAAACACAATACAAATAAGCTACAATGCTGTAGTGAATCCAAGTGTCACTGTGAACTTCATGGACAGCACTGCTAATGTCCTGCCAGTGGATCTACACTGCAGTTATTGTCACATATCTCGGTGAAGCAGCAAAAACACTTCTGCACACCTCTGATAGTCCACAGACATTTCTATGGTTACAGTGAAGATGTGTACAAGCAAAGGTGCTTCACTAGATCAATGTAAAAGGGCATTTTCTACCCAGAGAAACATTAAGATGTGCCTCCCCTCAATCTCCCTGCAGTCCTGACAGCTCAAATCTCACTTATGGTCTTTTTCGATCCCATTCACCTCTGATCCCGTTCTGCGCTCCAGCTGTCAAGCTGTGTGTTTCTCTCCGCCAGCGACCCCCCCTGTTTTTTTGACGCCTCTCTGATCGGCCCGCTGAACCATGCCGCTCCGATCGATGCCGACGGCTCCAGTATCCCATCATGCTTGATTACTTCTGTTTTCTCCTCCAAATTAGGCTCTTCTCTCAGGATCGGCCGTCGCGTCCAGCCCTCGGTTCTTGCTGTTAAATATTTAATGGTGTTTCTCTGTACTTGTGGTGTTGAGGTTTTTTTCTCCACATCACTGTGGAGTAGGATCTTTCAGTTGAACAAAATCCTTCATTGTTGACATTAAGCAGCCTTGACCTTGGTAGGTGATCAATGCAAGAGAACATAAAGACTTCAAGTTTTCATACTGAGTGAAGTGGAGGCAGGGCCGGTGTGTGGGCAGGGCAAGCCATTTCCCAAGGGTGCCAACCCACTAGGATTGCTGCTCTGCTACCAATTTAATGATGTTTATATGCTATAAATTCTAAGATAAGTAGTTGGCTAATCATTAACAAAGATCTTCCCTCAATAAAAAAAGCATTTACAATTAAATTGAGTGCAAAATGTTGAGTGCAGTCATTGTGCTTCTAGAAAATGGATTTTTATTCTGATACTCTATATGCTATCTGAACATTACCAACATCTCTGTGGCATGGCAACAAATTAACAAGCATATCTCTAACACTTAAGAAGTTCAACAAAAGGAGGCTTAAACCAATTTATACAAATAACCCCTAATACCATCACACCCAAACCATCTACCCAACTCTGGGTGCAATTCCCTTGTCCCTTAAGTTCATGGGCATATTCAACTAACAACCAGCTACACAGAGCTTCAGCACTGGATGGTGCCGTCATGTGAAACAATTGAAATAGCTGATGAAAATGCTCATCCTTTGGCAAAGTTTTGAGGAGTGTAGTTTCAAGTTTTGCCCAACAATATTGGCTAATGTTGGCCATGAGTAAAGGCACATACACCATACACCATACAACATACACCACCAGTTTGGGAGATGCCTGGAATTGTTATTGTATCTGTGGTCGATGTATGCCACGCTAAAGAATCTGGTCAATTTGGTTAATTAGCCACCAATTTTGCCACAAAAATAACAATCAACACCATTCTGCATGCCATCCTGGTGCATTCTGGTGCCCTAATTGGTGGTGTACTAATATTTGATGACTTCATCCTCACCCATAATAGTAAATATTTCACTAAATTGTCATTGGCACCACCTACAAGTGTTACCGAGAATGTCCAAAAGTATCCAGACACCCCTTCTAATTAATTCAACTACATTAAGGTGCACAGATTGCTAACACCTTAGATAGAAAAGCATTGGCCAATAGAATGGGATGCTCTGGAGCAGCCAGACATGATCCTAAGGTCACTCTACACAACGTTAAGCATTGGCTAGAGGGGTATAAAGCCCCCCATCATTCTCTGGAGTGATGAAGCTCCATCCAATACCTTTCGGATGAGTTGATCGTAGTGACCCAGAGCTAGTTATCCAACATCCTCACTAATTCTCTTATCGTGAAATGCAATCAAGCAATGCATAAAGCCTTCCCAGAAGAGCAGAGGTTGTTGTTGCAGCAAAGGAGGACAAATTTCAGACGAGCAGGTGTCTACAAACTTTTGGACACATATATTCATGCACGTTACATGAATAAAAGCCACTTATGCTGTAAAGGGATCCACAAGTGAACCACAAAGCCATAAATTTTCTCTTGGAACAAACAAACAGCCTCCCTGCCATTCTGACAAAGTGTCAGGCTCTCTAGTGCCCAGCCCCCTCAGGAGTCTGCAGCCTGTTTTTCTCTGAGGCCTCCCTCTCTTTCTCTGTTCTTCTCTTGATCGCTCTTTCTTCTCCCTTTCTTTCGGTCTCTCCCGCCCATGGCTCCTCTTGTCTCCAAGTTAGAGCTGAGATCAATGGGGCCTGTTAGAACGATAGAAAAACAGAGTAGCCGCACTTATCGTTTTCAGACAAACCTGCTCGTACCAGCACAGTAATCCCCGGGAATCCTCTGTGTGTATGAGAGAAAGAGAAAGAGAGAATGTGTTTATGTGCAGATCAGACGTCTCAGAATTCCATCTGGGGCTCTCGTATCGATTTAAAGAGGCAGGCCCAAACGTCAGCCCCCGAACTAACCAGCACACAATGCTTGGTGGGAATGGATCTGAAACCATTTTCATGAGGATTTCTTCTGAAAAAGGCTCCTGATTGAAAGCGCGACCTGCTTGATTGGGTGGGCTACAGAGGAAGGCTGTTTCTTGTGATCAGGTCCTTGTAGGAGATAAAACACACTGCTGCAGTGAACAAAGTACAATGTGTGTCTCACAGAATCATAACACAAAGTGGCTCTAATTAGAAGAATAATCTAAAACGTGGTGCGCATATTTGCACAGCCTTGACTCTCATATAATCTCTTGGAGCCTCTCTGACAGAATTAATTATGCATTGATCTGGTTGGCTTACCTTTCACTGCCAATATGTCTGTTAATTAGAGATGGTCATATCTGCCGCAGTTCGGTTCTGCACATCTTACGGTTCAGCACGTCATGTCGCAACTCAGAATAAAGCGTACCAACACGCTTATTAAGTTATTCTTTGCTTATAATGCTTAAAATAAGAGTGGAGGCGAGAAGGCAAAGAAATATTGAGTAAATATCAAGAGATGTGTGGAAAAAAACATTAGCAGATAAATGAAATTAATAAAGAAGCTTGAGTCAAATCAAAAAAGCAGCTAAAAATTGGTAATTACTAGGAACGTACAATGGTGCCGGAATCATATCGATGTCAACAGATAATTGAAAAAGGTGTTGTCTTTGGACAGATGTTATGATTTGACCAATATTTAAAATACTTCATGATGTATTATTGTTCTCTATAAAAGCAAAACATTATTCCATACTATAAATGGCATACAATTTAATGCAATTTATCATCATCATTAGCTGCTTAGTCCAGATAGGGTCGAGGTAGCAGTTGGGAGAGCAGAGAATCCCAGATGACCCTGTCCCCTGCAACTTCCTCCAGCTCATTCCTGGGGACCCCTAGCCACTCCCAGGCCAACCTGGAGATGTAATCCCTCCAGCGGGTCCTAGGAAGACCCCAGGGTGTTGTCCCAGTAGGCCGTGCCTGGTACACCCCCACCGGGAGGCATCCAGGGTGCCTCTGGATCAGATGCCCGAACCACCTCAACTGGCTCCTCTCAATGCGCAGGAGTAGCTCCTCTACTCCAAGAGTGTAGAGTGTAGCCCACCACCCTGTGAGGAAATTTCCCCACCTGTATTCTTGATCTCATTCTTTCGGTCATTACCCACAGCTCACGACCATAGGTGACGGTTGGGATGTAGACCGACTGGTAAACAGAGAGTGTCGCCTTATGGCTCAGCTCCTTCTTCACCACTACAGTCTGGTACAGTGACCACATTTCTGTGGCCAATCTCACCATCCCTCTTCAAATCACTTGTGAACAAGAACCCGAGATACTTAAACTCCTCCATCTGGGACAAGTCCTTTCCCCTTAACTGGAGTGGGCATGCCATCCTTTTCCTGGCTAGGACCATGGACTAAGACTTGGAGGTGCTGATCCACATACCAACCTCACACTCAGCTGCAAACCACTCCAGTGAATGCTGGAGGCATCCACGCGATCCAGCCAAAAGAACATCATCTGCAGATAGCAGAGATGCCACCTTCCGGCCTCCGCACATTAATACAATTGGAACATACAATCAATACAATTGATTGGAACATAGTATGGGGAAATATATTTCATGCATCACAGAACCCCAATCATCAACTAATCCATTTTATATATTGTCATAATAATGTATATTGGACACCACAGAAACACTTTTTACAAAAAATGCATTAAATCGCTACTGCAACCATTGTCCACAACAACCAATGGGAACTTGTTTGCATATTGTCACTGTCCAATGAAAAACATGCATCTCCGTTTTTTGCAATTTTTACTTTTCTGCATCAGAGCTCAAAATCTGTCATTTATGTTGTGTGAAAATTTCGTGATGACTGCACAAATACAAATCAAAATTGCTTAGAATAAAAACTCTTTCCATTAACTTCTATTGAAAACAAAGGTTTTTGCCCTTTCCCATAAAGTTACTGTTTTTGAGATACTTGGTTTTTTTGGACAGCGACCATATGGTGTGGGAATGTGGGGATGTTAGTGACTTCAGGACAAAGGTTACTACCATATTATCTGCCCTGGTTGGCCAAGAAATTCCCACAGATCCAGCTATATTATTGCTAAACAATGACTCCAATTTAAATTTAACAGGGAAACGAAAGAAGATGCGGCTCGTTGGTTGAACATCAGCTAAAAATATAATTGCACAGAGGAAGCTTCACCCACATAATCTGTGTATGGATATAAAGTGTACGACATTGACTATTTCATCTGCATGACATAGTTATGTGAGAATTGGCCACAGCTGGAATTAATAAAGTTAAAACATCTACTCTTGAGGCATGGAAACAGATTTGTTCTGGTGTGATGAAACGACTGGAACAAATGCTATGACGAACATCTTATAGGCTCCCATTCTTTTCTCTCTTTTTAATTTTATTCTTGGAATCTCACTCGTTTCATTAAATCTTATTTAGGAAATAGTGAAAAAGTATGTGCAGATATGAGGATAGATGGACCAGGGGGACGGGGGGGGGGGTGGGGTGGAAAACGGGGTTGTTTTTTTGATTTTCTTCAGTTCTGTAATGCTGTAATAAAAGCTGCTTAATGCAACAGGAAACAAATAAAAATGATTACAAAAAATAAATGCTGTACATGTATGTGCATTTTGTAATAATAAAATATCATATTTAACAGAAAATTACAAAACAAGCCTCAATAGTTAAATATAACATTAAATTGTCAGTATTTCATTTAATTGTCAGGAGGCATCCATCCAGTTTTTTCAGAAATCTGTAGGGATTTTTCCACAGCTCCAAAGTTCAGTATTAGAGGTTGGTTGCAAGTAATCCCAAACACATTCACTATTATTGGGATCTGGACTTTGGTGGTCAGACCATTGTTCTGCAAATGGTCTTCTTTTTTGTCTGTTTCCTTTTCCTGTAGACAGCTACACATTTTTTCAGACCCATAGCGCTGAGTTGTCTTCTCACAGTGGAAGAACAGGTGTTGATTTTCCGGATCTGAAGGAAGAGTAGAGTTTGATTTACTCCTGTATCCCAAAGATGAAAGTTTTAAGTATTTTTCATCTCATGGAGCCAGTTTTAAAAGTCTTCCAAGTCTTGTACAGTTGATAGGAGTTTATCCAGATCAACTGGATGCAAGCGAATGTAGAGTTAGGAGTGTTGCCCAAGGACCCTTACTGGTGTAGCATGGTGTGCTTGCCTGGGCAAGTGAGTCAATTTCAGCAGGGCCTGTTCCAATCTGCCCCTGCAAAATGCCTTTCACCAGTGCATGCTGCCATTGGAAGCATGGCCATTACCCTGAACTGAGCCAAGAATATTTGGAGGGCAGCTGTCTCCTCCACAAGAGTTGGATACTTCCTCTGTTCCCTAACACCAAAAATTACGTCCAGTTTCTAAATCCTTTTTTAATGAACTTCCTTTATGATCGACCTCCAGGAGGTGTCATTTCATAGCCTTACTCTATTTCAGTGATATGAACTGTTCACACAATTTCACTGAAGAACATCTTCTCTGATATTAGCACAAGAAATGCAGCTTAGAGTGAGTTGGTGTATTGTCAGTGGCAGAAAGCCAAATTGCCTGGAACCCTGAAGATGTAGCATTAGCATTATCATTAGCATTAGTCTCCACCACAGCCTCTTACTCTGCTACTTATAATTTGCTGCCGTGCTTTGTGACTTTTAGATTTTTACGGTTCAGACAATGTGGAACTTCTGCCATCCAAGCACTTTTTAGGGAAATAAACTGCCATTTATTTTGATAAGCTAATATTAATTAGCTAGCTAAGCAGAATGTGGGAAGATTAATGAGTTACTTTTTCCAAACAAGAAGATTCACAATGTAGCTTGCCATAATACCCGCATTGTTTTTTTTTTTTTACATGCTCTGCATTTTCTGAATGGTCACAGTTTGTTTACATCGAGTCGTTATTTTAGTATAGATACCTTCCAGCTCCGTTAAATCTCTAACAACATTTGTTATAAAGAAAACAAGGCCTATACTGACTCCATAAACCTTGGTGCTTGGACCCCAATGATTGCCACTTGTGATGTAATTTGTAGATTGTCAAGCCAAATCAACACATTCTACTTCCATTTTAGACAAAATCAAGATAGTAGCTGCTTGTCTTGGTTTGCAAACAATGAAAAGCTGTTAGCATTTTGTACCAATGTTTTAAAGCTGTAAACAAAAGGAATCACATATGTGAAAATGAAAAAAAAAACAATTTATCAAATGGCCACTGAATTAAATTGACCTCTTTCTACATTCATTGTCTATTTTATCAGCTTCATTGATCATACAGCAGCACTTTGTTGTTCTACAGTTACAGACTGTAGTCCATCTGTTTCTCTGATACTTTGTTACCGCCTGTTCTTCAATGGTCAGGACCCCCATGGACCCTCACAGAACAGTTATTATTTGGGTGGTGGATCATTCTCAGCACTGCAGTTACCCTGACGTGTCGGTGGTGTGTTAGTGTGTGTTGTGCTGGTACAAGTGGATCAGACACAGCAGTGCCCCTGGAGTTTTTAAACACCTCAGTGTCACTGCCAGCCAACAGTGTCCTATGACCACCAATTAAGGACTAGAGGATGACCAACACAAACTGTGCAGCACCAGGTGAGCTACTGTGATTAACTTTAGATCTACAAGTTGAACCAACAAGGTAGGAGTGTCTAATAGAGTAGACAGTGTGCAGCACTGCTGTTTCTTATCCACTCATACCAGCACAACACACATTAATGCACCACGACCATGTCCATGTTACTGCAGTGCTGAGAATGATCTACCATCCAAATAGTACCTGCTCTGTGATGGTCCTGTGGGGGTCCTGACTACTGAAGAACAGGGCAAAAGGGCTAACACAGTATGCAGAGAAGCAGATCGTAATTGTAGAACTACAAAGTGCTTCTATATGGTCAGTGGAACTGATAAAGTGGACAACGAGTGTAGATAGAATGAGCTGTTAATGAAGTGGCCTGTCAGTGCTAATTTTAACATGTTTGCATATTACCAAATGATATGCTTGAAGATGGTGAGTGACTGCAGGGTGTGACTTAAAGAGCCAATCCGATGTTTTACTGAGGCCAGTTCCCCTATGGCTCCAGCCCTGGATTCTCTCATAGCTACTCCACTGCTAATCACGTAAACACAGTGGGTTGTATTTTTAAAAGGGTTTTTTTTTCTGGTGTAGTTGAAACTCTAATCACAGTCTTCTGATGTAGTCAGTATAAATTAGAAAGCAAGGCAAGTCCAAAGCCCTTTGTCAGGTCAACCTTCTGCATTTATATTATAATTGCATCCATATTAAATGCTGCTTCCTGCACTCTTCATTGTACAGGTGGGGAAAAAAAGAAAAGCCTCTATTAATTCAGCAACTCAGTATGCTCCTAGCAGGTCTATGTCCACCCCACTGGCTGCTTGCATGCCAGATTGATATTGATTTTTTTTTGTTTTTCACTGCATTTCAACACCACTGCAGTGTGGAATCCATGATAAGGCATCAAACTGATGGTTTACTGCCTCATAGAGTGCTAATTAAAACATTTGGGTCAGTGGGAGAGCATTTGCTGGATGCTACAGCCACAGTTGTTTAATTTAGACTGTGTGAATGTACTGCATAATCCTTTACATGTGTATAATTGATAAAACAGAAAGATGATGAATTATCTGTCAGCAGATCCTCAGGACACGACACCGCTGAATCAAAACTAATATGTTCTGGGCTTAGTTTCCCCAAAAGAGTTGTTTATGCTAAGACCACCAGTAAATATCTCTGTGATCCTCTCTCTGTTAGCGCAATCAATGTTGCGTTCGCAGGGCCTTGTGTAACAGGCTCCATATGGAAGCGTAGGAGTTCTGGAGCTGTGAGTAAGAGTCCTACAGGCCTAAACATCCAAAACAAACCTGCACAGACAGCTGGTACTTCTCTACATAAGGGCAGGGTGCTTTCTGGGGACAGCCGTTTTAGCTGGTGGCCAGTTTCAGTGGTGCTAGTAAAAGTGTTTAGATACATTATATTTCCAAAGGTATTCACTCACCAAACCAAATCATTGAATTCAGGTGTTCCAATCACTTCCATGGCAACAAGTGTATAAAACCAAGCCCCTAGGCCTGCAGACTGCTTCTACAGACATTAGTGAAAGAATGAGTCGCTCTCAGGAGCTCAGTGAATTCCAGCGTGGTACCGTGATCAAACGCCACCTGTGCAATAAGTCCAGTCGTGAAATTTCCTCACAACTAAATATTCCACAGTCAACTGTCAGTGGGATTATAACAAAGTGGAATTGATTGGGAACGACAGCACCTCAGCCACAAAGTGGTCGGCCATGTAAAATGACAGAGCGGGGTCAGCGGATGCTGAGGCACATAGTGCACAGGTCATTAAATTTCTGCAGAGTCAATCACTACAGACCTCCAAACTTCATGTGACCTTCAGATTAGCTCAAGAGCAGCATAGAGAGCTTCATGGAATGGGTTTCCATGGCTGAGCAGCTGCATCCAAGCCTTACATCACCAAGCGCAATGCAAAGCGTGGAATGCAGTGGTGTAAAGTGCCATCACTGGACTCTAGAACAGTGGAGACGTGCTCTCTGGAGTGACCAATCACGCTTCTCCATTTGGCAATCTGATAGATGAGTCTGGGTTTGATGGTTGCCAGGAGACGGTATTTGTCTGATTGCATTGTGCCGAGTGTAAAGTTTGGTGGAGGGGGGATTATGGTGTTTGGCAGTTTTTCAGGAATTGGGCTCGGCCCCTTAGTTCCAGTGAAAAGAACTCTTAATGCTTCAGCACCAAGAGATTTTGGACAATTTCATGCTCACAACTTTATGGGAACAGTTTGGGGACGGCCCCTTCCTGTTCCAACATGACCGCACACCAGTGCACAAAGCAAGGTCCAAAAAGACATGGATGAGCGAGGTTGGTGTGGAAGAACTTGAATGGCCTGCACAAAGTCCTGACCTCAACCCAATAGAACAGCTTTGGGATGAATGCGCTTCTGGAAGAATGGTCAAAAATTCCCATAAACACACTCCTAAACCTTGTGGAAAGCTTTCCCAGAAGAGTTGAAACTGTTATAGCTGCAAAGGGTGGGCCGACATCATATGAAACCCTATGGATTATGGATTAGAATGGGATGTCACTCAATTTCATAAGCGTGTGAAGGCAAACGAGCGAATACTTTTGGCAATATAATGTATTTTGAATCGGTTTTACTGAAGTAACTCAAAAAATGCACACATAAAAGTTAAGGTGCCAAAAGCGCTGATGCCACTCTCTTAAAAAATAAGGTCCCTCAAGGGTTCCTTAGGAAAGATAGTGGTTCTATATAGAGGAACCATTTGCATGCTTAAAGAGTTCTTTGTGTCATATCTGAATTACCTGAAAGTAAACGCTGATAAAACTGAGGTTCTGTTAGTTGGAGCTAAAACCGACTTTCCCGGGTATTGAACTTTTCAGTCAACGTTGATGGTGTTGATATTAAGCCAGCCCAATTTGTTAAGAACCGTGGCTGACTTCTTGAGTCATCTCTACTTTTGAGTCTTACATTAAGCTCGTCACCAAAACTGAATTTTATCATCTGCATAACATCGCACACTTACGCCCTATGCTGAGTGACACTGATGCTAAAATGTTGATCAATGCCTTCATCTTCTCTTGCATCGATTACTGTAACTCACTTTTCTATGGCCTACCAGTTAAACTAATCAATTGTCTTCACTACGTCCAAAACTCAGCAGCCAGGATTCTTACCTCCACCAAGTGCATAGCTCATATTACTCCTGTTCTTCAACAATTGCATTGGCTTCCTATTAGTTCTAGGATCAAGTACAAAATCCTTCTTCTTACCTTCAAGGCTTTACTTGGTCCGGCTCCGTCATACCTTTCTGATCTCATCTCTTTATATTGCCCCTCTCATGCCCTCCTATCTTCTAATTCTGGACTCTTCTAATTCTGGATTCTCACAGTTCCCTCAACTAGACTTTCTACTATGGGTGGCAGATCTTTCAGTACTGCCGCCCCCAAACTCTGTAATTCTCTACCTTCCACTTTTCGCAATTGCTCTTCTCTTTCTTCCTTCCAATCTCTAAAAACCTTCATTTTTTCTTCTCTATAGTCTTTAGAATTGTTTTTTGGATGTAATGAGCTTTCTATAATGCCATAGAACAGTGCTATGGTGTCCTTTTCCAGTAAAGAACTTTTCTCAATCCCCATTTTTGTCATCACTTTTATGAATTTTTCTGAGTTGATACTGTTTTCAGATAAAACAGAAGTGAAAAATCTAAATAGTTGTGTTAGCATCACTGAAACTGGTCACCAGCTATTATGGCTTTAAGCTCAATGCGCCTTGCTCTGCTGTAGCGAAGGACGAGCTGTCTGTGCAGGTTTTTTTGGGATGTTTAGGCATGTAGTGCACTTGTTCACAGCTCCTGAAGCTAGAAGGACAGATCACCTCATCTCATCCCTGTTCCTCAGTTCTGTTCTCCCCCCATCCAATAGGGGGTCCAGCCTTCTAGTTCCAAGCAGAAGCTGCCCAGATTCCCTGCCCAAGTTCTTAGAGATCAGTCTTAACCAGTGTAAGGGGTAACAATTGCAGTGTTCTTGCCCTTTTGTGTGTTTTACTTGTGTGCTGTACCTGTGCAAGCTGACCATAGAACATGTATTTTTGGATGTTGCCACTGTAGAGTCACGGGTTTGCCGAGTGGATCTTTCCAAAAGTATTTAAAAGTACTCTGAAGTGTAAGTTATGTCCAAGTTTCTACAACGAACGATCCATCTGTTGAGGCAGCCAATCCGTCTGCCAATATGAAATGGCTGAAGACCCACAGGCCTCAGTCTCACCAGCAGACAGACTCTATTATTTTTCCAAAAGTTTAAAATGTCTCAGGTGTAAAGTAGGTAATATGTTCTTGCTGAACCATTCAAACAAGGTGGTTTAAGTAGAGGCAGCTGTTTCTACTGATTAATGTTAGTTTCTACGTGTTGAACTGCACTTGTTTTTTAAATAGCATTAAACAGCACTTAGTACAAGCTTGTACTTTTAACTAAGCACATCTGGCTTGTTCAGAGAACTGGCAGGTATATTGACATGCCTTTAAAATGCTGTTTACTGTGAATATTTTCTAGTAAATAAAGTAACTGGTTGTCATTCCTTGTACCTTCTAACTGCCACAGGTTTGTGTGGATTTTAGAGAGTAACATAGAAGTAAAGTAACGAGTAGTGACTTTTTTCCAGGACATAATCAAACTCATTTCAGTTTGAGAGAGAGGAAATAGTAATAGTAGGTCACTGGGCAGCCCATTGGCTTCAATTAGAAGAGTGGGCTAGATTCAAAAGGCACCTGCAGATTTAGTGTGATGTTTAAGAGGAAATAACTTTGCTATAGCTCATTTCCTCAGGCATAAACAAGGATTACTGTCCTATTATATCGTTTGCATGCCCTACCACCCTTCTCCCTCATTTGTATGTCCATGAGCAAATCATAACAGAACATCTAGGGTGTCTCATTGTCAAAATCCAGGGCATTTGAAGTTTTATTACCTGGAAGTTCCTCCAATGCACTGTAAAAAAACAGCGAGCCTCGGCTATTCAGTTATCTTTAGAGTCCTGTCTCCAACTAACTCTCAGAAAGTTTTAAAAGGAGGGATGAATGCTGTTATCTTGCCTCTTCACCTGGCAATAAAAGTGTATTTTTCACACTTATGAATAAAAAAGCCTACCAACAAAAAGAGTTTTGGTCTAGCAATAAACTGATCATTGATTATCAGGGTTCTACTAACTGCAGTGTTCATAGCAACCTGTTAGCTACTTGGCTAACCAGATGCAATTGTTCCTGCATTAACTTATAGACTTCGATGTTACTGTCCACCTACAAAATAATATGACATGTATGTAGGGTAAAAACACAATAGAACACGCTATATTTCACAGGAATTGCACCATAATAATAATAATAATACTAAAAATAAGAATAGAAAGAAAAGGAAAGAGATAACCAAAAATAAAAATAACAACTAAAACAGGCAAGAAATAAAAGCGATAGAAGAAAGGATATATATTAACAATTGAAGAACAATAGAAGAAAGGATGTATATTAACAATAATTACAAGATGAAAGTAAATATGTACGATATAAAAAATATATACGGTAATATTCCAGTAAAAACACAGGAAACAATACAACCTTGTTAAATGCTCAAGTTAAGAAATATCTTTTTTAACTGTTTTTTAAAACATTGACAGACGGAGCCTGATGGATGTTTACTGGTAATGTGTTCCCGATCTTTGGTGCATAAAAACAGAACCTTTCCACTCTTTCTCATTTTCATACATGGGATATGGAGAAGCAGCACTAGATGATCTCAAAGCTCAATTTAGAGCATCATAATCTACCAAGCCCTCAGAAATGTATGGAGGTGCTAAACCATTACAAGATTTAAAAACTAGAAGTCAGTTTTATAGTTACTTTTAAAGGAATTGAGGAATATCACGAACAAATGATGACCTTCGTGTAGCCGGTTCTGCTAACTGGCTATAGCTAACAGGCTATTTGGAAATATTCTTTACTGAACAGTTCAGATGTAACGTCTATTCAGGCGTTAGTTGACTGTGTTTTAGCTATAGATGCTATAAACTGCTTAGGTGAACCACAATTCGCTTGGCACTAACGACGCTAATGCTATTAGCATTTATGCTAGTGGTGTTAATCACCTGACGACAATTATAAATTATAATTTTACTGAACATCGCTGTGTGAGACTGGCACATGATTGTATCTGGTCTCAGGGTAAAAAAAATGAGAATGTTAATAAACTAATTGGAATATTTGATCGTAAAAGTGACGGTATGGCTAAGTACAGCAGTGGATTGGCTTCCCAGTCGACCTTGTTGGTATTTTGTTGTTGTATGCTGTTTTCACATACGTGTCACACATAATCGAGTCATCAGTGTTGCAGCGTTCATACCTGCAGGGACCAATGCAGCCAGTGCCCGAATTCGTATTAACTACATATTGATTCACTACATACAGAACTAGTGAGAGTATCGAGACACAGGCCTCATTAACATATAAATTTTTATTGGCTTTTAGATAGGAATTATGTAAAAATGCTGCAGTGAAAAGAAGAGACTGGTGCACTCATCACCACCATGGGGACTTCATGAATAGTTTTTCATTCAGGCAAAAGCACTGAAAGCATTGTTTACTCAATAATTTGAACATAATCGGATTTCTGCAGTTCTCTGATTATTCAAATGGTCATGTAAACAGCATGCTCCAGTTTCTCAGATTGGAGTAAGGATTAAGAAATCTGATAAAGAGGCTGGATTTTAGCTCGGTAATCAGATATCTCAGTGTATGTGCGTGAGCTCTTACTCTGATTTCTTTCGGATTTCTCAGTCTGTACATGTGTGAAAACCGCAGTACCGGAAATAAGCGAGCAGCGTCGCCGTGAGACGCAGCAAAATGTTTTTGGAGTGATGATGAAACCAAATACATACTTGACGAAGTAAAGGATGCAAATATTCTTCATCTTCTCGTCGATGTACGTTCATATTTTTAGGTAAAGTGGCGCAATGTTTAAAAAAAAAGCCGCATGAAGTTTAACAGTATTTTTACATCACGTCTTCTTCTGTGAGTTTATTGGTTGGTTGCAAAGCAGAAAACTGATTACTGCCTGACTCTCACAGGCCTGGAGTATCCCCATTATCTGATTACCCAAGTGCATCTAAACGTGTTGATCAGATTACTGACAAAATCTGATTTTCTGTAGTTATCAGATCAATGAGTCTGTGTAAATGCACTCACTGACTGTGGTAAGTGACCATATGCTACAAATGTGGCAAATAGACATTAGGTTAAAAAAGACTTCTAAAGAACCACCCAGTGAGAGGTTCTTCAGGGAACCAAAAGATGTTCTAATGTGAGATGACTCCAACAAACCCTTCAGTTTCCCGTATTTTTAAGAAAGTACCCACAAACCAAACTGGATCTCTAAACCCTGGATCCAAAGACAGATGGACTACAAGAGGCAAAATTCTTGAGTGGTTGTGCTCGGGAAATGTAGAGAGATGAGCAGGAGCAGCAGGAGGACAGGATGAAGAGACAGTAGTGGGGGTAAGTACGGGGTCACGCAGTGAAGCAGACAATGCTGAAGAGAGGAAGTGAAAAAAATGGCACTAGAAAAGCAGTGAAGTGGTCAGATATGGGCTCTGCAGCAGAACATCTCGCAGCAAGTGTCCGTCAATCACAGGGCCACCTCTGAATGGATTATCCCACAGGAGAACCTGTCAGATTTGCTTTCAAGAACCCAGAAAGAGTTCAAAAGCAAGGCGTGGAGAATGAGTTAGATAGAAAGAAAGGCTTTTTTCAGCGCACTGATTTTCTCTGGTCTTGCCTCTGACCAACTCCCGTTTCTTTTATCTCATGAATTCCTTTGTTGTTTTTTTTTGTTTTAAGGGTTTAAAAACAACAATAAAAAAAAATCCTATTTCTTTCTGCATGCATGGATGCCCCAAGCCAAATTAGGACGCCACATCTGTACATGTACAGGATGCTGTATTAACAGTTGCCATGGCAGCCGCATACAAATGGGGGGGGGGGGGTAATAAAAGGTGGGAAAATGTTCTTCTTCCTCTCATTCTACGTTTCCCTGCCACGCAACCCTCCAGCAGCCCCTAGTGAGTCTGCAAGCGCATCCTGCTTGTTGGGAAACAGGTTTCTCCCCAGTAAGCCAGAGATGTTCCCCTTGTGGCGTTAGCAAATGTCAGCTCCTTTGCAATTACTTCACAAAACTCGGCCTAGTGGCCCAATCCAAGGCTGGTTACCAAGGCAACTTGGAAACCCCTCCGGTAGCGTCGAGGAGACCCAACTGAGAAAGGTTAGGGTGACTTGAGGGGAAAGGCCATGTGACATGGTGGGTTTCATAGTGGGAGTTCACAGACTACATACAACGATCAGGCATAACATCACAACCACCTCGTTTCTACACTCATTGTCCATTTTATCAGCTCCACTTACTGTATAGCTGCACTTTGTAGTTCTACAGTTACAGACTGTAGTCCATCTGTTTCTCTGATACTTTGTTAGCCCCCTTTTACCCTGTTCTTCAGTGGTCAGGACCCCCATGGACCCTCACAGAGCAGGTACTATTTGGGTGGTGGATCATTCTCAGTAACACTGACGTGGCGGTGGTGTGTTAGTGTGTGTTGTGCTGGTCTGAGTGGATCAGACACAGCAGTGCTGCTGGAGTTTTTGAACACCTCAGTGTCGCTGCTGGACTGAGAAAAGTCCACCAACCAAAAATATCCAGACAACATTGTCATGTGGGCAGCGTCCTGTGACCACTGATGAAGGAACTAGAGGATGACCAACACAAACTGTGTAGCAGCAGATAAACTATCGTCTCTGACTTTACATCTACAAGGTGGACTGACAAGGCAGGAGTCTCTAATAGAGTGGACAGTGAGTGGACACAGTGTTTAAAAACTCCAGCAGCACTGCTGTGTCTGATCCACTTGTACCAGCACAACACACACTAACACACCACCACCATGTCAGTGTTGCTGCAGTGCTGAGAATGATCCACAGTGTCATGTTGTCATTACCTGTAATTGTCATGACAAAAGCAGTAATTAGCTGTTATGACAGCTAATATCACATCCTAATTGTTGCTATGTACTCTGCATTATAACATTTGTCATGACAATTACCTGACAACGTTCATAGTACTGAACATAATTTGTCATTACAACTCATAGCACACGGCATGTTTATAGCATGGTTATGTCAACGATACATTGCAGGGCTCAAGTAAATTGGGTAACACTTTACCTGCAGGGTGTCTACATAACACATTCATAACATCTTACATAACGTATTCATCAATGCTTAAATCAACATTTATAAAGTATTCATGTTTTACATGACATTAATATGGACTACTGTGTCATTTGGCTGATGCATTTTTCAAAATAAACATCCACGTTTTTAATAATGAAAATCTGTATTGTTTTTAGTTTTGTTTTAGTCGGTATTGTTGCCATATTTCTGGACAGCCGATAGAAAAATGACCCTGGGATACTTTATCCCTTTGGTCTTTAAGTGATTTGAGGCATGTGTCACATATACTATACATTTCTTTTTGTATGTATTTTCCTAAGCATTCTTTGATTTGCATGTTTGTTTACTCTAAGGACAGTAAATTACTCATAAATATGCTATGAACAATCATCCGAATCTTGTTATGATGGTAGAACTTGTATGAAGGAACACTCATCCATTCCCTGTAGAGGCTGGAAAGCTACATGAATGTGAATAGACTGCTTTGCATTTGCAGTTTAAAGATCTGCACACATTATATTGCCAAAAGTATTCGCTGGTCTGCCTTCACATGCTTATATATATACTTTGCAGCTATAAAAGCTTCAACTCCTCTGGGAAGGCTTTATACAAGGGTTAGGAGTGTGTTTATGGGAATTTTTGACCGTTCTTCTAGAAGCGCATTTGTGAGGTCAGACACTGATGTTGGACCAGAAGGCCTGGCTCACAGTCTCCGCTCTAATTCATCCCAAAGGTGTTCTACTGGGTTGAGGTCAGGACTCTGTGCAGGCCAGTCAAGTTCTTCCACGCCAAACTGGCTCATCCGTGTCTTTATGGACCTGCTTTGTGCACTGGTGCGCAGTCATGTTGGAACAGGAAGGGGCCGTCCCCAAACTGTTCCCATAAAGTTGGGAGCATGAAATTGTCCAAAATCTCTTGGTGCTGAAGCATTAAGAGTTCCTTTCACTGGACCTAAGGGTTCGAGCCCAACTCCTGAAAAACAACCCCACACCATAATCCCCCCTCCACCAAACTTTACACTTGGCACAATGCAGTCAGACAAGTACTGTTCTCCTGGCAACCACCAAACCCAGACTCGTCCATCGGATTGCCAGATGGAGAAGCGTGATTGGTCACTCCAGAGAACACATCTCCACTGCTCTAGAGTCCAGTGGCGGCACTTTACACCACTGCATTCAGTGATTTGGTGATGTAAGACTTGGATGCAGCTGCTCAGCCATGGAAACCCATTCCATGAAGCTCTCTACGCTGTTCTTGAGTCTCTGGCTGGACACTGAAGGACGACCGACTGCCAAGCCCTCCTGCTACCCAATTCAGACCAGCTGCCCATGCCCCAGCTGCCACCACCACTTTCCTTAGACTAGCTGCTCACCCTTTTCTCATAGACTCCTAGCTATTCCTAATACCAATATTACTGCTATTAATATTAGTAGTATAATCACTTGTAGGTAGTTTGACCAGAGGAGGATGTAAAAAGCGCTATACAAATAAATTTGATTTGATTTGATTTGAGCTGATCTGAAGGCCACATGAAGTTTGGAGGTCTGTAGTGATTGACTCTGCAGAAAGTTGGTGACCTCTGCGCACTATGCCCCTCAGCATCCGCTGACTCTGCTCTGTCATTTTATGTGGCCAACCACTTTGTGGCTGAGTTGCTGTCGTTCCCAATCACTTCCACTTTGTTATAATAGTTGAAATATAGTGTAACAGGCATTTCAGTCTGGTTAGCTTCCACCACTTTTGAAGTAAAGGCTGAACAGAATTTATTAATGGTTGGTATAACAGCGCAACATTTAGCCTTAAAGAGTGTAAATTAAATGGTTTAACCAATGCTCAATTATACTTGTGCCTTCTCCAATAGCATAAGCGAGGAAGAACATCACTAACATCATCATCATCCTCATTAACCACTTAGTCCAGATAGGGTCACGGTAGCAGTTTGGAGAGCAGCGAATCCCAGATGACCCTGTCCCCCACAATTTCCTACAGCTCATTCCTGGGGACTCCAAGCCACTCCTTGGAGATAACTTGGAGATATAATCCCTCCAGCGGGTCCTAGGACGACTCCGGGGTCTCATAGGTTTAGAGATCACTAACAGTGCTAGCATTTAACCCCAAGAGAGAAAAACTTAGGATAAATGCCATTTTCCTCAACAATGTTTTGTTGCAAAGCATTCCATGGCAAAAGAAAAGTCGTTTTTATTTTGGCTGTCCAGAAATGAGGCTTTTCACTAAAATAATACTGTTTTCAAAATAAAAAGACTTTTATTTTGAAAAAAAAATGTTTCTCAGTAAAATGACATGGTGATTCATATTAATACCACGTAAAACGTGTGATTGACGAATGTTGATTTAAACATTCATGAACATGTTATGAAGTGTTTGTGTAAGATGTTATGAACAGGTTATGTAGACGCCATTCAGGTAAATTGTTGCCATAAATTGTCACCAAAAGTTTTACAAATGGCTGGAATATTGGCAGCAGCGGGCATCCCTGCACTAATTTTTAAGACCATAAACAAAAACAAGTTACCTCCATGCTGAAATCCAGGTTCTTCCACTAGACTAAATGAAGACGCCCATATAAACCCACTGCTTTGAAGCGCTGCTCTAAGGAAAGGGTCAGTCTGTGAATTATACCATGGCTTCCTCATTTTCTTTAATGAGAACCCAGGCTATACTAGTACACAAATGATGCCATTAAGGCTACCTCTACACAGCAGACAAAGATTCTCCGATCAGATATCTCTGTTTATTGAGCGTGTGTTTACCGAAATGGTCAGTCCCTGTATGTGGAATTTAATTGGAATTCAATTAAAAAGATCTGCTTAGGGGTGTCAGTCCAGTCAGTTCAGATGTGATCAAATCCAATGTGCAGCAGACTCTACTGCTTATCTAAATGAAGCCGAAGACCACAGAAAATAATAAACAACCGAGAAATCAAATGGAGTGGAAGTGGGAAATACAGTAATAGAGAGTTCAATAAGCTAATTGGAGATCTAAACAGGCTGAGGTGATAGTAGTGACAACTGGTCACTGGTCACCATTCCTTCCCAATTAGGGTGGTCATTATAAGAGGATTTAGACCCAATTTTGATATATATGTATATGACCCTATACGTATATATACATACATATACTACAGCATACTGCAGCGTCCAATATACATCATCATCTGTTAATACTGGTGTGTATTAGATACTACAGCATACTGCAGCGTCCAATATACATCATCATCTGTTAATACTGGTGTGTATTAGATACTACAGCATACTGCAGCGTCCAATATACATCAACCTCTGTTAATACTGGTGTGTATTAGACACTACAGCATACTGCAGCATCCAATATACATCAACCTCTGTTAATACTGGTGTGTATTAGATATTACAGCATACTGCAGTGTCCAATATACATCAACCTCTGTTAATACTGGTGTGTATTAGACACTACAGCATACTGCAGTGTCCAATATACATCAACCTCTGTTAATACTGGTGTGTATTAGACACTACAGCATACTGCAGCATCCAATATACATCAACCTCTGTTAATACTGGTGTGTATTAGATATTACAGCATACTGCAGTGTCCAATATACATCAACCTCTGTTAATACTGGTGTGTATTAGACACTACAGCATACTGCAGTGTCCAATATACATCAACCTCTGTTAATACTGGTGTGTATTAGATACTACAGCATACTGCAGTGTCCAATATACATCAACCTCTGTTAATACTGGTGTGTATTAGATACTACAGCATACTGCAGTGTCCAATATACATCAACCTCTGTTAATACTGGTGTGTATTAGATACTACAGCATACTGCAGTGTCCAATATACATCAACCTCTGTTAATACTGGTGTGTATTAGACACTACAGCATACTGCAGCATCCAATATACATCAACCTCTGTTAATACTGGTGTGTATTAGACACTACAGCATACTGCAGCGTCCAATATACATCAACCTCTGTTAATACTGGTGTGTATTAGACACTACAGCATACTGCAGCATCCAATATACATCAACCTCTGTTAATACTGGTGTGTATTAGATACTACAGCATACTGCAGCATCCATTATACATCATCGTCTGTTAATACTGGTGTGAATTAGATACTACAGCATACTGCAGCATCCAATATACATCAACCTCTGTTAATACTGGTGTGAATTAGATACTACAGCATACTGCAGCATCCAATATACATCAACCTCTGTTAATATTGGCATGTATGAGGTCGGTACATACAGTATGCTGCAGGATTTTATGTTTTGCACCCCTGAGACGTAGAATAAATTCACAGACCTTATTTATGACTCATGCACACATGAACACATTTGCTATAAGAGAAATCATAGTGGGTAGAAGGGAAAACGTTCACTACCCTTTCCACCAAGGGGGTTCTTCCTAATGTTGAACCTGCACAAACTCAAACGTCCACTTCCTTTCTCTCACATACCACACATCTGATGTTAGCCACTGGCGTTGCTTAGCAACAGCACACAACACTTAGAGAAATTATGTTTGTGTGCTGCTGTGCAGTGGAGAGTGTGTGTTAGCGTGCTCCTCTGAACCCAGTGTGAGTTAGTGGGCTTCTCTAAAGCCCATAGCATGGGTATCGTCATACTGAGGCCGCTATCCTTACAAATGGTCACTGCTAGGGAAAACCACTTATTGCTACTCACCCTGGAGCTCTGGGCTGATTCTTTTGGCTCAGCACGCTACACACCACCACTGGACAAATCCATTGAGTCCAACTATCAGGACACTCTCTGGAGCGAACTACTGAGTTCAGCACTTTGGATGGAACCATTGCACTGAAGATAACCACTGAACCCAACTTTCTGTACATGACCACTAACCCCAAAGGGCTGGACAAAATAACCATGCCCAGCATTCTGAAAATCTGGACAGAACTGCCCAATGCCCAGTGCTCTAAAGAACAACACAGAGCCCATGCTCTGGAGAAAAACATTGGGCCAAATGCTCTGGAGAGGATTTGGGAGGGGCCAATCATGACACCAGTAAGCAACACTCTGGAAATGACTGGGCAGAACCATTGAGCCCAACACTCTGGAAAGAACTGCAAATCCCAGTGCTCTGGCCTGAACCAGACACAATCCTGTAGATAGCTCTCAACATACCAGAAAAGTAGTTATGTTCACTGCAATTATGCCCTTGCTCATTGGCAAATGGGCTGTTACCAACGATGGGATTCGTTACCAACCTGGACTCACTGGCAATGTAAAAAATAGTATGTTCTAATGAGTCCACTACATATTTTTAAGTGTTTCCTTTATTTTGTCCATCTCTTTCTCTCATCACTGCTCTAACAAAACCCAAAATCTTGCACCTTTGAAAAGGTAACATCTGAATGTGCTGTAGATCAGTGGTCCCCAACCTTTTTATCACTGCGGACCGGTCAATGCTTCACAATTGTACTGCGGACCGGTGTGGGGGGGGGAGTTGTGGTACGTAGATTGTTTATATTGCGAATATAATAAACGTGATCATAAATAATAATATAATAATAAACGTTATAAAAAATACACATGGAGAAAATAGATAAAGAACAAGAACCAGCAATTCCGCATTTCTTTCTTTGTTATTTAAATATACATACACAACAGTTCTTTTTTTTTTATTAAACACTCCATGAATGTTATTTTTCAACAGCTGCGCCACAATACAGACGCCACAAAAATGAATATAAAGTGCGTGAAAATTTTAACTAACCATAACGCCAAATCAATGGGAGCCCTGAGCTTGTTTCGCTGCAACGAGATGGTCCCATCTGGGGGTAATTGGAGACAATGACACCCGCAGTGTGTTGCTTATGTCCAGTCTACTCCGTTGTCTTGTCTTGGTTGCTGTCACTGCAGAAAACCCCGCTTCACACAGATAGGTTGTCGGAAATGGCAACAGGTTTTTCAGTGCTGTGGTGGTGATCTCCGGGTATTCTGCCATGACTTTAATCCAGAACATCAGCAGAGTTGTTGTCTCAAAAGTACTTTTAAAGCCGCCGTCGTTTGCGATCTCCAGCAGTTGATCTTCTTCTTGCACAGACGTGCTGGATTCACCTGGTTTGTTGATAAATGGGTCATGGATCCATGCCTTGCCAGTTCGTGGGTCCTTTTTGGTTGGGAAGTAGCGCTCGAACTTAAAAGCAAAGAGAGGTGATCGTGCACCAGCTGTGAGAATGAAGGCTCAGGCTCAGTCTCACAAAAAATCCCTGCTAATGTTTGAAACATGTCCAATATGCCTCTGTTCACGCGCCGTCCCCACAAATCCAGTTTAGCTTTAAATGCAGCTACTTTATCTGCCAACTTGAAGACTTGTTGTCATTTTCCACTGAAGTGACAGATTGAAGTCATTGAGCAGGCTGAATATGTCGCACAAGTAAGCCAGTTTTGCGACCCATTCCTCTTCACTGAAATGTGCTGCCAGCGGTGACTTGTTTTCTGAGAGAAATCTTTGCAGCGGCTCTCGTAATTCGAACACTCTGGCCAGCGATTTCCCTCTGGATAACCATCTTATTTCTGTGTATAAGAGAAGCCGTTTGTGCTCCGCGTCCATCCAGGCGCGAGTTAAGGGCGTGTGCTTAGATGTGGTTAATAACTTCAACGACATCATTCAAAATGCTGTTCAATTCCGGTGGCATTTTTCGGCTTGCCAGCATTTCCCTGTGAATGATACAATGCATAGATTCACATTCAGGTGCAACCTCCTTAATCCGAGCAGTTAAACCAGACAGCCGTCCGGTCATGGCAGCAGCTCCGTCTGTGCATATGCCAACACAAAAGGCCCATTTCAGTTTTCTTGATATATAACCATCCAGCAACTTGAAAAGTTCTGTGGCTGTGGTGTTGGTTGGCAACGATAGTGCACATAACATGCAGATATGCATAGCAGATGCAAAGTCAGAGACAATAGCTCATCTGCTGCTGCACAGTCAGTGGTCACAGGAAGCTGCCCACAGATATTTTTGGTTGGTGGACTATGCTCAGTCCAGCAGTGACACTGACATGTTTAAAAACTCCAGCAGCCCTGCTGTGTCTGATCCACTCAGACCAGCACAACACACCACCACCACGTCAGCGTTACTGCAGTGCTGCGAATGATCCACTACCCAAACAGTGCAGTACGAGGTTTTGTCCCATCGGCAACAAGTGTCTGAAGAGCATCGGCTTGTTTGAAACCAACAGCAATAGCCCATAAAATCCTAGTCTCACCACTGACTGAAAGGCATATGGTGCACTGGGTTCTACGTGTTCTCTCACCAGCCTCACTCCACAGCATTAAGACCCTTATAACCTGTGATCTTCTCATATCATTCTCCTAGCCTAACAACAATTCCCAGAATCCCCCAGAAATGTGAGTATGTCTCTAGAGCGCTCTCCTCTGCGTCTGTCTGCTCCTCTGCTGTGAGGTACAGCTGAGCTTTTCTTCTCCACGCGGCCACCTAATCACCTGTCATTTATTTTCACTCACGTTCATAACTCTCGCCTGGGGAAAGGTCAGGGCACTTTATCTGAGCGGGAATGAACGATGCTTTGTCCTTTAAGCAAACAGCCGAGGCACGGTACTACAAACAGGTTAAGGGCATTTCCAGCTCTGGCTCCCAACCTCCATCTCACACCTGCCAGTCTTTCGCACATGCACATGCCGGTGGGATCCAATCAGCCATAGCATTAAAACCACCTTCTTATTGCTACACTCCAGCGGTGGACAGTAACGAAGTAAATGTAATAAGTTTCTGTACTTAAGTAGGTTTTTTCTGTGTGTGTCTGTACTTTACTGACATCCTTTCACTACACTTCAAAGTCAAATATCTTACTTTTAACTCCTACATTTTGGGAAATCTGTCGTTCTTTTTGGTGTATGTGTGTATGAACACATAATGTCAAAACGAAAGAAGCGCAAAGCAAGAACATCAATCAGGGTATTGTGTCTTTTTTCTGAATTTATACAAACACTATTTCATTTTATAGTAAATTAGTTTGGGCTAGTTTATGTTAATGAACAGAGACCTACAGATCAATATTGTCACAATTGGCCCCTCCCAGTCCTCTCCATGTGCATTTGTTTTGTTTCTTCCCAGTCCTGCCCCCTTGTTTCAAGACCCTGCCCCTGATTGTTACCACCTGTTGTCCACCTGTTATCTCTGTTATATTTAAGAGAGGGAGGCCTGGGCCTCTTTGCTTAGGCTTTGCCCCCGCGACTTGGATAAGTGGTGGATGGATGGATGGATGGATGGATGGATGGATGGATGGATGGATGGATGGATATTTAAGCTTCGTGTATGTCCTGGTTTGTTGCTGGTCTTTGTTTGGTATGGTAGTGTTTGAAGTGTTTGGTGTTTGTTTATTCTGACCTCTGTTGTTTGTTTATCCTGTGTTTCTTTTATCAGGTCTGTTCCCCATTCCATCCGTGTTGGCTCTATGACCCTGGACTGTTTTGACTCTGACTATGGATTCGCCCTTAATAAATCTCGCTTTTCTCAGCATATCCGTCCGCCTCATTAACGCTCCCCAACATTACAAATATAGTAAAGGAGCTCATCTGTGATCCTGAGTTTAAAGCCAGTTTTTATTCAACTTAAACTTGGTACTAAGTTGTAAATAAATCTTAAACTGAAACTTTGCTTGTGTGTAAAAAGTGATTTCAGAGCCACTCGGTTCTCCCTGATGGAAACTGTTTACCTTCAGTGTTTTGTGCTTATGATCATTTTAATAGACGTCAGCGTCACTAATTAATGACGTTCTATTAAAAGACTGGTTTACCAAGAGAGACGCTGGAACTCTTTCACCTGAAATGAGTTCATAACCAGTCTGGTTATAAAAATGATAACAGGACATCAGAGCCAGAATTACTCTTTTAGTACTTTTACTTTATACTTAAGTACATTTGAAGGTAAATACTTTAGTACTTTTACTCAAGTGGAGGTCTAAAGGGAGGAACTTCTACTTTTACCTTGAGTAAGGTATTTTTAGTATTTTACCTTGGGTGTCTCTACTTTAACTCCAGTACATGACTTGTGTACTTCGTCCACCACTGCTTCACTCATTGTCCATTTTATCAGCTCCACTTCCTATACAGGAGCTCTACTTCTCCACATACTTTTTTAGCCCCGTTTTATCCTGTTCTTCGATAGTGGTGGTATGTTAGGGTGTGTTGTGCTGGTACAAGTGGATCAGACACAGCAGAGCTTCACTACCGGTTTGGTTATAAGCATATAGCAGTATGTGTAGATCATAAAACACATTTTCTGTTAATTTGAGGGGAGCTTTTACAAAAATAAAATAAAGTAAAAAAAAATTTACATTTATTTTTTGCAGTTACTGAAAAATTTGCCTTACAATTTGGTAAATTCAGATGGACAAACCAAAATATATCCTGGAGAATAAGAGATTAACCAACCTTACCAATAAGCATCATTACGGTACATCTGGTAAACACTTTTTGGCTATATTTTGGAGCAACTGCTTTCCAAACAGTAAAGTTTGATTGGGCATGTCCTCATTACTGACATAACTGCTGGATCTGATAGTTTGCCACCCATGCTTTCTCATTTATATAACGTCTACAAACCTGCTCATGTAAGAACATAATTATCCATTTGATGTTGTTCGAATCAGGTAAGCAATGGGTTGGAAGGCAAGAACAGAAACTTTTAACAGGTGGTCATTTTCTTTCTGTGTTTCTTTCCAGTTTTTTTCCCTCCCTAAGAAAATTACTGGCTGAATTACTTAACTGCTTTTCACCAAACGCAGCAGCTAATTTAATTCCATAATTCTCCAGGGAGCAGGACAAAGAAAGTGACTACTAAGGCATATTTGGTCTCTTAGTACTAGTATTCATAATGCACACTCCTCAAAATGCTCTCTGCAGTTGATACAGCCAAACGTGACACAAATGGATGGACCCAACTCGCAAACTTGTTCCAACTGACTGCAAGTTATGTTTTCAAATTGTTGTAGGAATCTTGGTTCACCCCAAACTGAAATGAGTGCAAAGATCTCAGCACCTGCTCTTCAACTGTTAGGATGTAACGAATGGAGCATGATCATATCACTATGCATGCCACAAACTCGCAGCCTGTAGAAAATACAACCCAGTAGAAACTTGTTCATCCTGCAGTAATTTTGTTTTCAGTGGCCAGTTCATTAGAAACACCCACCTTGTGCTTTGACTCACTGGCCACTTTACTGGAAACACCTACCTTGTTCACCAGTCACTGGCCACTTTATTAGAAGCATCTACCCTGTACTTACAGTAACTGACCACTTTATTAGAAACACCTACCTCATATTTTATTAGAAACACCTACCTTTCACTTCCACTAACTGGACACTTTATTAGAAACACCCAACTCGTGCTCTGACTCACTGGCCACTACATTAGAAACGCCTTCCTCGTACTTTCACTAACTGGCCACTTTATTGGAAACATCTACCCTGTATTTCCACTCACTGGCCACTTTATTAGAAACATCTAGCTTGTAATTCCACTAACTGGCCACTTTATTGGAAACATCTACCCTGTATTTCCACTCACTGGCCACTTTATTAGAAACACCTACCCTGTACTTCTACTCTCTGGCCACTTTATTAGAAACACCCACCTTGTACTTCCACTAACTGGCCACTTTATTAGAAACACCTACCCTGTACTTCCACTAACTGGCCACTTTATTAGAAACACCTACCTTGTACTTCCACTAACTGGCCACTTTATTAGAAACACCTACCTTGTACTTTCACTACCTGTAGTTTGTAGAAAATCCTGCTGTAATTCTGTTTTATGCCCAGATGCGAAAGTTGTATCATCTAAGAGATGTGCTAAAATGTTATTACAGATGTTGCCTTGATAAAATAATCGATCCAAATGTGGCTGGTGTGATTGCAGGTTTTCAGTCCAGCAAAGCAAGAGCACAGACGATCAATTGAGAACAATGGAAGTGGAATTAGATGCACCCACACCAGATCGTCGAGAGCAGACACCCCTGAAATAGGACTTTAAACTCAGCATTCAGGAAGATTCACTGATCAGGAATGGTTTGCATCCTATCTAACTGATAAAGTGAGTTTAATATTCCATAACGAATCACTCGTTTATGTCACAGTTGATTTCCAGCCTTCATTAATAAGCATAACTGGAGCCAATGTCTTTCTATCACATGCAATAAAAGCAATGAGTGGTCATATCAAGGCTAAACACTCAGCTAAATCTACCATCTTACCATTCTTGCCATATCATTTTATGGTATCAAAGAAAGCCTGAAAAATGCATCTGTGTTTATTAAATAGTTAAACAATTAACTCCAAAACACGAGCCAATTAAAATGCTCCAGTTGGAGGGGTCACCTGCAATTCAACAAAGACACTCCTTTCCATCTCGACCTGCTTAAGGCGTCTGGAACATCTGCCGCTGAACAATGAAGTCATTATTTCATGAAAACAACCTAGTAAAACTCTTCAAATGTGATAAAACGTGTTCGGGTGCTGCCCTAGCTGTCACCAACCCATAGAAGACACATTGTTAGCGTGCTAGCTCTGACAGTTCAATGCTGTGAAAGTCTGCTTTCTTCTCCAAGGTAGATGGCGTAGTCTCTAGAAAGTCTCTTCCAGCTTTGTAATGTGATCTTGTTGGAACGCAGAAGGGGTGATAGGCTTAATAAAACCCTGCTGGCAGGACACAGACAATTTACAGAAGCATATCACACAGACAAATACTGTATATTTAAAAATAGTGGTCATATTGGCTGAGATATATGACTTATATACACTAACTATACACTATATACCTTGTACTTCCACTCTCTGGCCATTTTATTAGAAACACCCACCTTGTGCTCTCTCTCACTCACTGGCCACTTTATTAGAAACACCCACCTTGTATATCCATTCATTGGCCACTTTATTAGAAACACCCACTTCTACTACCATTCACTGGCCACTTCATTAGAAACACATACCTTGTACTTCCACTCATTGGCCATTTTCCTAGAAACACCCCCCTTGCACCCCGACTCACTGGCCACTTCATTAGAAACACCTACCTTGTTCTTCCACTCACTGGCCACTTTATTAGGAACACCTCCCCTGTACTTCCACTCACTGGTCACTTTATTAGAAACACCTACTTTGTACTTCCACTCATTGTCCATTTTCCTAGAAACACCCCCCTTGCACCCCGACTCACTGGCCACTTCATTAGAAACACCTACCTTGTTCTTCCACTCACTGGCCACTTTATTAGGAACACCTCCCCTGTACTTCCACTCACTGGCCACTTTATTAGAAACACCTCCCCTGTACTTCCACTAACTGGTCACTTTATTAGAAACACCTACCTTGTACTTCCACTCATTGGCCATTTTCCTAGAAACACCCCCCTTGCACCCCGACTCACTGGCCACTTCATTAGAAACACCTACCTTGTTCTTCCACTCACTGGCCACTTTATTAGGAACACCTCCCCTGTACTTCCACTCACTGGTCACTTTATTAGAAACACCTACTTTGTACTTCCACTCATTGTCCATTTTCCTAGAAACACCCCCCTTGCACCCCGACTCACTGGCCACTTCATTAGAAACAACTACCTTGTACTTCCACTCACTGGCCACTTTATTAGAACCCCCTCCCCTGTACTTCCACTCACTGGCCACTTTATTAGAACCCCCTCCCCTGTACTTCCACTAACTGTTCACTTTATTAGAAACACCTACTTTGTACTTCCACTCATTGGCCATTTTCATAGAAACACCCCCCTTGCACGCCGACTCACTGGCCACTTTATTAGAAACACCTCCCCTGTACTTCCACTAACTGGTCACTTTATTAGAAACACCTACCTTGTACTTCCACTCATTGGCCATTTTCCTAGAAACACCCCCCTTGCACCCCGACTCACTGGCCACTTCATTAGAAACACCTACCTTGTTCTTCCACTCACTGGCCACTTTATTAGGAACACCTCCCCTGTACTTCCACTCACTGGTCACTTTATTAGAAACACCTACTTTGTACTTCCACTCATTGTCCATTTTCCTAGAAACACCCCCCTTGCACCCCGACTCACTGGCCACTTCATTAGAAACACCTACCTTGTACTTTCACTAACTGCACACCAGCAAGGTGGACCTACAAGAGTGTGGTTTCTCATAAAGTGGCCAGTGAGTGCATAACATGAGTACATGTATCTCAGACGATTTAGAGGGTCTATAAATGGTCTGTGTGAAAATCAAAGCTACGCTATTTCTTTGATTTAGACAACCAAGTCTTGCTCCGCTAACGCTAACTGCAAATCCGACATGCACTTTAACGGATTTAGGTAATCCTCAGAGCCTCATGATCTCATGTTAATGAGGCTCTCTCAGTGAGAGAGTTGGCTACATGTGGTCACTGAGATCAGATGAAGATTAGACAGAGATTAGAGTAGACTGAAGTATGCGATGATGTTATTTTGAAAGGCGGAAAGGTGCCCTTCCAACCCAGCTTGCAAAAGCTGAGCACTAGCCGAAGAGAACCCCATTAGCACCCCAGAGGTGAGATGAGGAGCGTGGGACGTTATTATATCTCTACTCTTTATGGTGCGCCATCTGTCCCGTCGCCTGTGTGGGCACCCTTCTCCACAACCACCCCACGCTCGCTATTGGTTTAAGTACAAGCTATTCCATTCACAAGCACTTACTGCTCATCACATAGACAGACTCATAAAACAAGAATAATTCAATCATGCTCTCAACTACAAAGGTCAATAACCCTCGAGAACCCACAACATCTGACCAAACCTCATAACTCATAAACAAATGGCACTGCAAGGTCTATATATGACTCTCTGTGACTCAAATCTAAATCTCTATCCTAGACTTGCGGAAATTTCACCTATTTTGTAATATTACTACAATATATCAGTGCTGGACAGTAATGAAGTAAATGTAATTAGTTTCTGTACTTTAGTATTTTTGGTGTATCTGTACTGAAGTTTTTCTTTCTGGGCGACTTTTTCCTTTCACTCCACTACATTTCAGAGTCTAATATCCGACTTTTTCCTCCTATATTTTGAGAAATCTGTCATTCCTTTTGGTTTCTGTGTTTATAAAAACATAATGTCAAAATGAAAGAAGCGCAAAGCCAGAGCACCAATCAGGGCCCAGCGGTCACTTTGTTTAGAGCTGGTTTTGACCTGTTGGTCACACCGACCCAGTGCAGCACACGCTTCAACGTCAGCGCAGCAGCGTAAAACTTTGG
Source organism: Pygocentrus nattereri (assembly GCF_015220715.1). Taxonomy (NCBI): domain Eukaryota; kingdom Metazoa; phylum Chordata; class Actinopteri; order Characiformes; family Serrasalmidae; genus Pygocentrus; species Pygocentrus nattereri. The sequence goes on along the minus strand of NC_051223.1, from coordinate 6,080,320 downwards.
GAGAGTCTGTTCAACATAAATGATGAACTAACCTAACTTTGTGTAAATAGAGCACAATATAGAAATATGTCCACATATGCAGTCGAGACTGACGCGGCTTTTTTCGGAGTTTCTACAAACACCATTTCATTTTATAGTAAATTAGTTTGGGCTGGTTTATGTTTATGAACAGAGGCCTACAGATCAACATAATAAAGGAGCTCATCTGTGATCCTGAGTTTAAAGCCAGTTTTTATTAAACATAAACTTGGAACTAAGTTGTAAATAAATCTGAAACTGAAACTTTGCTTGTGTGTAAAAAGTGATTTCAGAGCCACTCGGTTCTCCCTGATGGAAACTGTTACCTTCAGTGTTTTGTGCTTATGATCATTTTAATAGACGTCAGCATCACTAATTAATGACGTTCTATTAAAAGACTGGTTTACCAAGAGAGACGCTGGAGGACTTTCACCTGAAATGAGTTCATGAAGCGAGTCTGGTTATAAAAATGATAACAGGACATCAGAGCCAGAATTACTCTTTTAGTACTTTTACTTTATACTTAAGTACATTTGAAGGTAAATACTTTAGTACTTTTACTCAAGTGGAGGTCTAAAGGGAGGAACTTCTACTTTTACTGGAGTGATATTTTACCTTGGGTGTCTCTACTATAACTCAAGTACATGGTTTGTGTACTTCGTCCACCACTGCAATACAGTGGTTGAGATGGAAGTCATTCACAGTGGTTTGATGTCAAATAGTTCAGTGTTGAGAAACTTAATCAGATTTCTTTACAGTGGTGGTCATGGGAACCAGGGAGTTGAAAGGTCTATATAAGTCTATATAAGCCATAAATGTCCTTTAAAAAATATTAAATATGGCCAAAATCTTAACTATTCTTGTGACAAAACAATATCAGGCATCCGGCAAGATATCTGTAACCCTTCTGGACATCAGAACATTTGGTTCCTCTTTTCACATCAAAACATTCCGAATGACTTTGTGTACATCTTAATGATTAAATTATGCAGATTTTTTTAACTTGCATATTGCCAGAAAAGTCTACAGGGCTGTCTAATCTGCAGTTTATCTATTCAGCAAAAGGGATCGTACAATTTGAAAATGTCCAGAGAGTCCAGTTGGGATGTTAAAGGGTGCTGGGGCAGTTGCCGTAACCCAATACTGCTCTGCCTCACTGGCCTCCCTTCTAGAAACAACTACATTGTACTTTCACTAATTGGCCACTTCATAAGAAACACCCACCTTATGCTCTGAAGCACTGGTCACTTTATTGGAAACACCTACCTTGTACTTCCACTGATTGGCCACTTTATTAGAAACAAAGAGATTAAGGACCGTTATCCTGTCCTGGACTCTTGGCCAAAGATGGCTGTCGTATGCAGTGGAGAATTGTGATCAAATCTTCAGTACAGGCCATAAACTCTGTCAAAAAGGAGGGGAAAAAAGACCTCTACAATAATGCTAGCTTCTGCTAGTGAAACAACAGGATCTCCTGACAATAGGACCACTAGGGAGCACCAGTTCAAACGCCAGGAGGGCGTCAGATCTGGGTACTCTGCTTCTCAGTTGAAGCTTCTGCTGTAATCCTCATTAGCAGTGGTGCAGGGAGGGCACTGACTGAAGTGTAGTAGAGAATTTCCGAGCTGGCCAGCCCTGATTGAGCTGCCTCCAAACCTGGGCGCCCTGAGGAGGAAGAACAGATGCCTGTTTGAAAGCCGTGAGCTGGTCGGCACAGAGTCCAACCGAGCGAACACCTGGACCTCTCATGCCACGCAGCCAAACTGCAAACCAGCCCTCTTTAATAATGCCAGCATCCACTGCCAACACCCATTAGGATTGGCTGCGTGTCCGGCAGAGGCCAATGTTTCAAATAAACTTTCACCTCATGACCAGGATAATCACAGTAAGTCATCATAACGAGAAAATGAGTCCTGCGAGATGCTGGACAGAAACGTTCATCATTCTGAGGCATCCAGTTAGCATTGAAGTGAATCAACACTGTTATATAAAAATAAGCTTGTCGATATAAAGAGCTCTCCAACCCGAGACTCTCTGAGGAGCGGACTAGTAGCAGGTCAGGCTCAGGAATAGCCACACCAGCTGGGCCACGAGGTTTCTGAGACGAGAGAATGTGTCAGTTTCACACCTTCCAGGCTGTTGTGACAACCGTGCTGCGGTCGAGGCACAATTCTCATTAATCGCAAAGCTCGGCGGTGATTTTGACGAGATAACCTTTGTCAGCTTTGGGCTTTATGATCTGAAGTGGAAGAAAGGCACTGATGACAGGTGAGGTCAAGTGAGGGAATCAAAAAAGGATATTGTGATTTCAGATTCTAAGAGATGGGGGCAGGACTTGCCTTTTCAGTGTATGGATTCAAGCAAGAAAGCCTTGGTTAGGTGCCAGAAATGAAGACAACTATACACCAATCAGGCATAACATTATGACCACCTCCTTGTTTCTACGCTCACTGTCCATCTTATCAGCTCCACTTACTCTATAGGAGCACTTCATAGTTCTACAGTTACAGACTGTTGTCCATCTGTTTCTCTGATACTTTGTTACCCTGTTCTTCAGTGGTCACTACCCCCATGGACCCTCACAAAGCAGGTGCTATTTGGGTGGTGGATCGTTCTCAGCCCTGCAGTGACACTGACTTGGTGGTGGTGTGTTGCTGTGTGCTGTGCTGGTACGAGTGGATCAGACACAGCAGTGCTGCTGGAGTTTTTAAACCCTTTATCCACTCACTGTCCACTCTATTAGACACTCCTACCTTGTTTGTCCACCTTGTAGATGTAAAGTCAGAGACAGCAGCTCATGTATGTCAGCACAGTTAGCGTTGGTCATCCTCCAGTCCTTCATCAGTGATCACAGGACGCTGTTGGCTGGATATTTTTGCTTGGTGGACTGTTCTCAGTCCAGCAGTGGCAATGAGGTGTTTAAAAACTCAAGCAGCCCTGCTGCGTCTGATCCACGCAGACCAGCGCAACACACACTAACACACGACCACCACGTCAGTGTTACTGAGAATGATCCACCATCCACACTGTACCTGCTCTGTGAGGGTTCATGGGGGTCCTGACCACTGAAGAACAGGGTAAAATAGCGGGATAACAAAGTATCAGAGAAACAGATGGACTACTGTCTGTAACTGTAGAACTATGAAGTGCTCCTATAGAGTAAGTGGAGCTGATAAAATGGACAATGAGCGTAGAAACATGTCTTTCATACATATTATGTTATTCAGTATTCAGCAGAGAACATTCCATAACAAAACATAGTTTGTTTTTAAAATGTCCAGTCTCAGGAATGAGGAGGTTATCATTAGCGCTGGCAGTGTGCTAAGCTGTATACCAACCGTTTCAGTTCAGTGAAGGCCAAGTGGGTTGGAGAGTAGAGCCTAGCAGTGAATCATCGGGGTTTTGATTAGAACATCACGCTGCATTACGGTGGTACAGAAACACTTCCACAAGCACCTGACAGCTGAAGCACTGTGCTGATGTGGAAACGGCCTTGCCAGGATTACATGCTTTGCTCTCCGAAGCAGCCAGCTGAGAACACGCTTTCGCTTTCCGTGCTTGCCGGAGCTCGCAGCCGCACCGAGGGAGCAGCAAACACACGATTTATTCACCAAACCCTTCCGCGTCGTTAAGATGCTGCTGATGCAGGACGGGCCCCTGCGCGAGCCTCACTAACTCTTCAAAGAGCCGATTAAAATCACCCCAGGACTTTCACGGGTCCCTGTGGCCCCAGCCGTCTCGCGTGGCCAAGGATATATTGCCACCAAGCGCGAGAAAGGTTCATTTATCTTCTCTCGGAGTGCCAGGGACGAGGTCATGAAGAGTGGAGGGGCCTACTGCTGCCGAAAAGCATGGGTGGAGGTGGAGAGGGAGAATGTGTGAAGTGTTAATCACAAAACGAGCTTATTTTTATTCAGTTGAATGAGGCATACTGGCTTTAAGGGAAGGAGATTATTCCGTCAAAGTCACCTTGCATAAGCCGCCACTAAGAGAGGGCCAAACAGGGGGTCTTACTTTCACATGTTACCCAGAGAAACATGTGCCTGAGCGCGATCCGCAAAAGGCCGTCTTCCTTTTTTGATACACAGACCCCAAAGACAATTCCTCTTAGCTGGCCCTCGAGCTCAGAGCAATTTCCTGACTGTGTTCTGATGTCGGAGTAGTAATAATTCCTCTGCTTACACAAAATAATGGAGTAAACAAAGTAATTAAGGGCTCAGAATATGATTCTTCAGCATTTATTCTCATCTGGGCTACCATGCTGATGTTTTGAAATCCCTAATGGTGACTTTTAGAGACCAGTGTCTATAATGAAGACAGTCCATGTTCTAAAACATAAGGGCTCTTATTCATCAGAGGCGTATGGTCAAATCTGAGTCTGGTAGGAGTCACACGACCAGATTTTTTGAAGCCAATAGTTAAGTGATGAAAGTCACGTTGGCGTTGATAAATTGCAGGTGATCTCATGAACAAGCGTCTTTTAAATTCTATGATGAAGCCAAACTCCACAGCTTAGAAGAGCATGATGCGGCCTTTCTAACAAGTCCTTAATTGCATTGCTAGCCTTCAGGGAACCTGAGGTATGGACCCCAGAGTCTCGCCAATTTGTATCAAACTTGGGCACACCCCTGGTGACCCACAGGTTCAGAGAGCCAAAGAAATTTCTCAGCAAAAATAACCAACACCATGTTAAAGGATTGTGGCTGTTATGCCTCTTCTCCAACAACACATTTACTGCAGTCTTAAGGGAAACAGAGACAGCAACGTTTAATATCTGATTTTCGAAGCACTGTTGATCAGCGGAGAAATGATAATGATGCATCAAAGCCAAACTCCACAGGTTAGTAGAGCATGTTGTGCCCGTTCCAATGAGGGACTGCATTGGTAGCCTTCAGGAAAGCCTACAGATCCAGAAATCACCAGGTTCCTCACCTATTTTCCTCTCTGAGACGACCATATACCATATTGGTAGTGTCACAACTACTAGTCGACATCAACCTTTGCAACCCCTAACATCAGCAAGATCTCAGTCAGGCTGAAGGCCTTGAAGGTTCCCGAATGGTCACCTTTCACCCATTTATATGATGATAGAAATACCCAGGGCCAGTTACTGTACTATTGACCACCGCCATGTCTGGATGCAGTACAACAACACTACTGTGCAGGTACATTTTTCATTCATTAAGTTACAAACAATGTAACAATCAAAGGTACAACAGTGGTTTTAAGGTCCAATTTTGCACCTTAAATAAGTTTTTTCCAGGTAAAAAAAGTACAAATTTTTACCTTTCCGTAACCGAATGTTTTAAAACGGAACAATACAATAAAAAGCCTGGAGACGAGGCGGAGTGTGTGGAGTCAGTACAACTTAGAAAATGTAATTTCAGTGTATTATGGTTCAGTTATCTTCCCTGACTGAAGGTACTCAGATGGACCCTTGAGGGAACCAGTCCAGTGGCAAGAGGGGTCCTGCCCCAGTGACAGCTTCATACATTTATTTCACACCCCAAGCTTCTCAGAGGCCTGAGAAACTATGCCAGGTTTAAGAAATATATTCTTAAGCAAAATTCTATATTAAAAACTTTCAGATTTAATTATGAGAGATAAGCTACCTCCCTTCACTTGTTATTATTATCATAGATTTTAATAGTTTTGTTTGTTTCCATAATGGTTACATAATAGTTTTGGTCGGTTAACCACAAATCAAGCAGGTTGTTAAACTATAATGCTGAAATTTACACACTTCTATCCAGATGTCATTAAGAGGGATGCCATCTCACCAATGACACTGTGTTCAGTTTAGTTTCTTAATCAAGTCTTCTTTACAACAGTTTTGATAATGAATTAGCAGTTGCATATAAAGATATGTAGATTTTCAGTTTTACATATACTTTACATGAAGCTGTTGCTGCTTTCAACCAAGTCTAAGACCAAGGTTAGGCAGGGAAATCACCTGATTTGGTGGACCTCCACCACTTTCTCTGCTGATTTTCTTTGAGCTTTTGTCTAAGTTAATCTTTGCATGTGAGGTTATGTATGTTTGCTTGAACCTGTTAACCCATTGAGTTTATATTTATCCAGTTTTATCCTGTTTCCTTTATCTTGTTCCTGTAATTCTGACAAAATTTTTTTCTTATAAAATGTTTATCTATTTTCGGTCACACTTTATTCGGATGTTCCCCTATAGTCACTCAACATACTTAACTACTTAACAAACAAACTACTTAAATCATTAACAAACTTTCTGGTGATGCTCAGTTGACTATCAACAACATTATGGTTAGGCTTGGGCCATTGAGTAGATGTAGGTTTTGCCTTGAGGTTAAGGTTGGGTTAGGTTTAGGGTTAGATTTAATACATTTTTGACCTTGAAGTTCAGTTGAATTTAATTAATATTTTAATTGAATTTTAATTTAATGTAATATTTTATTTTAATATTATATTAATAAAAATATTAAATATACAAAAATATTATATTTCAAAAGAAAACTACTAAGCACAGCTACAGCAAGTGTATCTCATACACTGCAATAAAAAAACACTGATGTCAAGCCAACTTAACTCTAGTTTTAGGCCAGAATGCCTCTTTAATACGGTGCCCCTTGTCTTACCCAGTGTGGTACTTAGCCTAAAACATGTCACCTCTGAGAGAGTGGATTATATACCAGCAGGGGCCTAAAACATCGCTCAGTGGTGCAGGTCTCATTTCCCGCAAATCCATCTGCTTAATTATCCCGCTATTAGAGCTCTTTTATTATTTATGCTTAATTATGTTAAAGTGGCAAAAATATCTGATAAAATCAATTTAGAAGCAAGAATTAATGCTGACGTACCGCAGTTCACGGCTAAGACTCTTTCTTGGTTTTTGTGGTTTTTCCAAGCGGAATTTCTCTGGGATCCTCAGCGAACAGATGAGACGAACAGTAGATGGCCCAAAGCATGCACCACTCTGACAGCTCTACAACAAAGATACAGAGTTTTTCTTTTTAAGCAGAACTAATAGAAATGAATGTTTGTCCAATCAAAATGTAAATCGATGAATGAACTCACAACTATGTCACAATAAAAATAATTATGGGGTAACGTGGTACAAAGCAATGCATTACAGTAGTTCTATTTTCTATTAAGAAGGCCACACTGCACTAGGCATTGTGCAAATCCATGAAGGCTGTGCATAAGGCTAAAACTGGTTGACTATCAATTAGAGCTGACTGGGATTAGACCCAAACATACTCAACACAAACCAGAACGATTCATTCTACTTAAAACTTTAAACAATGATTATTTAGAGCTTAGATATTTACAAGGATTATATTATGATGTATTTAAACTCAAGGTATTAACTGAGATAAATAAAAAAATAAAATAAATGTATATAAAATTATCATTATATATATATATATATATATATATATATATATATATATTGCTGTTGTGGGAATGAAACCTCATATCTTCAAAATGGTAACTTTACAGGAGAAGGAAAAAACTTACTTTATTTTATATGTAAGTCAATGGAACCAGACATCTTTCCAAGTCATTTTGTGCCATTTCTTTTGGTCTATTCATCATGAAATTTACACACAATGTAAAGAACAACAGGCATTTTCAAATCATTTCCAAAACTGAAAAACAACAAAAAAATGGAGAAACCCAAACCCTTAGCCTTAAATTTACACTTATGAAGACAACACATTCTATTTCAATATTTATCTTTTTATTTCTTTTAACACTAGAAGTCCCAGAGAGGGGTCATTTAACATTTCTACCTCTGGAACCCAGAGACGGGTCGAGTGACCTGAAGGATTTTAGCTAACATCCTATAATCACCGTCTTTTGTTCTGTAAATAAGGCCATTACTGTCGCACCACAGGAGGTTGTTGTTTGCCAATGAGTTTAGCTATTTAGTTTCTAGTTAGTTCTATTCAGTTTATTGTATTTGATAATATAAAGATTGTACATTTTGTATTTACTTTAGTTTTATTTGAGCAAAAAAACAAACAATTCATTTTTTTTTAAATAGAGAATTAGAAATTTTACAGCAAGGTACAGCTGTGAGTAATGACCAGAAGCATTTGTGTCAAGAGGACTGAAATTTCAGCTTGAAAAAATTAGAAAAGAACAACTCTTATTTAACCCACTTCTTCCACATCTTTTTAAAAAACTTTTGCATATTTCTTGAAACAGATTGTATGTTTTGCAAACTATATGTACATTTGGCAAAATGACCTGTACAATGCAGCACAGATCAGCAGCGAAAGGTCACATCTCCCCCATACACTTTATGTATGCTTCAAAACAAAATCTGTGTTTTATACAAATTGTCAGTTCCCTCAAAATGCCCAAAAAAAGTGTCTTGAGCTGTGTTTCACATGGTGTTTTGAGAATGTCACCTCGGTTTCCAGAAATGAGCCAAACCATTTGAAAAAAAAAAGATCAACTTTAATTTAAATCAACTTTAATTTGTTCAAAATGTGCACCACCAGGCCACCATGCTCAGGACATGCCCCCTCCTTCTACCTAACCATTAGAGCACTATCAGTCCTCTTTTGGCATGCATAGGCTTGCAGGTAACACATTATTCAACCTACCCCCAGCTAATCTATGTTTCTGTATTTTGCTAGCCAGCATGGTCAAACAGTTTTCATCCTTATCCTTCTTTTCTTCAAAAAAAAAAAAGGTTTTGTCTATTTATTCTTTAAAATTTTTATTTTTAACTTTTTCTTCACCTGCTTTTTTTTATTAGCCAGCATATATTATTATTGGCCAGCTTATTTTTCTAGCCAGCATGGTCAAACAGTTTTCAAATAATATTCATATATACATACATGTAACAATGTAGAGAAAAGAAAGAAGGAAATGGAAGGGAAGAACAGGAGAAGAAAAAGCAGGTGAAGAAAAAGGTAAAATTAAAAAATTAAAGGAATGAATAGACAAAACCTTGTATTTTTTTGTGAAGAAAAGAAAAAGAAAATAAAAGAACAAAAGGGGAAAGAATATGTGAGCATAAAATATGTTGAGTAATAAAAAAACACATTGGACGACAAAAAGAAAATAAAAAGAAAGACTGAGGTGCCCTTGAGCAAGACGCCTAACCCCCAACTGCTCCCTGGGCGCTGTAGATAGGGCTGCCTGGCGCTCTGGGCAAGTGTGCTTACTGCCCTCTAGTGTGTGTGCTTTCACTAGTATGTATGTGGTGTTTCACTGCACTGATGGGTAAAATGCGGAGGTGAAATTTCCCCATTGTGGGACTAATAAGGGTCTTTTATTTTGTGGTTGTAGATCTTTTGAGTACATGAAGCTATAAAACCGCTCGACTACACAGATCTTCCTGTACGGCCAAAATTGCATGATCACAGTAAGTAGCCGTGCGAGAGTCTTCTCATCCCCACCACACCGAGCACTGCGCCTCTCTTATCAACGCATCCTTTCATTGAGTTGAGCTGAAGTGTGGAATAACTTGATTAGAATTTCAGATTCGGGTCGTGGCGGATGGGATGCTGCTCCCCAAATTTGCAAATGTGACCTGCTTATTTTAAGCTCGGCGAGCAAACCCCATGCTTTGCTGCCACTGAGAGAAGAGTGGTATTAGCTATTAACTGCTACTCTAGCCTTGTTTCCCCTGGGGCCAGCACAAACAGCCGTGTGACGAGCCCACAGTCACAAACCTGATCAACAGCCATTTTCACCGACCTTCAGAATATCCGGGCTGCTTTTGAATTATGAAAGAAATCTGTAAGCACAATCCAATCAGTCAGCAGAGGAAGAATGATCTTGGTAGCAAACATTCGCTAAGGGTCACAGTCTTAGAAATATATCCGCTTTAACAGGTCTCTATTTGGGCCATTCGCCCATTGTGGTGGCAAACCAGGTAAATGTTAAACAGTAAAGTTGTAACTCCACAGACAAAATTTGTAGCTTTTCTTTGTAAGCTGCTGTTGCTATGCTGGACCAAAATGTTTGCACAAAATCCCAGAATCGCTAAACAATGCTTGTTTAGGATCATTGCAATACATAGAGCTATGTTCACATACTGCCCTGAATTAATACAACCTTAAATGTTGCTTGTGTACTTGTGATACAGGGTCAGGGGCGGTCTTTGGACTAGGGAAATGTGGACAGCTCTCTAGGACCCCCATGATCCAAGGACTGCATGTAAACACAAATTACACATACTGTACACATACTTTAACCTATTTTGCAATACATATACATTTTTTTTTTACAAAAAAAGCAGTTATATACAATTTCAGCAATTCTTTTCAGTCATTTCAATGCAGACTCGTTCCCTGGTCACGGTTGGAATGGACTATTTCATGTTGATACTTGATGACACAACTGTGTAAATAAAGACTGGTGAAGAAAACACAATTAAGAAGTAATCTGCCTTATGGAGAGGAGGTTTATTGGTGTGGTTTTCTGGGTGTTCAAATCAAATCAAATAAAATCATCCAAGTATAGCAAAAAATGCAACAATAAGACAATAAGGAGGACAGTAAAAGTGTCACGATTGACTCCTCCCAGTCCTGTACATGTGCTGTTGTTTTCATTGATTTCTTCCTGGTCCTGCCCCCTTGTTTCCTGTGTCTGGTTAGCCACCTGTGTCTTGTTTGTCCATTGTATTTAAGGCCTGTGTTTGTCTTAGTTTGTTGCTGGTCTTTCTGTAACACTGAAAAGTGATGATTAGGCAGAAGTGAGATTTATTAGGGGCAAATCCAATATCAGGGTCTAGACAGTCCAGGGTCAACGAGCCAACATGGAGAGAACGATGGACACATATGGCAACAAAGAACACAGACTAAGCACAAAAACAGAGACCAGGAAAAAATAACGGAGGCCAGAAGAATGACACTAAACAACACAATACAAAAACCAAACAAAGACCAGCAACAACCTAAGACAAACAGAATGGGCAAACAAGACACAGGTGGTTATCCAGACACAGGTGGAAATAATCAAGGGCAGGGTCTGAACTCAATGGGGGCAGAACTCAATAAAAACAAAAGCACATGGACAGGACTAGAAGGTAAACACAAGCACATGGACAGGACTGGGAGGAGCCAATCGTGACAAAAAGGCCTGTTGCTACACTGCCAAAGCTGATAATACCAGTGTTAACATTGGTGTAGATAACTATGTTGTTGAGATAATTACTCAAAAAATACAAGTCCTTCTCTCAAACTGGAATGGTATTACGTTACTTATTACTTCCCGGAAAAAGGAAGTACTTTTATCGTACTCTGTGCCAAATTATCTCATTATACCAGCAGATACTTTGGCTTCTTTCAAGCATATTTTTTAAAAGAAGGAAAATGATCTGCCAGTGTAGTGAGATCATTTCACTTAAAGTAAAAATTTCAAGAAATACATTAAATAATCTTATTCTCACAGCAATCTCAAAATGAGAAACAACAGATGTAATGACTAATATTTAAAGTGACTTAAGATGATTTTACATGTCAAGATATCAATGAGCCCCAGATTCACTAAATCCACTTCTGTATAGGGCTACCTTGTGCATCCAAACAGGCTTATCTTTAAATTTAAATTAAAAGGAAGTTGGTAACCCTTTCTATGAATGTCACTTTTGTAAACATCTATAAACACATTCATCACATGGTATAATGCATTCATAAGGCATTATAAACATGTCTATAAATATTTATAAAAATGCATTATATGTTATGAATTGTTAGCATAATACATTATAAGCACCGTTTATAAGAAATTACAAGAGCTTCACTAAGTAAAGTGAAGCGTACTGTACTAAAGCCTTCTCCAGTGTTAAGAGTGAGGCTTCAAGTTGAAGTAACACTAAAACATCCACAATAAAGCTCATTACAGGCTTCAAATGTCAGATTTTAAACTACAGCTGCCATCAGTGTTTTACCCAATGTGGAAAAGTCAATGTACACAACTGTTAATGTGCACCACCGTTAGCCTGGCACTAACTTAACACTGCATATCCAATAGAATGCTAGCAGAAATTATCCTTACTGTACTGTAGTGTAGTGATGATACACAGTGAATGGTTCTACAACAAGAACAAATGAGCAAACAAATTACAATGACAGCACTCTACTGTCTCGCCTCTTGCTCTCCAGGCCTTTACTCCACAGCGACTTCACGCTCATTGTGATGTCTGACGGGGTTCAGGGGAGGGGCTGAGTTTTGCTGTGATGTAATGTAACATTTAAAGTGAGACACTGGGTAAGAAAAGTTCACTGTAGCAGTGATTCTAGGCTAGACAGCCTGTTTGGAGCATCTGAATATTCAGGACTGAAGCCCTGAAGACACAGTCCAAACAGCGCCAGCGGTCAGAAATAAAATATTGGAAATCTCATAAATAAACTTTGTATTTTTCTTTACGCTCTCCAAGCTGGGACTGACTTCTTTGGCACTGACAGTATAACATGTTATTAACACTATTTATAATGCATTATATTAACAATTCATAAGATATAATAAACATGGCTATAAAGTGTAATTCAGTGTTATTCGTTTTTTGTAAATATGTATATCCATGTTTATAATGCTGTATGAATGCATTATAACATGTTATAAATGTGTTTATAGATGCTCACCAACGTGACATTCATAGAAAATGTTGCCGTTGTATCCGATTTCTACTGCAGTTCCTGTCCATTCATACCGCCACAGGACACGGTCAGGTGAATGATGCTGAAGAGACCAGGCCGGAAGTTCTGAAAACTCCTAAAATAATATGGGTTATTTGTTTATTAAGACTTTTCATTCATTATTGTAACTTATTACTTTCATGCACACACAAATCAGATCATTCCAACGATCCCCAGTTCTTTCTGTCCTTTCTCTCTCCTCCTTACTTTGTACCTTTTCTTCCCATCCCTCTTCCGCACATAATCTCACCCTGTCCCACTTTCAAAATGCGAGCCCCAACAAGTAATTTAGCTGATAGATTTTGACAACCATAAGAGAAATCACCCGGGAATTCAGATATCAATTTCATACCATTTGAATTTCCCTTTTATAATCATGCAAATGGCAAGAGTGGCAGGCCACGCCGAATTGCGTGGGACAAGCTTGCCTTTTGATGTCGACTCGTGTTCACAGTACACTACAACAAGTGGTTCGCTAGGCCTAAGCACGGATCAGCGTTTTCAAAGGGGAATCGGTGACATGCATCTCAAAAGCATCCCTTCTTTTATCCTCTCTACAAGGCCTACTTTTCTCTGGAGAACTCTCCGTACAGTCAAGTATTCTGAATTAATTACATACTGGGCCATTTGTATAAGAATAATACTCATTTTAGCTGCTGCAAAGAAAGTCTAAGTAGATTTACAGTGACTGGCCTACACGTATTGGCCTGTATTCATCAAAGCTGTTTAAAAAGAGCAGCCTTGATGTACAAACTACACTGTGTCTGTTTCATGAAATTTTTATACAGTGTGGAAGCAAGCTGCTCAAATGATGAATCAGCTTTGCGCGTGAAATCAAGCGTCAGCCTTCCAGCATCTCATTTACTCATCATTCACATTAAGCATGCTCTAATTAATGCATATGCTTTGGCAAGAAGCCAACAAGACGACAGCATTCAACCATCCATAAGCCAATGGCTGTGTTCATAGGGGGAGTTTGAGGTCAGGCATTCAGCGTACTGCTCTCTCTACTGACCAAACTTTATAGTGTTATAATTACCATGATTGGAAAGTGAAAACTTTAGTTTTTCTTAGTAAAATGATGTGATTTTTTTTTCCTTAATTAATGTGTTAGTGTAGAAGAGGATGCAAAAAACTTTGTGCATATGAGCAAAAGCTCTTTCATTTAAACAGGCATTTCAGCGTAATCCGTACTTGGTTACAATTATTCTAAACAACTACAAACTAGACCTCCCAATGACAACAACACGCATAACAAACTGTAACCAGGTGTGCTCTGAGAGCCACTTTGCATGGCCGCACCCCCTAAGCTACTCTCAGCTGCATGGAGAATATTGCGGACGCCACAATAACATTAACCCCTTAAAATCCCAGGCTTATTACATACTAAAACATATTATCCGGTAACTACAGGGACATCAATGCAAACTGAGTGAGCTGTTCTTGGTTTATAGAAGTGTGTAATAAAATTTGGCGGATGGGCCCTGGTTGTTTAAGGGTTTAACATGTGGGCCTCTTTTCCACACATCCAAAGTTCAGTCTTAGTAACTGGTTGCACCCTTATAGACCCATATCCTTCTCACTGTGGAAAGATGGCCTGTTTTTTTTTTCTTTTTCAATTTGAAGCAAGAGTCCCAGATTTTCTCCTTTTTCTCAAAGACGAAAGCTTTAAGTTTATCTGATGGGGACAGTTTTGGTGTCTATCAGGTCTTCCAGGTGTCCCAATTTCTCTGTGGCTTTCAGTCAGTTTTTAACTCCAGTTTCTTGTTTTTATTTGATTTTCTCCTTCCTGACTCTATATCTCCTCAGAAATATCTCCTGAAAAATTAATAACTTGAAAAATTGCTTACATATGGTTGCACACCCAATACTTTACTGAGCAACCACTGAATCACTGCCATGGATGATTTTCTTCATTGTCCTGTGAAAGTTTGGGAATTTCCACGCTACTTTATTTTTTGTGAGCAACACACTAGCAGAAACTTTTCTATAGATGTGCTACAAGCCACAGGCTATGCGTCTTCTTTCTTCATTCATTCTTATGCTCTCTTCAGTCAAACACTGACCTTTCTTCCCAAGATAAAGATTTTTTTTTCCTAGCAGGGACGTGAGGTTTCTGCCTCGCTGGTTATCCAAGAAACTGACTGCCTCTGAGGTGGAAGTTTTGTCACCTTTGATTGCAGGGTGGAGCAGTACTTTTTATTCAAGCCCTCCATCACCGGGAGCTCTTCCAGACTGTCCGTGACGCCTGTCAGAAAAGCAGAGCATCGGCGATGAAGAAATGTTCCAATTCTACACTTTGCAAGACCTTTTGAACTGCTGATTGAAGTGCCTATACCTGCCGGGAACAAGAATTATTTCTGTCAACTTGGAAGAGCAATGGTGGTCGAGGCCTGAAATCACGAGATTAGTTCTGCAGTGCTGCTCTGAATTAGCTCTGATGTCCATATAAATGAGGGTGGAAATGTTTAGCTGGATTAAGATCATAGGGGAAACTTCTGTGTCCATAATACCCCATCGGAGTCATTACACTCTTAATAACCAACACGCCGAATGTGGCTATGTGATTTCTGTAGGTACTGGAGGTATAAGTGTATGCGGAAAAGAGAAGAAAATACAACAATAATGCATTTTAGTGTGACTAATTGAGGCATTTTTGGAGTTTTATGCATGCTTCTCAGTCTACAGCCCTCGATTATCCACAGTTCCTTAGAGTATCCACATAATAACTGGGATTTAATAAAGATGAACTGGGCCATTTCAAAGAAGGCCAGCAGGACGGGATCTCCCTCATCTCTTTCCTTTTGCCACAGTAATTACAACTACAAGCAGAGCGCTCTGTTCCAGATTATGGGCTCTGAAACCTCCTTTGATTCTTTTTCCAGTTTGATTCCCCTGGATCTGAATCCTGGTCTCATTAGCATACTGTACACCGGCACTCCTTTATCTGATTCTGCAGAACCGCGAGCTGGATAATTGCACTTGTAATTACATTCCATTAGGCTGAGGCAACTCCACCTGAACAGCCCCGCCACCGTCATTCCCCAACTGGCACCTTAAAACGCTTCCCTCAGGACAGTCAGAGCACTGAGTCACCACCAGCTGCAGGAGAAAATAGGCCCCACTGGCTCTCAGGCTTTTCCACATAGGACTTAGCACTGAGCCCTGGGGCACTCCAGAGCCAAAAGATGAAGGAAAACAACATGGGCATCTCATGAAAGTGGTCCACTGGGAGGGCTTTTATGAAAGACGTCCCAGTAGGCAGTCTCTTGCATTTTTGCCTGTAAATTCAAAGTTGACAGGCTTTTTTTGGCCGCTTTTTGAAATGCACAGCCTGTGGGTAATAATAAGTGGTAATTCTTGAAATCCTGCAAATATGTTTCACTTATGAAAGACATAATTCTTAAGATATGCTTTAGGGAAGGAGCTCAGCAGGTATTTTCTAGGAATTATAATTTTTTACATTAGACTCTGAGTATTCAAGCTGTCAGGTGCAAACCCCTAGTGGGCCCCAAGCTTCTAGTTGGGGTGCAGGTGATGGAAAGGAACAAAAAGTAAATACTTAAATCAATGTATAACAAGAGCTTGTCTTTATTCCTTATTTTTCACCATCTAATATATTAATGTAGGTTTATGTAATGCAGTTGATGATAAATTGTCAATGTCTTGTGAGATGTCATGTGGCAACAGATCAGTTAACCCCCTTTCCAGTGTGGACCACTTCAATTTCTTAGAAAAAGAAAAATATAATTAAAAATAAGATTGTTGGAAATATGCGTTAACATCCATCGAAGTTAATAGAGCAGGAACTGTTATCTTGTGTGGTGCTGTTCTATTTTATTGTAAATAGCCAGTTTATAATAGGTCATTCTAGTGGCCTGTTTTTTCATGTTTATGCTACAGGATAGTTGGGACGTGGATAAATTTGAAAATTCTAAATTTGCAGATAATGGAATCCACTCTTCCAACTACCAGTGCAATGTTTCCTGTGCCATTGGCTGTCACACATCAATCAAGGCATAATATATTTGCCTTCATGCTTTACACTTGGCAAGGTGTTCCTTTCATCAAATGCTGCTCCATTTTCCTCCCTAAACAAACCTTTGTAATTGTGGCCATAGAGTTCTATGTTTACTTCACCCGAACACTTGTTTCCAAAATTCCTCAGGCTTAACTAGACCTTGTTTTACAGAAATCAAACATTGACTTTTGCAATGAAAGTGCAGGTAAAGTTTGCTGTTAAGAGTAAAATGGAGCACCACCACCAGAGGTGGAAAGTAGTAAATGAAATTTACTCTTGTTACTGTAATTGAGTAAAGTTTTCCCTGTAACAGTACTTTCTGGCATAGTACTTTTACTTTTACTTGAGTTAATTTATACTGAAATACTTGTGCTTCACTTCTTTATCTTTTAAAAATGATAGGGAGTAAAAATACAAGCATATCAGTTAATAAACCAAGTAGAAGGAATACTGGCTAAAATATAAAAAATTCAAACCCAGTCAAAACAGAGCTCCCAATCTCAGAAATACTTCAGTACTGTACAGTTTAGTGAAGGAACAAAGAGGCCCTTAGTGGCACACACAAGAAACACACTTTGTCCAAATGGTCATCTTCATTCATTTTCTATAGAATTAAAGAAAATATAGCTATTATCAGCAGCCAAATCTGCCTCCTGAAACCTGCTGAGATGAAAATAAGATAAAATTATCAAACTTGTATTTTAGGTCAAAGGTTTTTGTGGAGGCTTATGTATTTTTTCGAAATCATGGTTTAACTTTTTTTAATAAAAACTCCAAAAAAAATCAGCTTGTTTTTTGATCTGCTGTGGTTTTATGGGGTAATTCACAAATATCGCCCGCAAATTTTTATTGAATGACATTTTATTAGCAGACATTTTGCCTAATCTAGGAATATGTAACATATTATGGTTCTGTCCAACAAAAACAAAATGAAAGTGCAAAAGCATGCAAAGGTGGAAGTGTGTCAATGTAGGTCTTAAATGGCTCATGACATTTCAGGCAGTGGAAGCTGAGCTGGAAGTGCTTTGATTTCTTTTTACAGCCTTCCTACTTCAAAGGCATCAAGTAGCTTTGTTTTCAGATCCATAGCCAGCTGTTTAAAAGGGTCCGTGGTTGTTGAGTGGTAGCACACGGTATGAAGAGTCAAAGACATTATTATGCTCTGGAATTCTCATCAGCTGACAATTCCTAATGAGACTTCTCAACCCTCCAAATCCAACCTGCAATTTGGCCAGGGGAGTCCAGACGTTTGCATACAGCTGTTAATATGTAGGAAGTAGTAAGTACACAACAAAAACCACTGTGGTTGGTTCTCATTCAGCTTGAATATCCTCCCAAATGATGACCATCATGGAATTAGGATATGAAGGTATCCCATTTGTAATATTGCCCGAAAAGGCTTTAGATGTTAAGTAAAGCCATTGCCAACAACCACGATTGAATTACTGTCCCCTGATTTTCCCACAGACACTCCCATTAGTCCCCGTAATAAGACTGCAAGCAGGGAAAGGTCAGTCTCTGTCCACTGCCATGCCTTTGGAATGCAGATCTGGCAAGAGCTTTAAGGTGTCCATAAAAACTCAAACAGGATTTCCTACATGACTAGCAGTGCCATAAAGTAGCCCACCTGAATATTTATTCGCTTTTATGACTGCAATATTTTAAACCATGATATGCAATCAAGTATATGCAACTGTAATATAATGCATATTTGAGAGCACTATTTAATTAGCATAAACTGTGGAGCAGCGCTGTCACCAGGCTCTGAATCAGCATGACGTCAGGCAGGCAGCCTGGAATAAGGATCCTAGGTGGCAGCTAGTGCTTTACACTGGCATGCTGTGCTAGTGCTGGCAGCTTAATGCTGGTGAAGAGTCCAGGATCATCTCAGCTGTTAACGGTCAACCATGCTGTGATTGACAGCCAAAACCAGCAGCTTGAGGGCTCGGCTTAGTATTCCTGGCCCAGCGGGCTGTTGATGTGGCAGCATGGTACATAGCGTTCTTTGAGGCAGGCCGTAATGCTTGAACGCTGGTACGACTGCACTAAGAATTGGGTGGGATCCAGGAACAGCGTGCTTCAATGTATTCGAAGAGGTCGAACATCGTTCAAGAGCAGAGAGGTCATTTATAGGGTCAGCTGGGTGCTCATATGAAGGCTATCTACATTTTGACTTGACATGCATGAGCATTAAATAATGCAATATTTTAGCAGGGCTTTAATATTAATGAGCTGTTTCTTATCATTCGCAATCTGACTTAAATTTATAATGTAACTGACACTGTATTCACACAAGGGCCTTAAACTTAGTGTAGCGCATTATATGAAAGCTACCCACATGGAGGCTTCATAACACATGCACAAGCACTGAATAATGCATTCAGAAAGGAATACTTTAATATTTATGAAAAGCTTGTCAGTATTTACGATGACTTATGAATTGTATTTATATGAGTTCTTAAACTAAAGCGACTGACATTTCTACTGTTTATAACACTGCTATAAAGCCTCAATCTCAATTAGGCCTTGTTAATAACACCATGCATGCTCTGATTAGTGCTCTGAAAGATGCCCTAATCTGACATGTGTCAATATTTATGTTTTAAGGAAATCATAGAACCAACGTGTTGTCTTATAAGTATAATAAACATGTATTAGCAAGTAACTGAATTTGAACACCATTTACCAGTTCAATGGAAGAAAACAAAAAGAAAATATTCAAAAAAGTACCACGAGAGCATCGGAATCTATCGAATAGCTGATGTATGGCTGCTTTATAACAATGTTATAAATGGAACAAGTATGTAATATCATAAAAAAAAACAATGACCACCAAAAAGGTAGCCAGGTGGGGCCCACCAAATATTGGTGGCCCACCAGGGCCGATGACTTGATGATCCGGGTCTGGATCAGGGCTTGGTGCAGGCCAATCAAGTTTCATCTTTCACACCAAACTAAATCGTGTCTTTATGCAATTCATGTTCTGTACAGGGGCACAGTCATGCCTTCCTCAAACTGTTGAATTTGGAAGCATATGATTCCAAATGTCTGTGTGCTGTAGCATTAACATCACTCTTCATTGGAACTAAGGAGCCCAAACCATGAAAAACAGCCCGAGCCCATTAGCCCTCCTCCACCAAACATTACTGTAATGAGTGACACAGCAGGCATTATTTTACGAGCTACATGCTTCAGCACTCAAGGGCCCTGCCCTGTGAGTTACTCCTATACATAATAATAGCACTTACAGTTGACAGGGGCAGATCTAGCAGGACAGACATTTCACAAACTGGTTTGTGGCAAAGGTGGCATCCTATGGCAACACCACATTTAGAATCACTGAGCACTTTGGTAGGAACCATTCTACTGCCATTGTTTGTCTATGGAGATTGCATGGCTATGTGCTTGATGTTATACCCCAGTTAGCAATGGGTGTGACGGAAATCCCTGAACTCAAAAATTAGGAGGGGTGACCACATTCTTTTGACCACATACCAAATAAATAATAAATAAAATATTATCGTCTTAGGCCACTTTCCATCTCATATGATGTGGCCATAAAAAGACTGCAGTGAGAGGAGAAATTAGACCCACATCGTTCCTTAATATTTGAAGTGACTTTAAGCTTTTAAGTGATACCTCGTTTTTGCCTGAAACGGCATACCCAAAGCAAAAAGAGCACTATTCCCACATATTTTGGGAATAGCATATCAGTCATGATCCTGCTCGTATTTGAAAGGTAAAACTCTCGTTTTTTCCCAACTGTCAGCACAATTTCATGAATTACTGAAACAGAGTAACAGAGGCTGGAATGGAGGAGTTTATTTCAGCTTGACTCATGGATCTCTAAACTGATCTCTGACTCTTGCCATGTTATCAAAACCATGCTTTGGATTATGATGTCTCTGTGGAGGCTTTGAAGGTAAGGACCCACAGATTTGTTAACATCTGCTCATTCGGTGCTTATGTTGCACATGAGACGAACATCACTGCTTGAGTCAGAGATCTTTGCGGGAATTGAATCCTGAGATTTCAAGCTTTCTAACGGTGTATTGTATCACTGTATTACGGATGATTTAAAGCATAAAATTGCTGTATAAAAAACAACATTGAATACTTCAATGGGCATGTCTCAGGACCGGTACAGTGACCTAGAAAAGGTTAAAGCATACAGCCAGCACTCTTTGTGGAACACATGAAGTCGTAGGAGGCTCTGGACTTCACACATATGGCAGAGTTATGAACATAACGAGCAGTAAACAGCTTGTGAGGAGCTGGAGTGTGGGGGGTTCCATATTTGTCTGGAGAGCAGAATATCTTCAGCCCACGTCCAGGCGCTGAAATGGTACAACCGGTATTATAGCCTAATATAACTCTCCATTTTATGAAATAAACAACGTTTACCTTCTCAGCACGGCTTAGAGAACCATACGAGCATTTACTGCTGGGCAACCCAGACTTGCTAAAGCACTTTATCGTCCTCCACAAAGACATCACATAAATCCTACTTCTTAAAGTCTTTAGAAGGAAAAAGAGGGGAACAATGGAGTCTCACGGTGCTGCAAGAAATGTCTCAACTAGCATTAATCCCGAGGCGTGCTTCCCAGCGACTGTCCACCCAGCGTGATTACATGCCAGAGAATTTACCCATCAGTGTATTCCTTATCTCCATAAAGCAAGCCTCTCTGGCTCTGCAAGCCTCTCAGGCCCAGATTCCACTCCCCTCCTTTGCTCGGACAGACAGCCGAATTTAGCGAAAGGTGCAGAAAAGGCAAAGGGATGGAAGAAAGGCTGAAATAATGAAGAGACTGAGATGCGTGCCATGCGGGGAGCTGATTATAAGCATGTCGGTGGCCACCATAGCGGTCCCACTGTAAGGCAAACTGCCAAGCCTGCAGACCCAGAGAGTTTTGCATTTGGAAGCACAGCCAGAGGGTAGCATCGGCCCACTCTGGTGTGCCACACATGCCGCAGGTTATCCAGACTGGAGGCATAACAAAAGACTCAAGGCATAACAACAGGATCGTCTTATGAAGATGCAGGGGGGAGATGAAACATTTATTTTAGTGTTCTGTCATAGAAGCTTTTGTTGAAAAGGCCTAGTTTCCAATACAGAGCTTCTCGCATTTGATGCAGAAGTTTATGTCTGCACAAAGCAAGTGTAACTCTTCAAGTTTTGTCCATGAATGTGACCCTTATTAGTTTCACAACAAAGAAATTTCACCTCCACATCTAACCCATCCAGTGAAACATAGTGCAGCCCTATCCACAGTGCCCACAGATGGGGGTTAGGTGCCTTGCTCAACGGCATTTCAGTCACATATTTTCAGCTCAGGGGATTGAACCTGCAACCTTCTGGGTCAGAGGGCTGGTTCTCTAAACGCCACCATATGACTGCCCCCAGAAAGGCCACCCAGAATCCCACATCTCCAGGGAGTTGGTTGAATCATTGTCACTTTATCCCACTTAGCTAAGTATTGTACTTAAAACTGGCAGCTCACTATTTTTTGGGTGGAGGGTGGGGGGTTGATCCAATTTAGGCCCTGTCCACATATATCCAGGTACTTCTGAAAACCTCATTTATTTCTGTGGTTTGGCCTCCTGTACAAAAGAAAATTACATTTTTGTTCACTGAAAATTGAGATTTTGGAAAATGCTCGACCTTTGGTGGGGGCACCAAATTTTTATAATTGAATTCATCTTTTCATTAAACTGTAGTGCACAGCGGTCAGAATGCACTGCTCTCGGTTCTTATACAAGGGGCGTTACCTCAACTGCAAATTATTAAAAATACCTCATTGGTTCCAAAGATATATTACTAAAAACCGAAATATGAAACTAAATAAGGACTTCATTAAGATATAAAAAAAATAATTAAAACTAAATAGCAATAAAAACTAAGGCTGATATCAAAACTATAATAACTTTGGTTACAAATCACCTTTGCTCAGGATTTTAGTCAGAAACTCAAGCATTTAAAATTATGCGTCCTCAAAGTTAGACGTAAAGGTGTAGGAAACCAATTCGTTTACACAGATTTCCTTTTACCCCAGGTGCATTCTATAAGCCAAGATATCTGGCGTCCAAATTTTACTTGTTTATTTTAGAGCTGGAGCTCCAAGGCTAATGTTGCTGAACACTAGAAGTCAAGTCAGGTCAATGAGGTTCCTTTTTAGACCACAGAGGTGTTGAACCAAAATCGAAATCTAGCAAGTTGGTTATTGTGTAAATTAGATATTTTTTGGCCAAAACCACCATCAGACTATTCATGATAATCAGTCTCTCGACTGAGAAATCTGTTTCTAATTTTGCAAACTACTGAAGGGACTAATCAGGGTAAAATCAGGCTAAACGGGCTTTTGTTTCAGGCTGAGAAACAAAATTATATGCTTCATCTGCTTCATCCTGCCGTCTTTAAGCACAAAGAATAGCCATTCACCTCCAATTAGCTCAAGCTCTCTGCTCTGCCTGTTCATCCGCCGCCTCTCCGGGGCACCAATTACGCACAGGGGGAGCTAATTACACTCCCCTCATGCATCCCAGGGAGCCTCCGCGTCCAGTGACTCCTCAAGCGGGGCACCTGTCCTCATCAGCTAGCTGAATTCAGGGCGACTGCGCTATGGAGGGACAGTCATGGGCTGCTGTGTTAAGACTTATATGCAGGGTTTGTTTCAGAAAGCTGCAGCTTTGTGAGGAAGAATCAGCAGGAGATTAAGAGAATACGTTGGTGTGAGTGTCTCTGCATGAGATGTAGGGAATGGCTCACACACACACACACACACACACACACACACACACACACACACACACACACTTAGATTCAATCTATCAATGGAGTCGCCAGCAGCACAGAGATATCTCAATCTTGTGGGCCGAGCTCACAGCAGGCATTAGAGTTATTGGAGTGGATGCTGAGCTGTGGCAGGGATCGATAGTCTGCTCTAATGGTGGTGGGGGTGGGTTGTAAGGATGGTACTAAAAAGAAGCTCAAATGAAGGACTCCTCAGGGATGCTCCGCTTAAAAACAAAGCAACAGGCCAAGAACCTTGTACCGACTCCAAACCTTCCTCCAAACCCTCCAAAACTCCTTTTCAAACGCCCATACTTTGTTCATTTTTACATGAGCCCAATTTTCCCTTCTTTATGCCAACTATGAATGGTAAAAATATAAAAGTAAACATCACACAGGGGAGATGTTTTGGGTATATTATATATTTAAAAATATTAAAAAAGCACAAAGACACTTTAAATGTCAGAAAACATTTTCTGGAATTAATGCATTCATGACCAAATTTATATTGCGCGTGTGCCAACCAGCCCCCTCCAGTTGGTTGGCGCATGGTATGGGGGTGGCTGGCACAACATTAAAAGGCTATAATTTCAAAGAATTAAACAAGAAATAGAAATAATCAGAGCTGTACATTTGAAACATAAATATAAACATTAAATGCCTTCAAATTATGCTTTTGAATCAGTTAAATGTTAAAAATGTTTTCTTTTCTGTCATCATTAGCTTGTATTGAACCTTAATGAAAGTAGAGATATCTTTTTTTTTTTAATTATTACTTGAGTCAAAAGCAGTTCATTGCCTATTCATCCAGAAGAGGATTTGTGAGGTCAGACACTGACGTTGGACAAGAGGGCCTGGCATACAATCTCCATTCTAGTTAGTAAGGGGTGTGATGGGGTTGAGGTCAGGGCTCTGTGAGGGCCAGTCAAGTTCTTCCACACCAAACTCACCCAGCTATGACTTTATGGACCTTGCTTTGTACACTGGGGCTCATGCTGGAATTCATGATTCATGGAATTCAGTGCCTTCCCCAAACTGTTCCCACAAAGTTAGAAGCATAAAATTGTCCAAAATGTCTTTTGGACATTTGGATTTCCCTTAACTGGAACTAGGCAAAACCCTGAAAAACAATCCCTTATCATTATCCCCCCTCCACCAAACTCAGGCAGGTAACGTCCTCTTGGCAATGTGCCCCCATTGGGCAGAAGGCAGGAAACACCCTGGGCAGGTCACCAGTCCATCACAGGGAAATGTAGCCTATAATATGACATATATGTTTGCTGACCATGTGCCAACCAACCTCTACCACTTCAGGACACAAATCTGCATTTATTTCTAGCATTACCTATCATTGGCTTTCAAATCATACAACAAAATTTAACTGATTGGCATTTCTACTCATTAAAATGTACATATCTCTCTTTAAAACATGTACATAATGTATTTACTCAGCCATTTTTTGTATTGTTTTAACATAGAAAACCATTGTAACATTCAGAGCTCTTGACCAAATGGGTGAATGTTTGGTTAAGAGAGCAAATATAGATCACTAGCAGCAGTGGCATGACGGGTGTGTGCAGCCGCATGTAACCAAGCAGCTAACCTAGCAACTAGCAGCAACTATTTAGCCTACCATTAACTGGAAAACAGCTCTACCATCTAATACAGTCTACTGACTGAATGCTTATGAAGCTGCCTCTGTTTTTTAATGTGTTTAATCAGTAAGGAAAAAAATGCTTAAAATATTCATGCTACACTGCTAAATTTAGAATTTCCTCAATGTTGCATCTTCAGTGATGCTATATGAAGCCCAGCTTCTTAAGACGTCAACGCAATGCCAAAGCAGTAATGCTAATATTCATCAAGCAAGATTTAGTGACCCTTATTAGTCCCACAACAGGTGAATTTTACCCCATCCGTGAAACACTACATACACACCAGTGAATACACACACACTAGGGGGCAGTGAGCACACTTGCCCGGAGCAGTGTGTAGCCCTATCTGCAGTGCCCAGCGAGCAGTTGGGGGTTAGGTGTCTTGCTCAAGGACTCAGTCACATCCTGCCAGCTCTGGGACTCGAACCAGCGACCTTCCGGTCACAGGGCCAGTTCCCTAACCTCCAGCCCACGACTGAGTTCAGCAAAATGTGTTTGCTTTCATGACTGTCAGCGTTCAGCAAAGCTGTACACAAAATGTGTTTGCACTGGAAGTTTGTGAAGCAAAATGTTGTATCATGGCAAATTCCACAGAATTGAATTGCTTGTTGAGTTTCACATGCACAAAGCAAGTACAACATGGCCTTAAGGCTCATATATGTAAACAAGCTCTGTTCTGATTCGCTGCCCTGTACTGTGCAGCAGCATGCTGGAGCACTCTTCAGTGTGAATAGGCGGGGCTAAACTGCTGTAGGCTGCCTTTTATGCTACATCAAACTCTACTGTAAAAAGGCACACGTATCAGATTTCTATTGTACGGAAGCTATTACTTTTAGCTATTACTACTACTACTACTACTACTAATATTAGTAGTATATTAATTTTGTAGGTAGTTTGACCAGAGGAGGATAGCCGCAGCCCCTTGTGAACCTTCCTCTCAAGGTTTCTTCTTCAGCTCTGAAGGAGTTTTTCCTTGCCACTGTCGCCCCTCCTTGACGCCCCCCAGGGGGTTTTTACATTTCAATGTTAAAACTTTGTCTTTACTGGAATTACTGTGAAGCTGCTTTGTGTCAACATCAGTTGTAAAAAGCACCATACAAATACATTTAATTTGATTTGATCATATTTCCATTGCATGAGTACTTTAGATATGCCACTTTTCCACTGTGCCACTGCTGTTTGTGCTCTTTACAGCACATCGTATCAACCTGAGCTGCCTGCATCGTAATTCCGCAGTGCTACACCAAGACTAGCGGCTAATAGGATGAGGATCAGAGGGCCCTGCTGGTTATTAAAGGCCCAGGAGCACCTATTACACACCGCTAAATTGCCATGATGCCCTGGTCAGTGTCCAGACCCGCCTTATTCATACTGGGAATCTAATTACACTCATGCCCAATTAGCAAATTCAATCTCTCACTTCCAGGGAAACCAATACGTCCGGCTTCAAAGCACTCTCACATGTGCTGCTTTGATAAATTGAAGGATTTCAGAAGTGTTTTTATAGGACGTGGGATTCATTTTGAGTATCTGAAATGACTTGATTTGTTATTCACACGTCCTTTATTTGCAAATATAACATCACAGTCATACCAAAACATCTTTTTTAGTAGTCACATCATTTGAAAGCATTACCTGCCCTTTATGTTGTGTCAACATTTCAGGAGGAGTTGTCAAACGTCCAAGATTGCTTGGAAGGCAATATCATTACACTAGTGTATGTGAAAGTTATGAATGTTCTTTTTCTGTAAAGACATGTTTTTGGCAGTGGAGAACCCTCATGCTTGTTGTATCTCCAGTTGCAGCTGCAATTGCAATAATACTCATTTCATTGCTCATCATTATGATTGAAAACAAAAGCTTTCAGATCTTAAAATGTCCAACAGAAAATTGTCCAAAAAGGACAAAAATCCTAGCTAGCATTACTTATCCGTTTTTTTTTTAGAATCATACATCAAAATATAACTGATTGCCATTTCTACTAATTAAAATCTACATATTTTTTATCTCTCTCTCTCTAAAACAAGTCTACAATGTACTTACTCTGACATTTTTTTGTATTGTTTTAACATCGAAGACTATTGTAACATTCAAAGCTCTTCACCAAATGGATGAATGTTTGGTTAAGAGGGTAGCTGTAGATAACTAGCATGGTTGGCAGCAAGGGCACGACTGGTATGTGCAGCAGCACTTAACCAAGCAGCTAACCTAGCAAACTAGCAGCAACTAATTAGTCTACCATAAACAGTAAAAACACAACAGCAAAGATAGCTCTAATATCTAATACAGTCTCCTGACTGAATGCTTATGAAGCTGTCTCTTTTTTATGCGTTTACTTTAGTCAGTGAGGAAGAAATGCTTAAAAAGGTTCTTCCTACACTGAAACAAAAGGGGTTTAGAGCTTAAAATATCCAACGGAAGGGATTTTATCATTCTAGACCTTCTAGATACATCTTTGATTGTGAATACGAGCCATAATCTGAAGTTACGGTTAGTTGTTAGAAATGGAATACAGTGACGGCAGCTCTTCTGAGTCACTGTAAAACTGATACAAGGTAAAGTATAGAAGGTATATACTGTATGTTAATGTCTGCTCAGATTAAACATATGGAATGTCTGTGTTTAATCTAAAACACCCCAAAAATATTAATGTGCACCACCGTTAGCTTAGAACCACAATACTACTAGAAATCCAAAGGCCAATTACAAAAATGACTAGAATGAATAGTGTTTTTCTTCTTTGTTGACCTTAATGGCCCAAACTGAATCTCTAATAGCCACTGTTCACCTTCTCATCTCAGAAATATGAAGGCTGCTTTCAACAGTTCTGTGCAATTCAATACTTTTTCTTAAAAACCTTCCACACCTCCAAAGTTCAGTCTCAGAAGTTTTAGGTTTAGCGTTTTAGGTTCTCCACATTCAATGATGTTGAGGTCTGGACTCTGGGGTGGTCAGTCCATTGTCCAGCTTCTTTGTTTGCTGTGTCCGTCTCCTTTTCTCAGTGAGGTTCTTCTTGATCAGCTACACATCCTTTCAGATCCATAGGGCTGAGTCATCTTCCAACAGTGGAAGGATGGACAGAAACACCTGTGGATGTTTTCAGATCTGAAGTGGAATGCTTTTCTCCTCTCTCTCAAAGATGGAAGTTTTAAGTGCTGTTTATCTGATGGCCACAGTGTTGGTGTCTACCAGGTGGTTTTTAGGAGGCCAATGTTCTCGGCATCTTTTTCTAACTCTAGTTTGGGAAGCTCCGTGTTTTTAACTTATTTTCCTTTGACTTTTCTTTGTCTTTTGCTTACACAAGCGGATCATCTTTAATCTCCTCAGAAATTGTTGCAGGAAATTAAACACATGAAGAGTGGTCTCTAAGCTTTGCACAGCCCTGTAAAATCTTCCCTCTTATCCAGGGCTGGGTGCCTTTTCAGGAAAGAGAGATGTTTCACTTGGCACAGTCTGACTGGCTTTGACTTCTCTGATCAAACAGTTTCGTCAGAGTTTGAGCCCGGAGTGTGATGTTGAAGTAACTTTTGAATGGATTCTGCTCCACCTGTTTGACTTACAGTAACAAAGGGCCATCTGCTTTTGGCACCCAGCGACAGTGATGGCAGAGCGATGTGTCAGCGTTCCCCAGGCTCCAGCAGCTTGGAGCTAGCTGGCTGAATTCTCTTGGCTGAGGACGAGGAGCAGCAGGAGGAGCTGAGCTGACAGCCGCTCGCCACACTCACACCTTCACTTCGTCTTTTTCACAGTTTTGCCAAGCAACTTCGAGCAGTCGAGGAGGGAGAAAAGAGATCTTGGCTTTGAGTCAAGCTGAATGAAAGTTACCTTCACACACTCACACACTTTCAGAAGAGCATGAGTTGATCTAGCCAGCTAATTAAGCTACAAAATGGTGATCCGTGGTTAGCTCTACTGTTTTTCGGCCCCCCAAGGCTCAATTAGGAAAACTAGTGGAAGAACACAAACCTGCTTCTTATATTTGGGATACTGGGGCTTTTATAAATGGCAACAAGGGATAACATCTGCCTCGAAGAACAGCCAGTCAGCAATGCAGGTACAATCTGTTAAACCTCCATTCTGTCAAAAGGCACTGTCATATGGTGCTTGTTGAGTACGTTGAATAAGCTCACCACATAGTATCTGGTGCTCACTACATAGGCACTGCTGCCAACCATGCTAGTTATCTACAGTTGAAAAACAAAGAAAAACAATGTCACCGCGATGAAGATTGCCTATTGTGAAACTTTCCATAAGCTAGGCAACAATGGTAGCTAGCTAGCTAACTAACTTAACTTGATAGGACTAATCATAGATATACATACCTAGACGCTGCATTGGGTCAAGGCAGGCACATCAACAGTGCTGCCATTTGGAGCGGTCAATGTCGCTGCTTGACTGCATTCAGTACCATTACAGAGAAGCAGTTTATTAAAGATACTGTCCAAAATTACAGTATTTCAAGAATATTGAGCTCAGAAAGTGGGATAGGATTATATAATGGAGGGAACGCAGTGAGCCACGCTCACGTTTATGTGATTCGTATTGTTTGTGTGGTGTTTATGTGTAGATACGGCCATGTGGTTGATGAGGCACAGAGAACCTGTTGATGTGATCGTTTTTCCTCTGGTTTCATATTAAGATTATTTCATGTAATAGTCTTTTCATGGCATCTTAACGTGATGCAGTCATTTTTTTAAGCCGGCGAATAGGCAGCCAAATTTAGCTTCGTCCTTCTTACGAAGGTGTGGTTTATTTTATTGTTGTGTATTAAGATTAGAAGTGATTCACACATTGATGGATTTGCAGATCTGTGTGTGATTGTGTTTCTACTGGAGCTCTAAACTCAGTTTTTAATATCAGGTGCAGACTGAATGCTTTCCTGCTGGTCCGGACGGCTAATTAGCACAATCAGTTATTAAAGTAATAAAAGCTGCCGAGAGCCGTCAGTGCAGCCTGGATTAATCTTTGTCTGAGGATTATAACAAAACAAGTTTAGCGAAAATCGGTTGAGTAATACGGAAGTTGTGGCCGATTTAATCCAGAGACTCATCGCCTCTCAATACGAGTGAATTCGTCCACAGGCGGATCTTGACCTCTCCAACATGGCGGACGCGCAGCCATATCGCCTCACCTAGAGAACAAAAAACCTAGCATCTAAGTACATATATCTATGGTACTAGCTAGCATGCTAGCTAATTTAGCTCGCTAGTACCAGGCTGGTATTAAGTAGCCAGGTTTAGATGTCACTCAGGAACTTAAAAAAAAAAACATAAAATTTGAAAAACATCAGCTAAATGCTCAAAACCCCATTATCACTTACCAGCACTGAAGCGCCGGTGTTTTTACAGGTCATCTGGCACAAGCTGAGTAACTTGTTAGCATTAGCTTGCTAGCCAAAAACTTGTTCAGTTAACTTTTTCTTTACATAAACAAGATGTAATTTGACCATGGCGTCCAATTTCTTTTACACATACAGTACTGTGCAAAAGTCTCGGGCATCTAGGCAAATTTTTAAAAAGTTTACAGCAGTGAGTTTATCACCATACACATAAAGAATAGATTAGAATAAAGTCATATTCATAATTCAAATAAACATAAAAATAAAAAGTAACAAGAATTTCTTGGGTCCATATTTCTCCTTGACACCTCCACAGCCGCCACAGAGACTCGTTAATATCATCAATTACATCATGAGCTCAATTTACTGAGCACTGATTGGTCAAACCAGGAGCTGCTTTTTAACTACATATAATACTGGGCTTCCTCGAGGAGAGGCTTGGAGATGGGTAAACAAACACACAAACATCCAGAAAAATCACTATTTATTTTATATATATATATATATATATATATATATATATATATATATATATATATATATATATATATATATATATATATACATACATAATCATTAATATTCTATACATTTTGTTTATTTAAATATTAACACTTTTCTCATCAAATAAACACAAACTAAACAAATACCTAGATTTTAAAAACGTGTCTTGGGTGCCTAAGACTTTCGCACAGTACTGTATCCATATATAGTTTCTGATGAAATGGCCAGTGAGTATAAGCACAAGGTTGGTGTACATGATAAAGAAGCAGCTCAGTTTAAATATAAAACTAAGCAGTAGTGACAGTGAGGCAGTAAGGAAAAGGCAAAGCAAATCCTATTGACACCAACCGAATCAATACTGAGAGCCTCACTGCAGTCCGTCAACTGTTTAAAATAAGAAAATATTGGAAATATGAAACTGGGAAGCACATATTGAACTTTAATCAGCTGGTTGCCGGTGTTTAGCTCCCAGTATTCTCTGAAGTGAAATTCTCTGCGGCTATGCGGCCACTGCCAAGCCCTCCGAGACTCGGGATCAGCAGGTTTGTGGACAGGTGGGATGTTCTGTATGTGGTCAGCTGTGTCCGGCTCATCCAGGTGCTGGATCTCCTTTCATTAAGAGGCCCGCTGTCCCAGAGCTGCAAACAGGATTAGCGATGCGCTTCTCTCGCCAGGACCAGCATCCAGCATGCTAACAGGACAGCTATGAGGGCAAGACAGGCGCTCCCACCGGCACAGGACTGGACACTCCAGTGGTTTCATTGGTTTACATTTCAAATGTTAATAACGTCTAATAAGTGCGTACGATTAGCGTCTTTCTAGGAAGTCGTGTTGGGAGTAATGGGGTAAATGGTTCCACTGGTACAGTCTCCCAACAAAGCTAACATCAGAACAACACAAGCTTGCAGCTATATATCTGAACAGAGCTGCTAGTGCTATTCACTAATTTCATATTTATTAAAATTGTATGCGATATTACAGAGACACAAAATATGTATGGAAGTCCATTCCCACCAGGAAAGAATGTAGAATTTTTTTTGTCCTCTCTCTTGCAGAATACCAAAATATTGACTGTTCAAAATATTGAATATGATTCTAAATAATGACTTACTATGTTGGAGTAACGACTTCAGTCAAAATAATGACTCCGCATTGCAAAAGTCACTTTATTAAATTGCAATCATTCATTATTTCAATATAGTCTCTTCAAAGCTTGAGAAAATAAGCCATTGTTTCAAAATGTCAGTTTTTTTGGAAGATACGATACTAAATAAATCATTATTTTGACACGCTAGATCAACATTTCAAGGCAAAAAAATCATCTTTTTGACATACTAGATATTTTGAGAGTTAAGTCGATCATTTTGAGATATTAAGTGAATATTTTGAGGAAATTATTTCAAGATGCTAAGTCAAAGTCAGTATTGTGGGATAGTACATCAACATTTTGAGAATTTGCTACCAGAAACACGGTTTCTTTTAGGTTTGAATGAGTTAATTTCTCAAAATAATGACGATGTTGAAATGACATTTTTTTTTTAATCATGAATCATTTCAATAACGTTCAAAAGATACAGTTCTCCAAAATCTTGAGAAAAAAAGTTATTTCTAGATCTTGAGTAGATTACAAAAGGCACTAATCAATATTTTGAGAAAATTAATCTTTTTTTTTTATCAATATTTCAAGAAGTCAAATATGCTGAGCCAGTATTTTGAAAAAAGTGATTGTGATGTTTTGAGAATATTTTGAGATAGGAATAAAAATGAACAATGTTGTCTATTGTATGTTTAATGTTATTATATTTTCACATTAGCAATATTGTTTAATTATATATTGTGATATATAGTTGTTGTCCAGTTAGTTGAAATACCCATACCCATGCTTTCAAATGTCAGTGTTCTCACTGACTTACCGATGCTCTGCCCACAAATGCAAGGATGGACAACCTTTACACAACATTGGTAAAAACACCATTTAACTGTCTAACAGCCTTTTTCTGATGAGCTATTATAATATAGTCCATCGAGGAAACTCAACGTTCCGTAGCATCTCTGAATGGATTTTTCACAGGGTTCCACAGGGCAACATCGTAATGGTGACTTCGAAAGAATGCATAAACTTCTGGTCTTTCCGTCATGCTAAAGTCAATGACACGCCCATATAAGGAATTCTGGGCCTAAGCAGTTTTCCTCTATGGAAAAAAATGAACTGCTCTTTCAAAATTGGTTGGCATGGTGCCCTAAGGTATACCCAAACCTGACATGTTTTACTGCATGTACATTTTTCCCCCACTGAATGTCACTGGATCTGAGGATTGAGGTTCGTTAAGAAGTGAAAATATAAATAATGCTACAAAAATGCCAAACAAAGCTAACACTGAAAGGACGTTGAATGAAAGTAAGCCTAGTTTTAATCTTAAAAAATACAATATACCAACACAAGCCGCTCAAACTGTCACCTGACCCTTCGACTTTTAATGACCTCATCGTTCAGAGAGATAAAGATGCACAAGAAAGCATGGATCGGTCAAATGATTTTGCATCTACAAACACACAAACACACAAAATATGAATGCAAGCCTGACAGTATTTCAGTAGGTTTTGGTGCCGTCTTTATTTCGAGCTCTCAGACACTCCGCCTCAAAGAGAAGGAATCACAGAGACAAAAACAACACTTTTTTTTCCTGTCTTAGTGTCTGATTGAGGATGTTCTCCTTCTTTTTCCGGACTCGGTATTTGGTGACAAGAACACTTACTGTAATTAACTTTCAAATAAATTAATCAGAGTTACACATTGTACAACAGTGCATATTCATTTTTCGCTCTTATCTGTACTCTTATTGCACAAATTAAAAATACAGGATGTAAACAGAACAAGGAAAAAACAGCTGTCAAGTCACAATGAGAAGAAAAGAAAAAAAAAAAAATCAATAAACTGCATTGCTAAGGAGACACGGTGATGTAACGCTGACTGCCGAGCGTTTTAGAGAACTCTCTGACAACCACTGACAATGGTGGTACAGACAGTAGTAAAGGTATTGCAGTCAGTGCACAGCAGGGTTTGAAAGAGATCTGTATAAATGGAGCATGCAGCAGCCCGGGGCTTCTTTCCCTGAAGTATCATAGCGCTAAGATTCTCTTAAGCTGGCATTGTATCCAGTGAAAATGATCGAAACACCATGATGCTCCTGCACAAGAGGTCCCACAATCACGCCATCCCTCCATGGACAGTGGGACTATCCTGCCGGCTCAGAAAGAAGAATAACGATGCCGTTATTGGCTGTTAGACATCGGATAATACACTAATTCTGGAAAAAATGACAGATCTCCTTCCATCGTGAGCGATATGTCATGCAGGGTGGGCTCCGGCACTGGCTCATGATGGCAACACCCCTACCAGCATCTATCGGGGAGCAGTAGTGTGATGTTTTATCAGGAGGTCCAGTGCGAGACAGTTACTATACTTAAAGAAATCCATCGATTGTTCAAAAGTTTAAGATGTAAACAAAGTGAGTGCTTGGAGGTGAAATGCCAAATCTGAACTGTTCACAATGGTGGCGATAGGAACCCAAGGTCTAATGAGTTTAATGCTTCTTAAAGCTGCCACTCCCACACTACTACCTATTATTATTATTACTATTACAGCTATTTCATGAAGTTGTTGTGAATGTGAGTTCTGATGCCTTAAACTTGGTGTTATAATACTTGGTCTAAAACCAATCATGATGGAGAGGTACTGGGGCACCGTAAACCAAAGAAAACTCAGTTCTTCAGATTGACCACTATTACACCCTTACCAAAACCTCAGAACACACATGCAGGTTCACTGGTCATCTTGGATGATAACTAAAATTGGCATATTTGTTCTGTAGACATCATGACCACTGATTCCTATCACCACCACTGTGTGTGCAAGGTTCTCTACAATACAATACAAATCATTTTATATCTCAATGATTGAGTCCAGGTCAGTGAAGACACCTTTCAGGACAGACTTACATGAGCTGGACATGAAGCACATTTACACAAACATCTGCATCTATATCTAGTGCTAATCTGTATTTAGTGTTAAACATCAAGCCAGACATGTTAAGACTCGAGTATAAGATACCATAAGGCTGAGAAACTTGTATCTAAAAGAGTGTTAATATGCAACGCTGAAGTCTGCATGGGTACTGAGAGATGGCCGGAGGAAATCAGAGGAAGTGCAATACACCTGTGGTCCAGTGGTTTGTGAATATATGAGCATGTCTGTATGAGTTTCTTGTTCTCACAGCACACAGAGCTGCACTCACCCACAGCTTCAGAGCGACAAGATGCTGCCCGCAGTTACAGGAACGGCCCGTCCTCACAAGCGTTCCGCTGCTGCTCCTGCAGCTCTGAAGTGGAGGCAAAGGCTGAGAGCCAACCACATCCAGCAACTTTAAACACAAAACAACTTTTCCTGCCAAAAAAAAAAAAAAACAAAGCAGGAGAGTTTGCTGGAATGAAGCCAAGTGCTCCGAAATGTGAGACCCAAAGCAATTACAAGGCACTTATGCTGTGGGCAGGATACAGGATGGCATTCTGCTAGACTTCAACAAAATCGAAAGAATTAAATCCTCCAGTATGTTACAGAAACTCAAAACTACTTTCAAACAAATGGTAAACCAGGATAAAGACACTACAGTAGTGAACACTAATAAATAATGTCTGTAAAAAAAAAAAAAAAAAAAAAAAAAAAAAACACTCATAAAACATTCATTACAGAAAAAAATCTGAGCCAACTCTGTGAAAACGATCAACTTTCATGCTCTCACGCAATTCAAAGTCAAAAAGCTTCAGTCCCTCTTGGCGGTACGTTGCCTCCTCAAAATCTTCAAGCGCTCTTCACTGTTTTCCTTGGAAATGGAAACAGTGTATGTAGGTTCGCATGTGTATTTACTCTGGGTCCTCACCCACAACCGAGTGGCACTCCTATGACCTGGCTCTCTTCAATCGCAATCAACAGGAACTATCTACACACTTCAGGAACTGTCTACAGACATGGATACTCTTCAGGACACTTTACCACTACACCAGCATCTCAGGTCTTAAAGAGAGGCCACGTCTGGGTTTGCTCACATGTGTACTCTCTCCAAAGCAGGAATCCGTTACGTCTAGGATGGGTAGAGATAGCAGAAGGGCTGCTCGGGAAGTCAAGTGCACTTAAAGTGGGATTTGGGGGATTACAGTGAGGGCATTTTATTTAATCTGTTGGCCGCTAGTGCACATCCTCAGTAATCAGGCTGCCTACAGATGAACGGCAAGATTCAGACTAAAGCACTTCAAGG
Source organism: Pygocentrus nattereri (assembly GCF_015220715.1). NCBI lineage: Eukaryota > Metazoa > Chordata > Actinopteri > Characiformes > Serrasalmidae > Pygocentrus > Pygocentrus nattereri. Next base: position 6,044,044 of record NC_051223.1, on the reverse strand, counting down.
CTGATGCAAGCTGGATGTCACCAGTGAAGTGTTATGTGGAGAGACATCCATAACATGGAAGCTCAGGAGTGTGAAACAACTGAAACAGAATGAGGCAGGTTGCCGCATCCAGGTAAACAGTTTTGACTTGCGTTACAAGACCTAAGGTGTCAGTCATGATCACATAACGAAATGAATGAATGGGGAATGGGGGTTCAGTACAGATAAAGCAATGGTTGTTGTAATTGGGCCCTGCAGTCTTTGGAGATGGCTGTCACACAAGAGAGCGACAGATGAATCAGCCAAGCAAATGGAAGAGAGGGACTTATGAGTGTGTCTGCAAACAGATATTGGAAAGGAAAGAGGGCATCCCCGCCATACAGATTTTGCACTCTTCCTTTGCCTCTCTTATTTACAGGCTAAACACACAGCATATCAGAAAACCAGATTATGGGCCACAGAAAAGAAAGATTACCAGGCAGCTTTACATGACATAGTTGTGACATCTGGAAGGCCTTCGCGAAATGGTTACATCACCCACGAAAGCTAGACAGCCAGTAGCTTTGAATTCCGTCATCTTTAAGAGACCAATTTAGAACAGCTATGTCTGATCTTCTGCTTAGGGCCTACAGCATTTCTTGCATAGAACGTAGCTAAGCTAGACGCAGGTACCATCACCCTTTTTCCTTGGAAGTACTGTGTTAAGTGCAGGCGGGACTTTCTCCATTTAATAACAGGTTATCACAGTGCATCTGAGCTTCTTAAAAGTACACTGCATATTATACAATAAACATGAACCTCCCACTTACTTCACCAAACGAGGGGAGGTTCTAATTATGGCTTTGAGAAAAAAATCGCAGCATGGTATCCTGCTTTACATCCCTACCATCATGAATTGCACTTACTTTGTTGTTCTGTCGCATTTTGTTATAATCTTTTCGAAATTATAAGGGACAAGATGCTACTTGGGTCCACAGAAAGTCAGCCAATGGACAGGCTCCTGCTAGTGATGTGCAGCTCATCTCAATAAACATGCCAACCAGTCCTGAGCATATCACAGCATGGCCAGAGCTCACCACGCTATGGGCGCCTATCCTTTGCTTCCATTTTTCTTCCTCTTTGTCATCTGTTCTGAGCTGCTTCTGCTCAAGTCTGAGGAGACTCTGCGCTGTTGGGTTTGCCCAGGCTCCTAACACTCCTGCTCATTAACACACTGGGTGGGTGGGCTCTGCCCGCAGGCCATAAGCTTCCACTGCTAGAAGAGAGCTGAGCAGAGGGAGTTGGAAGGGGGAGGATAGGAGCGAGTGATTGCAGAAGATAGTTCCTCAGAAAGTTCTGGATTGTGGGCAACAATGAGGACTTGGAGGAGTGCTAAAGGAAACACACATACTACACTCCATAAAAAACTGATGTGAAGAACTCAGACAAAAGGCAGAAGAGAAAGAGGATGGAAGATTTGCAGTGACGCAGGAGGACAAGGAAAGCATTCTGTAGTGTTTCATCAGTCACCCAGGCAGTCTACAGCAGTTGATCGTACTCCTCACTCTGCTACTCCTGACAAAGGAACAATGTCTTATGCAATCAAAAGGCTACAAGTCATACATCGTTCTTTTAAAGGGCAACAGAGGGCAATCAATTTCTGTAAAGCTCCAACAGAATGGACTTGACCCTCCTTGCCCTGGCTGGCTATAAACACGGACACGGGTCATGCGTTTAACAGACAGCGTCCGACCTTCACTCACAGCACGTCACCAACAGGAAAAATCAATCAGCTTAACTTGCTCAGACGTTCTGTGTATGCTTTAGGAAAAGCTAGTAGTCTAACAAAAAGTTTGTAGCATCTGTTGTAATATTGAAAAAAAATTACAAGGTGACTGTCAAGCCTACCTACGTTTCAATCCATCAGCAAGTTTCTGGCAACACTGAAGTTTGTTTGTTTTGTTAGATTATAGAAGAAATATTAAGACCTATAAGCCTTTCTTGTATATCGCTCTGTATATTTCTGGCTTTCTAGACTAATCACAATAGAATTCATAAGCCAACTGTTCTTTGGAGTTTAATTTATTTGCCAAGTCATGTTTAAAGGCAGCAAAGGAAACTTTGTCAATAGCCTCATTCAAAATATATTACATTTATAAATAGCTTTATTTCTTATAGGCTTTGGAAAACATTTAGCTTTCATCTGCCACAGACAGCGGGAATATCGAACGGCTGAGGAATACACACAGCGATTGGATTTGCAGTGAAGTTTTCAACCACATCTGAGGAACTCCTGATGCGCTGGATAACACAAGCAACCTGACGGGCAACCTTGAGTGTGTGTCTTATTTGGAGAGCTCAGGCAGATCAAACATAGCATTGCTCCCCACAATGTTCAACAAAATAAATAAGACCTCAGCGGAGCAGTCTTTCAGGAGCTTACAGGGCTTATGCAGCGACCTTGCCGTGGGGAGGCAAGAAGCCTAGTGGGATGCCCTGAGCAGAGCTGTGGAGGGGAAGCAAGGGCTAAGGAGAGCAGGAGAGGGAAGGAGAGGGGTAGGGTATGGCTGGCATCGTTCCAAGCCAGCGCTGGAGGGAAATGTCAGTGGCTCTTTGGCTTGGGAAGGCGTGAGTTGCAGGGTTGGGGGAGCTCTCGAGCTCGGGCTGAGCTGTGGTCCACGTCCTGGGCAGCTGGGTTCGATCTGGGGCCCCGGATATGGACATTATGTGCTGATGTTATGGGAGCAGGAACGGCCACTTGTGAGGCTGAGCTGATGCAGGGGAGGCCGCGGGATGGTGGAGGCATATGCCTGTTCCTGGATGTAACGGCAGAACCTTGTCGGAACCCAGCCCTGCCTAATACACCTCTCCTGAGGCTAATCTGGGAACCTTCCTGAGCTCTCATTAGAACAGCAGCTCTTCTAACACAGCTAAGCGGCTGCTGCCTGTGAAGGTCACCAGGCTCATGGTTCCCTCCCTGCTGCTGAACGCTTCTGCTAACATGGGCCCCAGGGCTGTAAGAGTCACAGATTCTAAGGTGGGTGTTGCTAGCATGGCCTCCGGGGCCATGCAGATCACTGATTGTGAGGTGGGTGTTCAGGAGCTGGTGGAGCTCATCAGGACTACAGTCCTGCAAAGTGCCACAGGACAGGGAAGGAGCAGCGGCACTAACAGTAGCAGCAGCAGGTGCAGGAGTGGGCACAGCAGAAGGAAGGATGGCATTACTTGTGGCGGGATCTGGTGAGATTCGAGCACAGGACTGGTCCTTCACTGGACAGTCACGAGACTGGGCGTCCACATGGTCACTGGGGGCCCCTGTGGGGACTCGGCTTGATGGTCTTTCCAGTTTGCGGTGGCCGATGGGCAAGTGTCGGGAAGGCTGTAATATCTGAGGCTGTGGGAGGAAAGAAAGAAAATCATTACAAAGCTTTTACAAGTCAGCCCAAACTCAGGCAATACTTAATGATTAACAATTCATAGCATGGGTCCACAAGTGAAAGTTTATGTATTTCATTCCACTTCACTCTACTATAAGCACACACAGCTTCCAGGCAACCTCGAGCATATGACAGAGCAAACAAAACCCTCTCTTCCTCACCCACATAATTTATCCCCACTCTAAGATAAAGCTAATCTGTTTCTGTGTTAAATCAGACTTGTGTGAGAGGACAGCCATCCAAAAACTGACAAGGCTTTGATTTCTGGAGTCTTGTGACTATAAGCAGTTTTGGCAGTACTGGGAAAAGCTCATCAGCTTGGTGCTTATTAGCAGTGATGTGGGCTTCCACATGAGGGAGTGAGGTCGCAATCAAAGCAGCATATGTGATCTCCTCTCCCCAGCACCCTTCAACTAACACATTAATGATGCTATACTGTTTTATCTCTTTGACAGGCTGGCAACCAACAGCACTGTTTGAGTTAAACAGCCATGGGCCAGAAATTGGCAAAAAAAATCCGGTGCCATGGGAGGTTCCATGCTTTCCAGCCCATTCATAAAGATTTAACACCATTCGTTAGGACCAGGCCGCACATGGAGACCTGGACCTGTCCATCGTGCAGCAGCCACCCCGCTTCAAAGGGAATTATTCCGTGTGATGCCTCCCATGTGCAATGGACAGCTCCTCAGCCAGGGTGCCGGACAACTGCCATGCTATTATGAAGCAGAGCCTTTGATGTGGGCTCTGCTGTACGACAGTCAATGGAGCATGGACAACCTCCTGACTCTGAGGTCTGCTTGAGTAGCACCTACGCAACATTGGACCAGGACTGAGATGTCTTGACTACCTTCCCTGTAAAGCTTAGGAGCCTGAACACCATGTGCAACCTAATTCAAATGAAACATGTGCAGAATCAGATGGTGAGTCCTTAGCTGGCTGCAACCGCAAGATTGTTTAGGAGTTAAATTAAGGTTTTGCTCACAAGAGCTGTGCAACATGTAATCATGCTGCAACTGCAACACCAAACTGAATATAAACTGTCATCCACATAGTTCAGACCTTTAGTCAATGTAATGGCCTGGTTTGAAGACAAAGCAGACCTGCACAAGCTCTAAGGCCCATCAGATCAGTCTCATGCAGCCACCATTAGGAGGGATTTCCTGGCTCACAGCTCCACCTACTGGTTTTTCCTTTCTAAACCTCCTCCTCCCTCTCAGTAATAAACACTATAGCATTGTTATGATGCTGGCTGCATCAATTGCTCTGATCTCCCTCCTTGTCAATATTTGCCCCTGGCCTAGGGCTGAGGCTTCAAAAATAAATTCTTTGTTGTTTTTTTTTTTCTAACAACCACTGATTCCACAAGAGGGAAGGAGACGGGGAGATGGGAGAGGTTGTCCATGCTGTGTGGCCTGGCTCAGCAGCAGCTGCCCTTCCATCAGGGAGGTTTTTTCAGTTTGAGCGGTGGGCCAGCCGAGAAGGGGCACTGGCCTCTCTGTGCCGCTTCATAAATAATTTATGGAGGCTTGCCAAAGATTAGGAAGTAACAGCTGACAAAATGTGACACAATGTCCTAGAGAGAGAGAGAGAGAGAGAGAGAGGGAGAGAAGAAACAAGAGGACGAGCAGGGAAAAGCAGAAAAGCAGAAAGGAGGACAGGGAGATGAAAAGCTTTAAAAGGAAACAAAGAAAGATGGAACACAAGACAGAGAGCGAGAGAAGGGCATGAAAGAGGAAAAGACAGAGACAAAAGCAAGGGAGAGAAAGAATGCAGAGTGAAGGTAGAATTACAATGAATGTACGGTTGCCCAGAAGACCATATAAGGTGGGATTTATTAAGTCCTCTTTGTATCTGACATGCCATGGCAGGCACTACCCTACACAGCGGCAAGAGGATGAGACACTTTCCACTTCCTTCTCCTCCTTGTCTCACCCCCAACATTTATCCTTCACCAGCTGCTCCTAGCCTTCACTCCAGTTTCCCATCTAAATCGACAAGCACCCATTTGAATAATGACAAAAACAGCCCCTCTGGCAATTTCCACAAGCACTGGGCACTTTAAATAATAATTAGAGCTAGGGATCTCCCATATCCCTGTCCTGAGCCAATCAAGGCATAATTAATGGATCGGTCTTGGTTTCCGATTCCAAACATTTACTAGGACCATCACCCGGTTCTCATACTAGGTGATGAAAATAGACATTACACATGATTTACGGTAGTGAGGCACGTTAACCTGGTTTAAATGTCCAAGGTATAAGGGTGATTCTTCAAGTTCTTCAAGTACTAACGACATCTACACTAGGCTAAGAAATGTAAAGTTTTACTTAATTTATCATGATGACATTTATCGTTCTGTTGCCCACCTCTCTCGTGGTGCTAATTGAAAGTGGTACATGAAAACAGCCCATAGTCACTTTTAGTATCTGTAGTGTGACTGAGGTTAAGACAGCCGCCTTCCATCAAAACACCCTTAAACTAGCTGCACATGAAATCTAAGTCTGCAGTCAGTTCTCACAGTGCATGTGACAGCAACCTGAAATATAAAGTAACGTATTCAATACAATATATGCAACAATTTTAGTGACTGGTAGCCCAAACTATGAGATTGGTTAATCAAATTGGATTACACAGTATTGAGCAAGAGAGAGAGAGACACGACTTTTTATTTATTTAATTCCAGTGAAATCAGCCATTTAGCACACGTTTTCAGGTGATATTACTGAAAATACTGAATCTAAGATAATCCACGCATGTAAGGAAGAAGTAAGTCAATAGAAAATAAACGAACAAAAATAAAAGTTTCTTAAACTGGAGTTCAAAAAGGATGTGTAGCTGTCAAGAAGCCTCACTGAGAAAAGTAAAAAGACAGAAGAAGCTGAATTTTTGAAAATGAAACAAAGCAGGAACGCAACCAACTTCTAGGACTGAACTTTGGAGGTAGGGAAAATATCCCTGTATATGACAACTGAAAGGGAATCTTCCTGGAAAGAAAAGAAGCTGTAATAAAGAGCGAACACGCACACACAAAAAAAAAATGAAATATACAGTTGCTGAAGCTTCTGTATAAACTTTCTTTTTCTTGACGGCAAAAAATGAATAACTTGTACTTCTTTTCCAATTTGATTGGAACGAAGGGTGGACTTTTGGACAGTACTGTAAACGGAGTGCCACACTATGCACATACTAAAATTTAATTTCACTGTATCATTTTAAAGTAAACAGTAGCCTATTGTGTCTAAACTGAACTGGTTTTAGTAAATTTAATATACTCACTGAACAGATGCATTATCCATGGAAATGCATTCATCAGATCAGACTTGAAATTAAACCACTCAGATCGGGAATATGGACAAAAAAACATGATCAGTCATCCCTAATTACAGCAACAACCCAGCAATCAAGCCCCTCCCTTCAGCCAGCCACGGACAGGGCTGGAGTACTGAGAAAAATTATCCAAGCTGAAGGTACAAGATTTTAACATGGGCACTGTGATCCGTCTCCGGTAGAAGTTCATGCATCAGAGAGGAGTTCTCACATCACCGTCATCGTTAATAAGCGCAGAAATGATGTGAAGGCATTGGGGTGAGAGCAGCATGCGTCTCGGGTTATGTCATCCGTTCTCTACGTGCCACGCTTGGACACACTGTCACTTCATAACATTCCCGAAAGACAAAGGAATGTGTTCAGCTTGATACGTTTCCCCACATAAAGCCTTAGATGGTCATCATCTGAATAATGCTAGATGAAATGAGGCATGCACGATGGAAAAAAAATAACACTTTCCCAGAGCGCCCTCTTTCTCTGCAGGGTCTGTCTGAAAGAGGCGGCCAGATCTCGGTGAACACAGGGACGTCTGTTTTTAAAGGAACTTTTCTTTATTACTTTATGGACATACCCCATTCTCTGGAGACTGCAGTTTAAAATAAAAGGTCTAATGATACGTCTGGAGAAAGTGTTGTTTTTTTCTCTCCCAACTGTACAAGAATCATTTTCAGCTCCTAAAAAAAGAACAAGCAATGTTGGACAAACAATCGTCTTACCACCTACTGTAATTAAATTTAATGAACAGAGAAAGAATGAAGGTGGTGGGAGGATAAGGAGATAAGTGAGAGAAACCTCAGAGAGAGAGCTAAACAAAGGTGAAAGAGAACATGAGAAGAGAGATGCCAGGTAGGTAAGGACACTCTGAACAGCCTGACAGCCTTCAATGGGCTTTTCAGTTTACAGAGTTTGATGGACTGGGGGAATGGGCAGGGGAATGGGCAGGGGAACTGGGCAGGGCAACTGGGATGGGTAGCTTGGTGCAGGTACACTGGTGAGGACAGAGTAAGCAGTGAGAATGTTGGGATTGGGCTGTGGGAATGGGGTGGATTGTGGTGGAACCATGGGGTGGATGTATTGAGGATTGATTGGGATGGGGAAATGAGGAAGATGAACTGGGGCGTGGATCAGTGCTGAGGAAATTATGAGGTGGACTGTGCTGAGGGATTTTGCTGGGAAAATGATGGGGTGGACTGCGATGGGAAAATGAGGGGGATCTAGAGAGATGGACTGGAAAAAGTGGATTAGGAGCTAGTAGACTGGGGAAGGCAAATAGGCATGGGTGACCTGGGGTGGGGGAAAAAAAAAGACAGGTGAACTGGGGGAGGGGAACAGGAGTTGATGAACTGGGGGCAGGTGAATAGGAATTGGTGAACTGGCGTAGGGGAACAGGAATTGGTGAACTGGGGTAGGGGAACAGGATTTGGTGAACTGGCGTAGAGGAACAGGAATTGGTGAACTGGCGTAGGGGAACAGGAATTGGTGAACTGGGGTAGGGGAACAGGATTTGGTGAACTGGGGTAGGGGAACAAGGACAGGTGAACTGGGGTAGGGGAACAAGGACAGGTGAACTGGGGTAGGGGAACAAGGACAGGTGAACTGGGGTAGGGGAACAGGAGTTGGAGAACTGGGATAGAGGAATAGGAATTGGTGAACTGGGGTAGGGAAAATTTACAGAAAATATGTATCCCTTTTTTTGCCAACCGTTTTAGTGTAGGGTTGGCAAAGTGCTCTTCTATAACAGTGGACAGAAACTTGCAAGAGAAAAGCAATGTTCCATAACACAGAGAGACACTGCCCAGAAAAAAGAGCATAACCTTTGATGGGAAATGAGCAGTTCAGGGGTGGGAAATGATCAGGGAGGGTGGAATGATGGGGGGAGGATTCAAGACAGGTGGATTGGAGAGGGTGGTTTAGGGACTAGCAGACTAGGATAGGAGAACAGGATGGGTTGGGAAATTAAAAGTGTAGATTGGAAGTGGGAAAATGGAGGGAGGGTAAACTGGGGAAGGACATTGCCTGGCAGTAGGTAAACTGGGATGGGGAAAAGAGGGGGTGGACTGAGGTGGGGAACAGGGTGGGCTGTGATAGGTAGAATGGGGCAGGTGAAGTGGGGGGACTGGCGAAGGTGGATTGGGGCAGGTTTTAGAGAAAAGTCAGTACTGTACCACGCTGTATCTCTGAAGTAATGCACTAGCTCCTCCACTCCTGTGCCAAGGGCAGTGTGGGAAAGGCAGAGGGAGAGACAAGGAGAGGAGAACTCGGTCAGTCACTGGAAAAAAATGGACCGGGGATGGGGATACTCACTAAACACATGGAAATGTACTCCTTCTTCTGTGTGTGCGCACACGCGCACACACACACACACACACACACACACACACACACCGCAATCCACAATTTGTTCACACAGTTATCAGGAACCCAGTGAGTGTTCGACATGGTTCAGCTTCATCCAGCTGCTATCACAGTGCCAAAGGCTTCATGCATCGCATGCCAGTGTAAACAAAAACAAAAACAAACATCAAAAAAGAACAGGGGGGTTGTGGGTCTGCACTCCACCTCTCCACTCGTTAGCCGAGCACAACAAGCCACTTACATCACCTCAGAGTTCCACCGGAGCGTGTGGGAACGAGGCCTATCAGACACTGCTTCAGACTGAGACAGTGTGTGTGTGTGTGTGTGTGGGTGTGTGGGAGTGCTCCTTTGGCCCAAAAAAAGCAGAATACTGCCCCTTTCCTCAGAGACTGCAGGGTACTACAGTCCCATGGATCCAGATCAAACGCTGTGCTGTAATGAATTAGGATGTGTGCACTACCACTGTGCGCTTCTCACTCACACACACTTTCTGTAATGAGTTTCTGTGTGTGTGTGTGTGTGTGTGTGTGTGTGTGTGTGTGTGTACTATCACTCTCCCTCAGCCGTATCAGCTCTCGTCTGCCTCACAGCATCCCACTCACCAACCCAGTCTGAGACAGAAAAGGATGATAGGCATTTTTTATTATTTTTTACGCATTATTTTTATAAGAGCTGTCATGACTGCCACTCGCTCCAGCTGGGACAGGTGTGAGAAAAGATGACAGGTCAGTTTGTTAGAGTACTTTAAGTGGCATGTTCGCTCTGAAATTAAGTACCAGTTTACGTGACTGAGACACTAAAGCAGTTCTATGAATAGGAGCAACTCTGAAACATCCACAAACAGACACAAATATTCAATAAATATAGATTTAGCAAAAATCTTCTTTGCAGTTTGATATTTTTTGCCTAGAGACATTTACTTTAGCCTTTTCACACCTCAATAAAAATAAATAACAAATGCAAGAGCTTTAAATGGAGCGTAAAAAGAAAACAGGCCAAGGTTTGAAACAGAGTCGGAGGGAACTCTCTCTGCCTCTTTTAGCACTGGTCGAAAAAAAAACAAAAAACCTTTGTTTCTGTTTATATACAACAAATATTTGTTTTGTACTCTGTGTCTTCTTTGCACATGTTAAATGAAAAAGTGCACTGGACCTGATGTGAAGGTTTCGGTGCGTTATGAAAAATCTTGGGGTGAACTGACCTCATAACGACTAAACATTAAACTATAATTAAGCACAAAATACACTCTGATTGCTTCTGATTTCTCCCTTTGTGCCTGCAGTACAGAATTACATTCAATGCTGTAAGTGGAAACACCTATGACTAATGTGTAACCATACGGGTCAACTGAACATCTACGACTGTGTAACCATACGCGTCAACTGAACATCTACGGCTAGTGTGTAACCATACGGGTCAACTGAACATCTACGACTAATGTGTGACCATACGGGTCAACTGAACATCTACGGCTAGTGTGTAACCATACGGGTCAACTGAACATCTACGACTAATGTGTGACTATACGCGTCAACTGAACATCTACGGCTAGTGTGTACCCATACGCGTCAACTGAACATCTACGGCTAGTGTGTAACCATACGCGTCAACTGAACATCTACGGCTAGTGTGTAACCATACGGGTCAACTGAACATCTAAGGCTAGTGTGTAACCATACGGGTCAACTGAACATCTACGACTAATGTGTAACCATACGCGTCAACTGAACATCTACGACTAATGTGTGACCATACGCGTCAACTGAACATCTACGACTAATGTGTGACCATACGCGTCAACTGAACATCTACGACTAATGTGTGACCATACGCGTCAACTGAACATCTACGACTAATGTGTGACCATACGCGTCAACTGAACATCTACGACTAATGTGTAACCATACGCGTCAACTGAACATCTACGACTAATGTGTAACCATACGCGTCATGTGTGACCATTAGTGACCGACTAATGTGTGACCATACGAGTCAACTGAACATCTACGACTAATGTGTGACCATACGGGTCAACTGAACATCTACGACTAATGTGTAACCATACGCGTCAACTGAACATCTACGACTAATGTGTAACCATACGCGTCAACTGAACATCTACGACTAATGTGTAACCATACGAGTCAACTGAACATCTACGACTAATGTGTGACCATACGTGTCACCTGAACATCTACGACTAATGTGTAACCATACGCGTCAACTGAACATCTACGACTAATGTGTAACCATACGCGTCAACTGAACATCTACGACTAATGTGTGACCATACGCGTCAACTGAACATCTACGACTAATGTGTGACCATACGCGTCAACTGAACATCTACGACTAATGTGTGACCATACGAGTCAACTGAACATCTACGACTAATGTGTAACCATACGGGTCAACTGAACATCTACGACTAATGTGTGACCATACGGGTCAACTGAACATCTACGACTAATGTGTGACCATACGCGTCAACTGAACATCTACGACTAATGTGTGACCATACGCGTCAACTGAACATCTACGACTAATGTGTGACCATACGCGTCAACTGAACATCTACGACTAATGTGTGACCATACGCGTCAACTGAACATCTACGACTAATGTGTGACCATACGCGTCAACTGAACATCTACGGCTAGTGTGTAACCATACGGGTCAACTGAACATCTACGACTAATGTGTGACTATACGCGTCAACTGAACATCTACGGCTAGTGTGTACCCATACGCGTCAACTGAACATCTACGGCTAGTGTGTAACCATACGCGTCAACTGAACATCTACGGCTAGTGTGTAACCATACGGGTCAACTGAACATCTAAGGCTAGTGTGTAACCATACGGGTCAACTGAACATCTACGACTAATGTGTAACCATACGCGTCAACTGAACATCTACGACTAATGTGTGACCATACGCGTCAACTGAACATCTACGACTAATGTGTGACCATACGCGTCAACTGAACATCTACGACTAATGTGTGACCATACGCGTCAACTGAACATCTACGACTAATGTGTGACCATACGCGTCAACTGAACATCTACGACTAATGTGTGACCATACGCGTCAACTGAACATCTACGACTAATGTGTGACCATACGAGTCAACTGAACATCTACGACTAATGTGTGACCATACGCGTCAACTGAACATCTACGACTAATGTGTGACCATACGCGTCAACTGAACATCTACGACTAATGTGTAACCATACGCGTCAACTGAACATCTACGACTAATGTGTAACCATACGCGTCATGTGTGACCATTAGTGACCGACTAATGTGTGACCATACGCGTCAACTGAACATCTACGACTAATGTGTAACCATACGAGTCAACTGAACATCTACGACTAATGTGTGACCATACGCGTCAACTGAACATCTACGACTAATGTGTAACCATACGCGTCAACTGAACATCTACGACTAATGTGTGACCATACGCGTCAACTGAACATCTACGACTAATGTGTGACCATACGCGTCAACTGAACATCTACGACTAATGTGTGACCATACGAGTCAACTGAACATCTACGACTAATGTGTGACCATACGGGTCAACTGAACATCTACGACTAATGTGTGACCATACGGGTCAACTGAACATCTACGACTAATGTGTGACCATACGCGTCAACTGAACATCTACGACTAATGTGTGACCATACGCGTCAACTGAACATCTACGACTAATGTGTGACCATACGCGTCAACTGAACATCTACGACTAATGTGTGACCATACGCGTCAACTGAACATCTACGACTAATGTGTGACCATACGCGTCAACTGAACATCTACGACTAATGTGTGACCATACGCGTCAACTGAACATCTACGACTAATGTGTGACCATACGCGTCAACTGAACATCTACGACTAATGTGTGACCATACGGGTCAACTGAACATCTACGACTAATGTGTGACCATACGCGTCAACTGAACATCTACGACTAATGTGTGACCATACGCGTCAACTGAACATCTACGACTAATGTGTGACCATACGCGTCAACTGAACATCTACGACTAATGTGTAACCAGACACGTCAACTGAACATCTACGACTAATGTGTAACCATACGCGTCAACTGAACATCTACGGCTAGTGTGTAACCATACGGGTCAACTGAACATCTATGACTAATGTGTAACCATACGGGTCAACTGAACATCTACGACTAATGTGTGACTATACACGTCAACTGAACATCTACGACTAATGTGTAACCATACGCGTCAACTGAACATCTACGACTAATGTGTAACCAGACACGTCAACTGAACATCTACGACTAATGTGTGACTATACACGTCAACTGAACATCTACGACTAATGTGTAACCATACGGGTCAACTGAACATCTACGACTAATGTGTTACCATACGGGTCAACTGAACATCTACGACTAATGTGTAACCATACGGGTCAACTGAACATCTACGACTAATGTGTAACCATACGCATCAACTGAACATCTACGACTAATGTGTAACCATACGGGTCAACTGAACATCTACGACTAATGTGTGACCATACGGGTCAACTGAACATCTACGACTAATGTGTGACCATACGTGTCACCTGAACATCTACAACTAATGTGTGACCATAAGTGTCAACTGAACATCTACAACTAATGTGTGACCATACGAGTCAACTGAACATCTACGACTAATGTGTGACCATACGCGTCAACTGAACATCTACGACTAATGTGTAACCATACGCGTCAACTGAACATCTACGACTAATGTGTAACCATACGGGTCAACTGAACATCTACGACTAATGTGTGACCATACGCGTGAACTGAACATCTACGACTAATGTGTGACCATACGTGTCAACTGAACATCCACGACTAATGTGTAACCATACGGGTCAACTGAACATCTACGACTAATGTGTGACCATACGTGTCACCTGAACATCTACAACTAATGTGTGACCATACGTGTCAACTGAACATCTACAACTAATGTGTAACCAGACACATCAACTGAATTCTGTATTATGTGCTATATTATTCAGCAAATATACACTATACATTATAAATATACAGCAAATATAGCACTGCATTTAAATGCAAATGTACTGTTACTGTTCTGATTAATAAATAAATGTTTTATTGTCAACTGTTGTATTTTCTCATTATATTCAATCATCATTTTATAAGAGCAATAATCCACTGGAGGCCGAGTGTTGGTGATTTCATCGAGCCTGATGGCCCCTAACTGTGATAACATCGCCTACAGTGGATTACAGCTTTAATATGACACATTAATGCAAATCATTTCTGATTGCAAGTGAAGATAAAGCAGTGTTAGTTTGACCTCGTTTGTGCTGAGAGATGATCCAGCAGAACTCTGGGGAGAGAGAGAGAGAGAGAGAGAGAGAGAGAGAGAGAGAGAGAGAGAGAGAGAGAGAGAGAGAGAGAGAGAAAGTTAGAGGGAAAGTTAGAGTTAGAAAGAGGGAGAAAGAGTTAGGACAGAGGGAGAGAGAAAGAAGTCAGAGAGAAAAACAGAAAGTTAGAAAGACAGAAAGAGAGAGATAAAGTTAGAGAGAAAGTTAGTTATAAAGAGGGAGAGTGTTAGAAAGAGGGAGGGAGAGTTAGAACAGAGGGAGAGAGAGAGAGAGAGAGAGTAAAATAGAGAGAGAGATAAAGTTAGAGAGAAAAGTTAGAGTTAGAAAGAGGGAGAGAGAGTTAGGACAGAGGGAGAGAGAGAGAAGTCAGAGTAAAAACAAAGTTAGAAAGAGTTAGAAAGAGAGAAATAAAGTTAGAGAGAAAGTTAGAGTTAGAAAGAGGGAGAGTGTGTTAGAAAGAGGGAGAGTTAGGGAGAGAGAGAGAGAGAGAGAGAGAGAGAGAGAGAGAGAGAGAGAGAGAGAGAGAGAGAGAGAGAGAGAGAGAGAATTTAGAGAGAGCAAGAGAGAAAAAAGAGAGAGAGTTAAAAAGAGAAAGAGAAAGTTAGAGTTAGAAAGAGGGAGAGAGAGTTAGGACAGAGGGAGAAGTCAGAGAGAAAAACAGAAAGTTAGAAAGAGAGAGTTAGAAAGAGAAAGAGAGATAAAGTTAGAGAGAAAGTTAGAAGGGGAAAGAGACAATCAGGGACAAAGTAACAGGAATATTAAGACAGAGAGACAGAAAGAGAGACAGAAAGGAAAAAACCCAGATGAATGACAGAAAGGACAAGAGAGAACGAGAGGCACAAAGAATGAGGCAAAAACATAAAAGATGAGAGAGAGAGAGAGAGGGAGAGGTAGGGAGAGAGAGAAAAGAGGGAAAAGAGTAAAAAAGAAAGAAAAAGACAAGCGAGAGAGAGAGAGAGACACAGAGAGAGAGAGAGAGAGAGAGAGAGAGAGAGAGAGAGAGGTATAGGGAGAGAGAGAAAAGAGGGAAAAGAGAGTAAAAAAGAAAGAAAAAGACAAGCGAGAGAGAGAGACAGAGAGAGAGACAGAGAGAGAGAGAGAGAGAGAGAGAGAGAGAGAGAGAGAGAGAGAGAGAGAGAAAGAGAGAGAGAGAGAGAGAGAAAGGTATAGGGAGAGAGAGGAGCTGTGCGTCTGAAGGTGAGTGACTACAACCAAAGGAAAAGATAAAGAGGTAAATCTACGTGAATGTGTAGCAAATCAGATGAAAAATTTCTTGCTGGTGTGGCCTGAGAGAGAAGCAGCGTGGACGATGACTGTCTGAGGGTTTCAGCAGCAGTGTGGAGGGCAGACGCAGTGGTCAAGCAGTCCAGCACAGAGGGAGAACGAAAGACAGACAGACAGACAAAGGGCAGGAAGAGGGGGTGATGGTGCGTGCCGGGGTCTACAGGCAGGGGGCGCTGTGGGAGGGTTGCCGGGCAGTCGGCGCGGGGCGAGAGTTAGAAACTCACTCTGTTGGTGGTGGACGGGCGCACACAGGCGTGAACTCCCCTGCTGAACGCGCCTGGGAGAGAGGAGGAGAGCAGGCAGCATGCCCTGTGTGCGCAGAGAGAGAGAGATACTGACCCACCACCTCACACTCACACTCCCTCTTTAACCCCCTTACAGAGCCCATACTGGGGCCACACACACCTCCGGAGTCATGCTGATGTTCTGAAGTCAATGTCACGCCCATATAAGGAACTTCAGGTCTAAGCAGTTGTTCTGTTTTCTGGATCCTCTGAATATGAATATTGCTGCATTCATGTTGTTCTCGCATTTTACGGGACGTCACACTGAACCGTCGCCGCCAATTTGAGGGCCGAATCAGGGATATAGCGCGACGAATTTAATTTGCTGTGCTTTTTGAATGATTCACTTGCAAGACACGACAGAAGCCAAGAGACAAGTCACCCAGACCTTTAACTCAGTGTTTTCACTCCAGGTTTGGAGCCACTGCACTGTATAGTTCAGTGTTTCTCTCAGCTGTTCACACCTTGTCCAGCTCAAGAAGGGATTGATTAGGTAATAATATCAGGCATTTTAACCAGGAAACCCAGTTATGCAGCGCAGGGGTTTAGGACTGGAGCTGAACTCTGAACTAACTGCACTAGCAAACTTACAGAACCACGTCTGTCGAAACACAACGCTATTTTCTGATCCATGACATTCAGTCCGATATTTAATTATGTTTCTCCATTCAAACGTCGTTTCTCCAGAAAAAGAGAGTAAAGTTATAGCGGCGGTCTGCAGCTCCGTTAGGGGGACGGCTGTTTATCTCTCAGCTGATAACATTAGCTAAAGGCCACCACTGATCACATCTGTGTTAATTAGCTGATGTCGTTTCCCTCCTATGATGACGGTTTCTCTCCTCTTTATGCAACACCATGGGATCCTTTACCCATCCTGACATGAAGAGCCGGTGGGCTTCTCTGCTTTTAAATGCTTTGAGAGACTCTCCAGAATAGTGAGAGGGGCTGAGTATGAGATAAATATAAATGACAAGAAAACACAAATTTGGAAGCTTTTCCACCAATTTAAATGGGATCAGGAGTTCAGGGGGAAACTGTATAAGCATCACATTCTAGTTTATCGACTTTGTCGAGGTAACATTTTTTCTCTTCCGAGTTCGGTTTGTTGTTAAACATCATTGGACTCCATTCATTTTTCCCCCTAGGATAAAAAAGCATAGACTCAGAGTTCCTTATATAAGCCTGATGGCAAATACAAAAGGACACATGATTTCAGAGGTCTACTTCAAATGACCTGTCCATGCCCCCTCCTAGACCTGTTCCTTCGTAGCGATTGTTGCTAGTTTGAACTTTGAAGAATGCAGGCAAAAATCCCATTAAACCTAATAAGAAGCTGTTGTTTATAGTCTCCACATGGCATAGTTAATCTCTATGATGAAATTTGGAAACATTGGCAATACATTTGACCAAAATGCTAATGTTAGCTTGATTATGGAGCAAAATGAAAAACTCATTTATCATGTTCTATTTATAGAGTGGCTTGTAACAGCATGTAAAATTAATAGCATTTTAAATTTAACCATTTTGACAAAAATGAATTGCCGAATTTAAGAAGCACAAATCAGGTATGCTATATTGCTGTATATAAACTTGGTCTAATTTCAGGTTGGATGGGATTTTTCAGCAGATTAGCAGGCTGACCTAGCAGACCGATCAAGCATGCCAATCTAGCAGGCCGACCTAGCAGGTCAATCCAGCAGGCTGACCTACCAGGTCAATCTAGCAGGCTGACCTACCAGGCCGACCCAGTAGTCCAATCTAGCAGGCCGACCTAGCAGGCCACTCTTCCAGGCTGACCTGCTAGACTGGCTTTCTGTCTAGCAGGGCAAATTAACAGGCTGACCTAGCAGGTCACTCTAGCAGGCCACTTTAGCAGGACGACCTAGCAGGCCGAGCTACCAGGCCAATCCAGCAGGCCAATCTAGCAGACTGACCTACCAGGCCAGTCTAGCAGACTGACCTACCAGGCCAGTCTAGCAGGCCGACCTAGCACAGCAGTTACAAAAGACTGCATTCGGACAGGTCAGTTCCTCACCCACATAGCACAAGTTACATACTTTCACCGTACTTTCATAATAATAATTGAATACAGTTGTGTGCAAAAGTTTGGGCATCCTCAGTCACATGTTTTTGGTTTTCTAATTGAAAACAAGTTACAGAGAACTGAACATTTTAACGCACATTTACTGTTTATTTGCTGATTGTAACATATTAGAAAATAATAACACCACAATGTGGCTTATACAAAAGGCACATTTTATACCGTATGCCTTATTTTTCCCCACAAATATGTGCAACTCAGCAATTAAACAGTAATTATGCACTAAAATTAGCAGAAAAAATGTTTGTTCCCTGCCAAGGATTTGTGTGCTTATTTTCATACAGAAAATCACAAACGCGTCATCTGACTAAATGTCTGCATAAGAGCGCCAGAGTGACCAGCTCAAGACGGATAAGTGAACAATCAGCCTGCAGTTTAAGGGGTTAAAGATGCAGTTTAGTAGTTTGAGATTCCTCCACAGAAGGACAGACCAGTTAAAGAGCACATCACATTAGAGAGGCTCTTCTCACACATTAAAGCCTAAAGCAGCACCATGTGGCGCATATAGAGGAGTATGTTAACGCTTAGGATGCTGAGCAGAGCCCACAGCACCTCCTGCTGCCCCGTCTCACCGCCAGCAGCTGGCCGCCTAATGACCATTAGCAAACTCCAAGTGCTCACATCTGTGTTCTGATTAGATTAGAGGCTTTCTTACGCCTATTCTCCTCGGTTTATGGGGGTATGCCCTTTAGCCTCATTTCATTTGATCTCATTCGTGGCAACAGGCGAGCGGGTGGCTGCTGTGTCGCTTCACATTTGTTAGCCTGTCATAGTGGACGTTAGATGGCCACAAAACAGCTCTTTGCTTAAAAATGTCATGGGCACCAATAAGTAATAATATTGCAATGAGCATCTCTGCGTTTTAGTATCTACTACTAAACAAAAGGAATAAAGCAAAATGATTTCCTAAAATCAAAACAAGTTGAAGTGCCCGATGGTGGGGTATAATTTCCAGCCCTACCCATCATTTGCTCCACTGTTCAGGGGCTTGTATGCATAATGATAACTGTTCTGCCAAAAGCTAAATCCTTTATATAGAGCTGTCCCCATGAATCACGACTGCACTAGTAATGAATTGGTCTACTGATTATTTAGACCATTCATTTTAATGTTAAACAATAAAAAAGCTTAACTAAACAGTAACATGCTAGGAAAATACTCATTATCATGATACCTGCATTAGCACAGTCAACATGATGCTTTTTAAGTCATTTTAAGAAATGTTGAGATCTGTTTTGAGTCATTTCATAAACTTGTAACATTCACGAATATCATTATAAGCCATAGGTAGCCTGAGAGCCAACTCTTCATCAATGCTTGCACATCTATTGGATTTCCAATGTTATGTAAGCTAAGTCAGCAGTAATGTACACTCCTTTTGCATTCAGGGATTAATCCCACTTCGGACCCCTGTACTTATAACAGGCATTAACGTGGTATTTTCATTACTTTGTATGTTGGAGTTTTACAAAGAAACCTTTGGTAAAGTCTACAGACAACAGTCAACTTCAAACAAATAATTTCATAGAAAAATCATGTCTTTTTGGCCAAAACAATGTGTGTGTACAATGGGGTGGGCACTGCTGACCAAAAAGAACTTCAATTTGTTTGTTTTAAGACTTCCTCCTGACTGTGACTGGTCAATGTATTAAGTACATAGGTGACCGCATATTTAGCAGCACTTCAGTTTTGTTTAGCTCCTTCATTTAAGCATAGTGGCAGTATAAATACTGCCAGCTTAACTATAATATTATTAGCATAGCTTAGTTATCTGTCCAACCCAGATATATATAAACAGAACATTTTACTTTAGACTCAATTTGTAACAGCAGTCATTTAATTTGCTTCATAAACATACAATGTGTCACTACACAGATAGATGCTTTGTAAGATCCTGCTGGTGTGGGTTTCCTCCCTTTCAGTCATGTACACAAACGCAATTTGATAACAGTGATAACAGTCCCTTGTTGGAGAATCCTCCAGATCTACATTGACCAGCGGACACCTTGTTTATCATTCAAATTGTGAACTAATAACTAAGCACACTTCTGCTCAAGAATGTTTTATGGATTCGTCAATCATGAGAGACTATTTTTATGTTTTAACTGTTTCGCTAAAGTCAGCAATGTCAGCGGCAGAGGAAGTTCTCCTATAAACCAAGTGGAAATGGAAAACGTGCTGGACTGGCTTAACTCCAATATTAACCCGGGTAACACCTAATGATGTATTCCAGTCACTCCGACTCCTCCGCTGTCATACCGCTGCCCTGTTAAGGACACTCTCTGTGCAGTCCTTCCTGACTGGCGTCTGCCAGTCGTGCGGCTCCACTAATCTGCTGGGATGAAGTGTGTGTTTGCCTGTGAAGAGGCCGGAGAGCACACAGCCACAATCCCTCACTCTCACATCCCTCCAGCTTTCAACCAGCCTCGTAAAACAGAGAAAAAGAGAAAGAGTGAGAAAGAGAGGGAGAGTGTGCGTATGTGTGCGAGAGAGATTAACTGGAATAAGCACTGGGGCACTAAATGTCTTTAGTGCTCCCGAAAACCTTTGAGGCCTCAGCAGTCATTACTCTTCTATGTCTGTCTGTGTGTGTATGTGTGTGTGTGTGTGTGTGTGTGTGTGAGTGAGTGAGTGAGTGAGTGAGTGAGTGAGTGAGTGAGTGAGTGAGACAGTTAGCCCTCTTTCTTTCCACCTGACAAAAAACACAGAGAGACAAAGAGTCGTCCAATTCCGAAGGTGCCAAACGCACGTGGCCTCCTGTCAACATGAGGGCTGTTCCGTGCACCTGCTTTATTAACATTCCCAATTTCAACTGAAACATCCCCACAAACTTATTCTGTCATGGCAATAGATAGACAAGCTTTTTAGGATGTTGGCAAAAATCCTATTAAACATAATGAATGGCACATTTGATTTAGAGCAGCTGCGTTCCAAAGTCTAGGATGCATTTTTCAGTCGCTACGTCATAGTAGGACATTCCAAAGTGAAGGAGCCTTCGGCCCAATCCCATTTCTATTTTTTACCCCTACCCCTTGCTTTCGAGTGTCACCCTAACCCCTTGGAACGGAGTTACAAAGGGCAGTGCTTGAAATCTTGCCCTATGAAATGGGACAAGTCTCAAATTTAAAAAAAAAAAAAAAGAAACATATTACATCATTAACAGCTACTAGCGCTGCTCTGTGGGCACTCCGGCCCGACTTCAGTGACAGGAAAGAAGGGAAAAGTTCACCGCTGGGCTTTCGTTACATTTAGGGCATCATATGCTTTCAAAGAGGGGGGGATAAGACAATTATTTATTATTGTCCACCACTAATTAATTGGCAATACGAAGCTAAAGTCAGCTTTTCTTGTTCGAATTTTCCCGTTCCACCTTAAATGGTGCAGCGTTTACATTCTGGCGCTTCAGGCATCAAAACTGCTGGACTGTTTAAGGTGGAACGGGAAAGTTAGCTAGCTAGCAACCAAGACATTAGTAAACCTTTGGTGATTTTTTCATGCTTGTTATGAAGAAAATGACCATAACACATTGAAACAACATTAAGATGATGGTTTTTATCATTTTACAATGAAGAAAATTCTCACTTTTGTGGGTTTCTTTGGTCGCTCGCGCCACCATCTTGCTGGTTTTTCTTTTTTTCCCTCATGACACTCTGCCTCTGAAAAACCTCCATTTGGAGAGTCATGTAACCCCAACACTGCCCCTTACCCCTCTATCTCAACTAAAACTGGGACAGCCTAACCCTAGACGTGAACGGGCAAAACAGAGGGCTAGGGGCTAAGTGGTAGGTGCAAAGGGTGAAATGGGATTGGGCCTTCGTATAAAGCCTGGAAATGCAGCCTACAGTCTGAGTGATTTCAAGGTCGCATCTGATGTATCCTTCCAGGCCCTCGGTTACCCACAATTCTCTGTGCACAAATGCAAAGGAAAAGCAAAACAGCACCACCAGAAATGGTGGAAAACAAAGTCGTTGGAGCAGAGCTTATTTTAAAACGTAAGTTGTTTACATACTTGAATTTGTCTTCATTACCTTAAAGTATAAAATCACTGATTAATTACAGCATTCGTCTATATAACATCCATATATCGTCCGTATACTGTGTATTTGTATATATGTAGTTTATCAGACTACAAAAAACACAACAGGCTCCGTTTTCTCTCAGCAGTTCCCTCATGGGTGTAGCGCCGCTCTGGTGACATGCAGCCACATTAGGCCTGTATTATTTCTGTGACCAATAGGCTACTAAAGAGGAGTCTTCATAGGACAGCCCAACCGAGGACCCGCACCACCTCCGCGGCAGCCTAGACTTTGGAACGCAGGTAATATTGAGCTTCCAGATTAAGGCAATGCTACAAAGTTGGACTGTTTTGTAGCTAAGTAAACTACACAGGCTAATAGCAACAAGCATACATTTGCCATTGTTATGTATTTTGATTAGGGGGTGTGGGGGAGGCGCAGAAACGCTCATGACGCAGGCTACTTGACTGCTTTGGAAGGTGCTAAACTCCTTACTTGGCAATAAAACCAAAGTCATTTTACTTTTATTTCGATTTACTTCTAATAAAGTATCCATCATTTCTACTACTATATGGTGAACATAAAGCTTTGGACAAATGAATTCAGCTAATCTTGGCTAAATAACTGCTATGTTCTTATATTATTTACTCTTAATTTGCCATTTCAGGACAAGCACAGCAGCTCTTTATAAGGGTGGTTTGATAAAGCCAAGTCACAGATGGTGTTAAAAAGAAAAAAAAAAAGCTTTCAAACTAGACAAACTAAGCTTTGGGATAGCAGAGCAACAGCCTAGTAACATCTTAGCAACCACCTGGAACACCACAGCATTGCCCTAGCAACACCTGTGCAATCACTTAAGATGCCATAGCAATAACCTAACCTTAACACCTTAACAACCACCTGGGATACCATAACAAAAACCTAACAACCACCAAGAAATGTCGTAAGCTGTGTTTTATGCGGAACATCTTCACTTTATATTTAGCTGGAATATCAACACTTCAACAACGTGCTTCTATCGGAATTTCAATGCTATGTTAGCTAAGTTATGAGCAATGTACACTCATTTCCATTCAGGGTTTAATCCTACTTAGTCCACTTACACTTAAACACAGATATTAAAGGCACTAAAGCAAGTGAGAGACATCCAACTGGTATTTTATTACTCTGTAAGTCATAGTTCTATAAAGAAACCTTTGGTAAAGTCTGCAGATGACAGTATACTGACCTATTACGTATATGGTCCATGTATTAAGTATGTGTGTGACTGCATGTTTGGCAGCACTTCAGTTCTGGTTAATTCTTTTATTTAAGTATAGTGGCGGCTTAACTATTAATATTATCAGTGTAGCTTGTTAGCTGTTCAACTTGGACCTAGTCAGACAAAACAATTTACACTCAATTTGCAAGGAAGCGTTTAATTTTACTTCATGTTTATGCAATTTGTAACTAGAAACAAAGGTGCTTTGTGAGATCCTTTTGATGTGGGTTTCCTCCCTTTTATTGATGCAGACAACTGCAATCCAACGGACACCACCACCCTAACAACCACCAAGAAATGGCATAAGAACCAGCTGGAATGCCATAGCAACTACCTGGAATACCGATATAAACTCAATTAAGCCATTGAAAACAAGTGCATTGTACCTGCATTAACTTTAGAAGCATTCAAGCCAACTTAAAGCTCCCTTTTATGTTTGTAAAGCTTGTCCAACCTAGTAACAGTTGCTATGAAAGAACACGTCTGTGGGTTTTTTTTATCCAGCTGGTGCGACTTTCTGTTCTGTGTTGTCCTCCCTGGCAAAGTGTCTGTACAACTCGTTCCCCAAACTCTCTCTCTCCCTGTGCTGTTTACACCCTGCTCAGGTGAGGCCAGACGGCAGGCGGTCAATCTAAACCTCAGCAGCAGCTTCGCTCGGCTCACAGAGACGTATAAATCCTGGCGCTGAGGGACAGTCCGCTGGCCGCCAGCCCGCTGTGTATGTGATTAAGCACGGGTTTGCCTCTCCGCTCCGGGCCGCCTGGCGTCCCCTTCATCTCCCCCTACACCAACTCCTCGGAGGCCGAGCGCGTCCGTCAGCCCTGCTTATTGCAGGACATATTTCACGCTTCCTCTTTTCTTCCCCCAGACCTAATCCCAGCCACGGCTTCCCTCGCCGCGCCCCTCTCCATCACCTGGCCGGCGGGACAGGACACGACAGCGGCCACAGGGCAATTTCCACATTATTGCTGCAGGGAGCTGGAGCGTGTTCTTTATCCAGCACTTAGAAAACAACACAGCCACCCCTTTAGGAGGTAAACAGAGCGGCCGGACACAGGCGCACGGGGCAGCTGATAAAAGCAAAACCGGCAGGTTATAGAGAGACACTGAGAGGACTACACTAAACACCACTGTGGGAACAGATCTATCCATGCTCCGCCCACAAACACATCCATTAGAAGTGTTCACATTACTGCGGACAACACAGATTGTGCACTGCTTTGACCAGTGGCAAGACTAAACTACTCCAATGCTGAAAGAGGAAGACCACCCATCGAGTCATGAATATTCCTGAACACAATGGTCCCTGATTTTATTTTATTTTTGTTGTCGTAGGCTTCTTTACAGTGGTTTTGAATGGAACCAGACGTCACAATGTCTACAACACAAATACAGCCGTTTTATTTACTACCCAAAACCACCAGTGAACCAACACGTGTCTTCTGAGCTTTATGGAGTGTTAAAAGCACTGGTTAAACTAATTTGGTTCACAATTTATTTTTATCCTAATTCTAATTTTTTAATTATTATTTAATTATTTGTCCATCCTATTTTAACTTCCAATTTGATTTTTAATTTAAGGAATTTCTCTTTTAAATGTATTGTTTTAATTACGTTTTTCTATTCTCGTTTTACTCTGAATCTTTTCATTTATAAAGCACTTTGGATGACAGCAGTGTATGAAAGGTGCTATATAAATAGACTTGCCTTGCCTACAACACCAGCCATATTTAAAAAACATTTGTTTTAACCAAAAATCTTCTCAAATTTATTACAAATCAATGAATTAGACATCAGGCAGTGAATTCATAACCATCTCATAGAACAACACTCTGTGAGGGAGCTTTTAGAGGTGGAGGCCTGGTTCCCATCACCACCACAGTGAACAATTCTGACTTGGTAAGTTTCTCTAAAACAGAGCATTTCACACCAAACCACTCTAAATGAATCTGTTTAAATCTTAATTTAATTATTTACTCGACGCAGAAAAAAACAGCTGATTTTAAGTGAATGGCTGCGAAACTTGCCTTAGTATGAACTACTTTTTGAGACTACAAAAGTATTTGCTCGTCTACCTTCACATGCATATGAACTTGAATGACATCCCATTCTTAATCCATAGGGTTTAATATGATGTTGGCTCACCCTTTGCAGCTATACCAGTTTCAACTCTTCTGAGAAGGCTTTCCACAAGGTCTACTTCATCCCAAAGGCATTCTGTTGGGTTGAGGTCAGGACACTGTGCAAGCCAATCAAGTTCTTCCACACCAAACTCGCTCATCCGTGTCTTTATGGCCCTTGTTTTGTGCACTGGTGTGCAGTCCTGTGGTAACAAGAAGGGGCCGTCCCCATACTGTTCCCACAAAGTTGGGAGCATGAAATTGTCCAAAATCTCTTGGTGCTGAAGCATTAAGAGTTCCTTTCACTGGAACTAAGGGGCCGAGCCGAACTCCTGAAAAACAACCCCATGCCATAATCCCCCCTCCACCAAACTTTACACTTGGCACAATGCAGTCAGACAAGTACCGTTCTCCTGGCAACCACCAAACCCAGACTCATCCATCAGATTTGCAGACGGAGAAGCGTGATTGGTCACTCCAGAAAACACGTCTCCACTGCTCTAGAGTCCAGTGGCGGCGCTTTACACCACTGCAATCGATGCTTTGCATCGCACTTGGTGATGTAAGGCTTGAATGCAACTGCTCGACCATGGAAACCCATTCCATGATGCTCTCTATGCTGTTTTTGAGCTGATCTGAAGGCCACATGAAGTTTGTGACCATGGAAGTGATTGGAACAGCTGAATTCAAAGATTTGGATGGGTGACTGAATACCTCTGGAAATATAGTGTATCTACAGAACATTAGCAAAAATCCCGCTAATCAAAAGCATGGTAGGACACGTTTGTGGGCGGAGCATGGATAGGCCAATAAGACAAGCCCCTGAACTCAATGAATTAAACTCCTGAATTAAAGGTGCACAAAGGTGCTACGAAAGTCATAGAACTACTGCTACTAATCACAATAACAATAATAATAAGCACAATAATAATAATAACCATAATAATAATAACCATAATAATAATCATCATCATCATCATCATACACTCATACACAAGTTTGCTTTTAGTTCACCATAACTCCCCATTCAGTTGAGCCCTTTTCACTTGATTGCAGCTGTTGTGCTGCTATTCATGCTGTTTGATGATTATTCTTTACATTACTGTATGTATGTAAGATTATGAGGGTGGTCTAATTTGTGTACTCACATTCGGCACCCTCCACGGGGTCTGAGTGGCCTTGTCCTGCTGCCTTCGGCTCGGTGGCTCCCCCTGCGGGCAGTGGCACTGCGGCACCTCAAGTGGGGCAGACTGTCCAGAGACAAAAATATGTAGCTTAATGTAGTGGTGTAACAGCTGGGGGGGAGGGGAGGGGGGATTTTGGAAACTAACCTGCAAAAACAGCCTGTTATAAATTCAGTGTTTCTGTGTTGATCTATCCACCTATACAGCAGCTTAGCCCCGCCCACTCAAACTGAAGCTACAAAGAGTGTTTCAACTCAAGTTGCATTTCCCCCAATTTTGCCCCTAATTTCGATGTATCCAGTTCCACCCACTAGTTAGGACTCCCCCAATCGCTCGATACGACCAGCTTGTTTAATTCTAAGGGATAAATTAAGGCTGACTGAATTACAGGGTTTCTTTTTTTTTTTTTTTTGCTGATAACACATCACTGGATAGCTGAACGTGCTTGGAGGAAAGCGCCAACCGCCAGATCTGTTACGTCAGCTAACAGACTTCTGGGCTGGATTGCATTGCGCTGAGTGATGAGGGGAGACAGGGGGGCAATCCTACCCACCCAGAGAGAGCGAGGGCAACTGAGCTCTCTCACGACTCCCAGCCATGGACAGCTGTAGCATCACCAGGGATCATACATGCAATCTCCTGATGATAAGGCCAACGCTGAGACGGTTGCACCACTTAGGAGCCCACCAGATCACGTTTTTGATGAGTGACAGCACAGAGCAGCCAATCAGAATGAAGTCATTTACATATATCAGTCTTAAAGGCAAAACAAAAACAGCTTAATTCTAAGTGAGAAAGAGAGGCTGGAAAAATATCCTCAAAAAGCATCATAAGAGGACAGCAGGGGTTACTAAAATAAAATGTAAAAATTATGCAGAATATGGGCCTTCAAGAAAATGAATAAGTAAATTAAGAAAACGAACATTAAGTAAATTTTGAACACACACACACACACACACACACACGCAGAGTCTGGTCTTCCTACACTGGTGGGGACTTCAGCAGACAGTCCTACACCAAAACCTAAACCTATCCTTAATCTCAGCTACCTAAAAGCTCTCTGCTCTTTCTCGTTTTTCAAACCTTGAATTTGTGGTGATAACAGAACAGTTTCAAGTGAGGAAAAGCAAAAAAAGGACCTCACTTGCACAAAATATCTTCAGCTGCAGTAAACACTTTTATTTATGTATTTATTTTTATTAATCCAGGTTTATTTCATTATTATTCAACTACTGGGACTTGGATACAAATGAATGGAGCTGTATTCAGGTCACAGAAGTGTGTAATGCAACTTACAAGGCCAATGCCTTGTTAAAGTTGCGCCACTTGACATTTTCTGGGTGGTAAAATTGATGACCTGTTTAAAATGAACCGATACCATAATGAAAGGTAAGAAGCTAATCTTATTTAATAGATTCCTGCGGAAATAAAACGCATCACATGCTTTTCAGTTTGAGGTTTTTAAGCGATCGTTTTGAAAATGTTACTTGTCAAAGACCCAATTCACCACATTGATTAATATCCAATTCAGTACCATTCAAAAAGCATTACTCAAACAGACTGCATGTGAATACAGTATACAGGTATGATGTAACTAACACACACGCACTCACGCACACTAACACACACTCACATGCACGTGCACTCGCGCGCACATGCACACAAGCGCACACATGCATACACACACGTGCGCGCACACACACACACACACACACACACCCACAGCAAAGATTAAAGAGACGAGGCCAGAAGAAACCAGGCAGCTCTTACACGGCTGTGAGGTACAATCAGCAGAGAGAACCACTGTGCCCTGTAGTGCTGCTTCTCCAGTTCCTCAGAGCCCGTCCTGTATTAAGGCTAATGGCCAAAAGGCTACTTTGTAAACAGCTGCCTCAAAGCCTGACCTGCAGTAACATATGCTGGAAGTGACTACAGATAAGCTGCAGAAGGCACATCACTAAAATCCAGCCCATATGTGACATGTCTTTTAGATTTCTTATGTGGCCCACTTATAATAACACCTTTATTTATGTAGCACTTTTCATGCATGTATGAGCTCGAAGCCCTACATAATGAAACAAAGTTTAAAAACCTTGAATGCAGAAACACCCAAGACTAAATGAGTGATAAATAAACTAAAATAAACCAAATAAAATTTGTCAAATTCTAAAAATAAATATCTTATTAAATAAAAGCTACAATAAAAATATACAGTACTGTGCAAGTCAGAAATCAGCCCCTCATTTATCCATTTCCAGTCAAAACAGCCATTTGTTAGTCACTTTGCAGCTCCAGGAAGACATGATTAATGAAACATTACGCAGAATCCTCCACGAATTAACCTAACGACACTAAGGCTACGTTCACATTACCAGGCTGAAGTGGCACAAATCTGGATTTTTGCCCTAATAGGACTGAGATCTGGCGTTTTCAGGCCTGTGTGGACACAAATCTGATCTTTTCAAGTCCAGCCTGAGCCACTTTCATATGTGGTCCTGCTCGGGATACGTATCCGATTTGTTGCCATGTGACCTCAAGTATACAGAATTCCAAGCACTACAGAAGTGCCCGTCCTCACGGTCATATGTAAAAAATGTAACTGTAACAATCTCTACATGACTGTGAAATATATGCTTTAATGACAAAGAAAACAAAAGGCACATAAATATTAAAAATTTAAAATGAAAGTTCCCCAGGAGTTGTGTCACTGGTGTGACAAAAAAAAAAAAAAAAAGTCACTGATGTGATTTTCACACGACTTCCTTTTACCTTCACCTGTGGTGAGTCCACTGTGTGGCTTTTCAGTTATCAGGAATTTTCTCATTTAGCTCAAGATTTCATATGAAGCTTTTAGCTGAAGTCACTGGTGTGACCGACTTTATTCTTTGTTAATTGTGAAAAAAATAGAAAACAAATGGATTACATTACATATTTCTGTGGATATTCCATGCTCTGTTTGATGCTCTGCTGCAGCCGTTTTGTACAATGCATTTTTCATTAAACAGGTCACCGGTGTTACCTTTCTTATGTGTAACGCCAATGGCAATCAGTAACGCCAATGGCAATCAGTAACGCCAATGGCAATCTGTAACGCCAATGACAATCTGTAACGCCAATGACATTCAGTAACGCCAATGACATTCAGTAACGCCAATGGCAATCTGTAACGCCAATGACATTCAGTAACGCCAATGACATTCAGTAACGCCAATGGCAATCTGTAACGCCAATGACAATCAGTAACGCCAATGACAATCAGTAACGCCAATGACATTCAGTAACGCCAATGACAATCAGTAACGCCAATGGCAATCAGTAACGCCAATGACAATCAGTAACGCCAATGACAATCAGTAACGCCAATGACAATCTGTAACGCCAATGGCAATCGGTAACGCCAATGACATTCAGTAACGCCAATGACATTCAGTAACGCCAATGACATTCAGTAACGCCAATGACTCCTATGGACAAATAAAAAAGTGGACTTTTTGGTAAAGTAAATATCTTGTACTTAATGAGTTAATTCTAACTGGATACTGAGTATATGAATCAGGATCACTGACTTTGGCAGAGTACTGTATTTTTAGATGTTCCGGTGTTTAAAAGTGTGTAAACTTAACTGCTTCATTGTGAAAAGTTCCACAGTTTAAACAGCAAAGTATCCAGAATCTGCAGATCCAAGACCACGTTAGAATAAACAGGTGGACGTTCGTGTCCAAGGCCATTGATGGCATTTCTGTCATTTTATATATGAAATACAGCCATAATTCATTATTATATGACCATTTCCCAACCTCTCTTCACATCTTAGAATCAAACAGGCTGTGTCTGTTGCTGTGACTAAGACTGATGTGTGTTTACTGATGTCACAAAAACCTGTTTTTCTTCATCAGTGCTCACATAGTAAACTGAATCCTTCAAATAAAGAAGGAAGGAGAATTCCATTTGAGAGTATATGGGCCCTTTAAAGACAGACAAAGAATGTTTTCAGTTTTGCTAAGCAATTACGAGCGTCTGACGTGCAGCAGAAGAAGGTCTGAGCCGAAACGTGTGCGATTCATTAAAGCAGAGCGGCGGAGACTTAATCAATAAGACAGTGGTGACAGCATTTCCTCCTTTTATGTAACACCAGAAGATTTTATTCAGTTTGATTAGCTGAGATGGAGGAGATAAGAGACACGGGAGAACAGACGAGAGAGAGAGAGAGAGAGAGAGAGAGAGAGAGTGTTAGTGAGTGAGTGAGTGAGTGAGTGAGTGTACAAAAGAGAGAGAACAAGAGAAAAAAAAAAACAAGAGTATGAAAGAGAGTGTACAAGAGAGAGAGTGTGATAGAGAAGGTATACAAGAGTGTGAGAAAGGGAGAGATATGATGAGAGAATGATGAAGCCAAAAGGGGAGAAAGAAATAGACAGAAAGTAAGAATGAAAGGGAGAGCATGAAAGCAAGAGAGAGTGAGAGACACAGACAGACAATGGGGTAAAAGACAGACAGAGAAAGAGTGAGAAAGGGACCCTGAAAAAGAGAGAGAGAGAGAGAGAGAGAGAGAGAGAGAGAGAGAGAGAGAGAGAGAGAGCGCGAGAGAGAGAGAGAGAGAGAGCGAGAGCGAGAGCGAGAGCGAGAGAGAGAGAGAGAGAGCGAGAGCGAGAGCGAGAGCGAGAGAGAGAGAGAGAGGGGAGGGGGGGGCAGAGAGAGAAGGTGTAAAAGAGAATAAGAAAGAGAGAGAGAAAAGGAGAGAGAGAGAACGAAAAGGTGAGAGAGAATGATGAAGAAGATGAAAGGGGAGAGAGAAACAGAGAGACAGTCAGAATGAAAGG
Source organism: Pygocentrus nattereri (assembly GCF_015220715.1). NCBI lineage: Eukaryota > Metazoa > Chordata > Actinopteri > Characiformes > Serrasalmidae > Pygocentrus > Pygocentrus nattereri. The sequence goes on along the minus strand of NC_051223.1, from coordinate 6,012,493 downwards.
GGGAGAGACAGAGAGACAAAAGACAGAGAGAGGAGGGAAAGGGAGAGAGAGAATGGGAAATAGAGAGAAACAGTACGAAAGGCAGAGTATGAGAGTGAGAGCAAGAGAGAGAGCGAGAGAGAGCGAGAGAGAGAAAGGGGGGGCAGTGAGAGTGTGAGAGAGCGAGAGAGAGAGAGAGAGAGAGGGTGAGAGAGAGAGAGAGAGAGAGAGAGAGAGAGAGAGAGAGAGAGAGAGAGAGGGAGGGGGGGAGAGAGAGAGAGAGAGAGAGAGAGAGAGAGAGAGAGAGAGAGAGAGAGAGAGAGAGAGAGAGAGAGAGAGAGAGAGACACACAAACACACACACACACACACACACACGTGCTTCGAAGCAAAGGAACAAAGGCTCTCCTGACGCAGCTCAGAGGAAGAGTGCACTGTGGTTAATCAAGGAAGCGTGATGTGATGTTAGAAACAAATCAGGCTCAACACGTCCCTTTAATGACCACGACTGCATTCCTAACCGCTCAACACCTTTAACGCTGTCTCCATCACTCCTGTCCAAACCGAGTGTGGTCATAAAAACACCTCTCACTGCAGGCCGATGATGAAGGAGCCACAGGTTACGCAAGAAGTCATTATTTCAAGCGTGAGACATTAGTGGATGAAAGACGGCCCTAACGCGATCAGGTCACCTGAGAAATAAGACGCAGGGGGATGTTTGAAATCAAATGAAGCAGAGATGCAGTGAAACTCTCCCCTTATCACTTAGTGCACTAGATCAAAGAACGGAGAGCGTGAGCTCAGCAGGGCCGGTCGCGGTCATTACCTGCTGCACCGTTACAGCCACTGCGGTCGGTCAGTGTTCAAACAAGTGGCTCTGAATATCAGCAGGAGTCGCATCATGTTCAAGTGTTATTTTTTATTGTAGGCAGTGACCTCACAGTGACATCAGCCTGAGGAAACTCACTCACATGTGCAGGTCATGTCCAGGATGAAAACAACTAGTTTATTATGCAATGATTAAACAAGGGATAAATAATTAAGCTACGCCTCGAAAAACTAGCAAAGTACATGTAACAGACAAGTTACAATTAACATTCATTACACACAAGTAATGAACAGATTACTCGTCACGCACAAGTAACTAAGTATTTGGTACTGACAAGTAACTAACTAAGTACTCATTACGCACAAGTAACAAATAACTAGACGAATACTCGTCATCTAAAAGTAACTAGCTGAGTACTTTTTGCAGACAACTAACCAAGTCCTCCTTATGCACAAATAACGCTGAGTATTTGTTACACACAAGTAAAAAGTCAAGTGCTTGTTATGCACAATTCACAAGTAACTGTGTAAGTGACTAGCAAAGTACTTGTTACCCAAAAGGTAACAAGTAACAAACCGAGTGCTTGTAATGCACAAGGGATGAGTAAATGAGTAATCATTACTTCCAAGTAACTACCAGAGAGAAAGTTACACACAAGTAACAAGTACATTACATATCATGTATTTGCTAGCCACGTGTAATTAGCCAAGTACTCATTTTGCACGAGTATCAAATAGCTAGCCAAATACACAAATAGCAAGTAACTAGTAGAGTAATGGTCATGCACAGAGAATGAGTAATAAGCAGAGTATTCATTAGGCACAAGTAACAAGTAATTACCAGAATGACTTATGCACAAGTATCAAGTAGATTTCTCATTAGGCACAAGCATCCGTGTACTTACTAAAAGTAACTAACCAAGTACTTGATATGCATAAGTAACAAGTAGATTACTTATTACGCACATGTAACTAAAAAGGGTACTCGCCACACAAGAGTAACTAGCAAAGTACTGGTTACCACAAAAGTAACTAGTACTTTTTATGCACAGGTAATAAGAAGGTTGCTGAAAACTCATTACACACAATAACAAATAACTACCAGAAAACTAGTTACTCACAACTAACAAGTAGATTATTCTTTATGCACAAGTAACTAAAAGGGTACTCGCTACAAATAAGTAACTAGCAAAGTATTCATTACCATGATAGGCACAAGTACTTTTTATGCACAGGTAATAAGTACCTAGCAAAGTACTCACCACCACAAAAGGAACAAGTACTTTTTATGCACAGGTAATAAGTAACTAGGAAAGTACTCACCACCACAAAAGTAACTCATACTTTTTATGCACAGGTAATAAGTGACTAGCAAAGTACTCATTACCACAAAAGGAACAAGTACTTTTTATGCACAGGTAATAAGTAACTAGGAAAGTACTCATTACCACAAAAGTAACTCATACTTTTTATGCACAGATAATGAGAAGCTAGCTGAAAACTCATTTTACACAATACAGCCTGTACAGAAAAGCTGTTTAGGGAATGTGGACTGTTTCTCCATCAGTGCACAAAAGATGTGCTTGCAGTTCTGATTTCACCTTTTTAACTCCTTGAGACCACCGGTGGCTCCAAAACGCATGTCGTCATATTCTTCAGAACTTTCATATTTCATAAGCTACATTCAAAAGGTGGGTGTCATATGAGAGCTGTAACAGATGAGTAATGTAATTTTTGTCATTTTATATTTTGCACACTATTTTAACAATTTATCGCTTCTCATATGGTCAGTGTGATATCCGTCAGCTTTATCGGACATTGCGTTTACTGTCCATATCATACAGCCCTAATATTTATGCTTTATATAACACTAATTAGACTGTTCCACTTTTAAATAGTGAAATTAACACAACTGCTTGGCAGTAGAGTGAGAGAAAGGACGTACCATCTGCTGAGTGAGCTTAGCGATGAGCATCTCCTTCCCACTCAGCTCTTCTCTCAGCTTCTGCACCTCCTTCAGCAGCTCCTCCACCTGGAACAACAGAGAGTATGAGGTTAACCCAGTTCACACACAGAACATCAGGAACCCAGCAGACAAGAAATTAAGCTTCAGCGTGTGGTTTGGTCGTCATCTCTCAGTTTTTATTGATTTTAACTGCACCCATAGGGCCACAACTACCATGGCAGGTTAAAGCACCCCTGTAAGTGTATGAAAAATTGTTTTTAAACAGCAAAGCTTTGTTCATCTATATGGGGCAGGGAGGTTTAGCTGAAACATCATATCCCAATACTGGTCACATTACTGGTTAACACTCTACTGTAGGGTGCTGTTCATAAGACTACTTGACACCAATATAAAGTTGTCATTACAACTGACATAACCCTACATAACTGTTTATAAATGCTTACTACAACAGGTGTCATCTGTCATAAGGGCTACTTTAGCTGACCTAATGCAACCTTCATAGCAAATGGTGCTTATTGGAACAAGCATTTATAAACGCATATACAGGGTTATGTCAACCTTATGTAGGTGTCATGTAGCTTTATGAAAAGCACCCTATTGTAGGAGTTACTGAAATTTGACAGTATTACATTTTACAGTGACTCAGGCTGGGCCTACACTACACAATTTTTTGCCAGATTTTAAGCCCGATTTGCCCGATTTTCACAATCTGAAGGCATTGGAAGTGATTGATGGTGCATATGATCTAGTAGTGTGAGTAGCTCCAGTTTCAGTTTCAGTTTCAGCTCAGCTGTCACTCTGTAGTGCAACATTTCTCCTGCTTTCACTGTGATATCAGTGCTTCTCAACTAAATACTAATCCCCAGTTTGTGCTTTCACTGCATATAAAAGCACAAACAGGTCCGGTAAGTTTAGCCTTGTTTGTGTCACGTGATGTCGGAGGACATCTGGCAGTCCGAGTTTATTTATTCAAAGCCCAAATTCATTATGTGTTATACTCTCTCTTTGCCCTGCCGTCTAGTGTGAGCGCCCCCACAACAAAAAGACAGGAAATTTGTTGATTAAATGACGTTAAGCTTGTGATGCTCTCCGTTTTGGAAATCTGCTAAGACTTTAAAATTCATGTAGTTGTTGTCCAGCAAATTTAGCCTCCTCTTCAGCTCCCGACAAAAACAAGCGGCATCAGATTCATTCGTGAGTCTCACTCAGGAACAAACAGCAACCAAAACACCAAGATCAGCAGGGGGCACACTGGAGAGCCCACCAGGACTACAAGGCACAAGCCACGAAGACATCTTGTGCTGTAGCAAACCTCAAATGGAAAAGCAATCTTCTCTCAAAGCACTGCCAGACAAGATCTCAAAACAAGCCAATGCAGGACCAGCACATCAATTGTCAGTGACGAAATTAGACATTACATTTTACTCCAACCCATTCATCAACTATCGTTACCTGCACACAACCGCCCAATTCGATTATTGAGACTCTGTGTTTACATGAGATGTATAAAAGAAGAGTAAGAAACTCTTGATTGGCTAGGTGTTGGCGCTACAGAGATCATACAGCCATCCATGGTATTGCTCTCTCTGGGTGTGCAGGACACCCATCCCCTCCCATCAATCTGCCTTGGGAGCCACATTTCATGTCCACGTTTTTACCATTTTGGCTGTAAATACATCTCAGTATGTGCTGATGTCCTAGTGTAGACTAAAAAATATAAATAAAAACTTTTGCTCCGCTTTAAGCTTTAGCTTAGCTATAGCCACTTTTCTCGCATCTCCAGCAGGAAACTTTTCTGCAAACGTAGAACAGTTTCTTGAAAAATGTCGCTCGATGCTCCATTTTTTGCAAGGCTGAAGTCACTTCTCATTCATCAGTTTCTTATTTGCATTTCCCCATTCCACCTTAAATGGCGCCTGAGGTGTTTTAAGGTGGAGCAGGCAAATTTAAACAAGAGGCTACTGAATGAGGGGCTGACTTCAGTTTTGTGACTTTAGTGTTCGACAGTTTCTCACTGCAGATCTGTATCAAGAAATCAACTGAAGTGAATATAAATGAGTCCATTCGTCTCCAAATTATCGTTATTCGTCTTAAATCTCTCTCTTTGCCATTTCGCTAGCTAGGCAAGAGTCGTTTGCATTGCTATGGTGACGAGCAGTCTGCGCTGATCATCAGGCTTAAAGGGTGAATTAGCAGTTCTGCATTTACTCCAGCATTTAAGACCATTTATTGTTAAAACTGTGTTGAACAATCAGCGGAGCTCTGTTTTACTGCAAAGGAGGATTTTTTTTTATTTACCTACAAATCTAATTCTGCTATGGAGCCGCAACAGGACAGTAAAAGAGCTGCATTTTGATGACCCCTGTGCTAGCCAATGGCAAACCCCTGCCCCTTCTGTCCCAAAAGTAACTGTGTGAGCTCTAAATCCTTAACAGGCCACAGTGCAAATCATATGTAAAATCTAAACGTAGTAAATGACCACCACCGTCCAAGCACTGTGGGTCACTCTGACACTACTGGACACTTACAGTTGCCATCAAAGGTCAATCAATGGATCAAGTCTTACCTGCAAACAGCTGCCGGCTAGGCCTGCTAGCATGCTAGCATCCATTAGCATGTGCTGAGGAGCTCGCAAGCGCCGTGCGGTAGGCAGGGGGCCGAGATAAAGATGGCTCGTAATATCTCAGGTCTAGAGAATCTCTTTGTGTTAAAGCAGCTTTAGAAAGCAGCAAGCTGTGCTTGAGTGATGCAGCTTTATCTTCCTCGCTATTCTCCAGGGCGCTCTGTGCAGATTGCGGAATAAAACCCAAGGGCGAGAGCGGCGATAAGCAGGGCGGCCCTAATGAAAAGGGCTTTATTAATTGATGAGGAAAAATGCAACTAAAAATGAATTGGCGTCACAAGGGGAAGTAAAGGGCATGTGGCCCGAGCCAAGTTTTTTTGGGCCCCTACCGTCTCCAAACGTGGCGGGAGTTTAATCATATTTTCCAACCCATGCACAGTGAATAAGTCAATGTTTTCCTCCGGTGGAAGAGAAAAGGTCTGGAGAATAAAGGTTTGCTCTGACACGAAAAACGCTGCAATTTTTCATGTTTAACAATAATGAGTGGCTTATTTTCCTCACTAAACATTTTCTTACTGTAGCTTTACTTTGCATCTTAACCTCAAATGTGAAGGGTTCATATGTGGTTCCACACTTAAATTACACACTCGCATGACTACTGAGCACACAGTAGGTATTGAATAATTAATAGAACTTGTAGTTACTGAACAATTTATAATACGTACGAATTAATTAGTAAATTAGTGCCTGATTAGTAGTTGCTGAATAATATATATTACCGACTGTATAATTCATAGTGGTTACTTAATAATTCGTAGTAGTTACAGTACATTATATAGTAGTTAGTGACTAATTCATAGTAGTGAATAATTCTAAGCAGTCAGTAAATAATTCCTAGTAGTTTCTGCATAACTCATAGTAGTTACTATAGAATGTATAGTAGTTATTGAATAATTCTTTGTAGTTACTGTACAATTAATAGTAGTTACTTAACAACTCACATCAGTACGTGAATAATTCATAGCAGTTACTGTATAATTTACAGCAATTATTGAATAATCCTTTGCAGTAATATTCATAAGGTGACATTCATAGTAGTTACTGAACAACACAGTAGTTAGTGAATAGCTTACTGAATAATTTAGATTGATTACAAAATGATGGACAGTATTTACTGACTAACTCATGGTTGTTAATGAATAATTCATAGAAGTTACTGAATAACCGCCAGAAGTTACTGAATTAGATTAGTTACCAAATTATTTATGGAAGTTACTGAATTTCAGATTACTTAGTAAAATGTTGGTTACCAACTAATTCATAGCAGCTACTGAACTGTTTATAGTAATTGCTGTATAACTGATAGTAATAACTGGAGAAACAGTAGAGCAGAGTAATGCTGTTTACCAGTTGCTTTTGGGAAAAAAGTGTCCTTCCAGACCTCAGTGATGGCTGTGCACAGCCATGTAAACCTCTAAATGGTGACAGTATCTGCTTTAATAGTCATTGTTGTTTGTATATCTGTTTAGGTAGAAAGAAGGTAAGAGGAGGCAAAACTTAATTCTGTTGCGTTGTTCGTGTGTTCGTTAATAGGCAAGAATAGGCAAAGTTAACAAACTGGCTAACTGACACTTCATCAAGCCCTGTCACCACCGTGGTTACTGTTGCTATGTCTGACAAGCTTTTAAGTGTTTTAAAAAACATTAAAACACACCATAGATGACAACTGACCCAGTGAAATTCTTAGTACTTGGGATCAGATTTTCTCAGTGGAGTACACAAAAAATGATCCTGAAGCTTTTTTTTGAGTAGTACCTCATACCACACTGTTAATTTCTCATTCTAAATCTCCCATCTTGGAGTCTTTGGGTTTATGAAAAGTGGTCATTCAGGCCAAAAATATATATAAACAATTTCAGTGCTTCAGACTGATGAGCAGTGACACAGTTGGGCAGTGGTCGACAAGTGGTACAGTAAAAGTCCCAAAAAATGGAAATACATCATTAAAATCAAAGCTGTCTTACTTGCTGCTGGCAGCTCGGTTCTTCCGAGGACGGACTGTAGTCCAACTCCGTGGACCAATCAACTGATCCATCCTCTTCAATCTACAAAGTCAAAAACGCACAAACACGTACACAAATTAGTTGAGCCTGTCTGATTCCGCACAATGGCCCACTCTTGGGAAAAGCCTTCTGCTAAGGTACACCTCCAGCCCCTCTATTGTAACCCACATTAACACCCACCCGGGCCTTAATGAAACCAAATGCCTTCTCCAGCCTTTGTTTATAGCACAATAAGGGAACTAAATAACAAAATGGAAATTAATGGTGTGAGGAACGACACAGTAAAGCTACTGGCTTAATTATGACATGCAAATAAAGAGTCGACTCTTCACCGATGGAGTGCACTCGCTGCCTAACGAAGGAATTAATCTGGCCCAGCGAGCAGAACATCAACAAGCGCCGGGCGAACCTTAAAGGGGAGCACGGCCATGCATAACTGATCCCAAATCAGTATTCAAGGCTTCGTGAAAATCTCAAGTCCTAATCATATCCATCATGACAAACAATAAGAAACTGACCCAAGAGCTGGCTATGAAGGAAGGGGCTGCCTGTGCGGAATGCTGATGAGGCGATTGAGAGGCTTTTTTGTGGACGAAAGGGAACACGCCATCCATCTCGAAAGCAGGAGCTTGGAGACAGAATGATCCAGAATGGCTGGAGGGAGGGTTCGAAATCCAGCGTGACGGCCCAGGCTTGTGCTGCATAGAGAGCCCTTGCTTGGGGCCATTTCATGAAACATACATTATGAGCATCAGAGGGGTTGGAAGCCAGAGTGGGTCTGTGCATTCAGCGAGTGGGCGGCGAGGTGTATGGTATAGTTAAGAGCAGTATATATATAATACTGTCTGCTGATCAGGGGGTCTGCTCTTTTCTTTTCTAAATATGGCACCATGGCAATACTGCATTTATTTCACACTGCCTCTTGATGAAAATGCTGCCCTTTCAGAGGGCGGCGGATACTTCGGCTCTGTGAAGCGCTGTCTTTCATCTAGCTGTCAGAAAACTACACGCAATTTCAAGAAAGCTTCCGCAGCCTTGGTCCAAAAAGAAAGGGAGAGGGCAATCAAAAGATCCAAGTTTTAAAAATATAATTCCATCTCTTGGATCCTAAAAGTTACAATGTTACCACTGAATATCACACAAGGACAGGACAAAAAAAAAAAAAACATACCACACAATGTAGATCTGTAAGCAATGATAAGAGTCAGATCTGCAGAACAGGAGGGATTGTGTGGACTTCCATCCATCTGATTTCTCCATCCTTCCATCCCTCTTTACTCATCCCTTCAATCCTTGTAAAGCCTTCCCCAGGAAGAAGCCTTTTGACAATCTCAATTCTTCTCTGTGGAAATCTGGTGCTGATCCGAGATCGGCTAGTATTCCCAACCTCGGGGCAGTTCAGAGGAGGTTCGCCAAACTGCAACTGATCCAAGATCAACTAGTATTCCCAAACTCAGGCCACTCCAGAGGCTGTTCGTAATACCAGAACTGATCTGAGATCAGCTGGTATTCATCATATTCCCAAATAGAAACCACTCAAGAGGCAATTTTTCAAGCCAAAAATGATCAGAGAGAGCTGGTATTCCCAAATTCAGCATTCCAAAACTCTGACCACTCCAGAGGCCTTTGAAAAACCAGAACTGATTCAAGATCAGCTAGCCTTCAAAACTCAGGCCATTCCAGAAGCAATCTGTCAAACCAGAACTAACCCAAGATTGGCTAGTATTCCACTTCAGAGGCCTTTTGTCAAACCAGAACTGATCTGAGATCAGTTAGCAAGCCCAACTTCCACTCCAGAGGCCACTGGTCAAACCAAACTGATCTAAGATCAGATGGAGCTCCAAAAATACTAAGCTTCCAGGTCAGGAGCACATTCTTCAAACCCAATTACCACAGCTTCCAAAAACAAATGCCGGCTAAGTCCATCACATGTGCTCTAAATGAAAATAAATGACTACATTCACTCAAACTACCGACCTCTGAAAGAGCATTACTCAAAAGCAGGATGCATGGATGTTTATATCAAAACAAGACAAGCGATTTCAAATCAACATGTACCAAGAGGCTTCCTGACACCACACAATAAACCACACTGCAAACAAGGCAGCAGAAGCCCAGTGGATTTCAATGTAATTACATAGCCCTGGCACCTCACTCATGCATCAAGTCTATGACTTCCATCATGAACAAAGACAGATTAGCATGTAGCCTCATTCCTCTGCCTTCACATCACCTGAGGTACGTACAGAAAACCATGCCCTCAGATACCAATATTGACATTTTCCCACCCACGAAAGGTGGAGGATGATGCTTTATGTCTTGTTTGAAAATTGTACCTCTGATTGCAGTGCATACATTCATGCACTACCATTCATCCAGGCTGAAGAGTCGATATGATTTGCGCCTTGCTGAAAAGAGGCGGCGGCCCAGAACAGGGCGATGGGAATGAGACTTTTACAAGGCCTCATGAATCCTAAAAAGCTGCATTATGTTCAGAACGCATGCATGAAAGGGAGGAATTGACAAGCGCTATTGACAGGTCTGGAGAAGTCAATTTCAGTTGCAAAATAGATGCGCATAAAATGAATGGTGAAGCAGAGAACAAGGAATGGAACACCGTTCCAGGTTTGTCAAAAAAAGAGAGAGAGAGAAAGCTTTGCATCTCCAAGGGCAGAACCGCAGGACAGAACCTTCAGAAGGAATCAGGTATGACCCGAGTGACAAGAATCTCTAACAACAGGCAACTAAAACTTGGTGTGGCGCCATCTCCGCTCTGCCATGTTTATTGTTCCAGGAAGATTAAAGGTCAACTGCATAATTAAGGTGCTGGGTAAGAGCGAAATCTCAGCTGTCTGAGGAATGCCTGAGGATCAACGGCGTATGAAATGTAAAAAAATAAAAAATAACCATCGCAGTAATTAAAGCTTCTCTTTCCACCAAGTATGTTCGGTTTTAATCACCAGACGCAGTTTGAAAATTCCATGAGGTGATCGATTTCACCTGAGGAACGCTTGGCATGCGGGTCTGGGTTGTTTTGCCAGAGTTTGTTTCTTCCCTCAGCCCTACCAAGACCTGCCTTCTATTAAAAAAAAACTGTGGGTGTTCATTTCTCCTTGTCAATATCATCAATTGTTCCGGTATGAAAAAAATTGCCAGTGACATTATCCACCCACCCTGCTTATTAATTCATTCCCACCACTCGGCTCACCTGCAGGTTGCTCAGCTTCTCTTTGCAGGCGCAGCACACCTCTCCATCTCTGTCTCTACCTACCATTAATGCCTCTGTGGTCAAAGCCTTTGAAAACTTTCAAAGATGCCGAGTTCTCGCCAGAGTAGGCACGATCCAGCAGGCCCGACCCATCAAGCAACCCCTCCAACCCAAAGCATCCCTCACTCCTTTCCAACGGCCTCTACTCTTCTGGCTTGTGCTGGAGGCCCTGCTGTGCTGTCTTTGTGTGGGCCGTGAGGGGCATACTATTACCGCCCAAGCAGTATGGTCCGGCCGAGCATGGCAAGGCTGTATGTGGTGGGCGTGCTTAACGAAAGTTTCTTAAGGCTGGCTCCTTCCCCGCTGCTATAAAGATCGTCTGGGACACAAACCTATAATCACTACGGTCGGCATAGTCAGTGAGAACAACAAAATCGATTGAAGGAGCAGGACTGCTGACAGAACAGGCTGGTATGTATTAGTCACACACAGTGGCCTGAGCAACAGTGCATCCACAGCAGAGCAGGGGGAAATAATGACAGCCAGGCAGGGGTTGAATCAGAATCGACATCGAGTAATATTTGTGATCAAACACACAGGACTCACCACTCCAAGTTGAACAGGAGCAGAAGTAAGAGTTTATCTACTGCTCCATAAAAGACAAAGTGAAAAATCCTGTGGCCAAATTCAAGTTTCAACCTTTTCTCTGTTTTTGACCAAACCTTGATAAAAAAAAAGCATTTCAGCACAAATCAAAACTATTCCTCATGCTTGATGACCACAATATGTACGTACGTGAAGACCACCACCACATGACATGTTAAACAGACATGTTCTGTGATCAATGTAGACAACTGACTACCTAGGATTAGGACCTAAAACACAAGTTTCGAGGAGGTCTCTAGACGGGCATGGACAAAGAGCAAGTGAGAGTCTGTGACCTGCAGCAGTCTCCTCAGCTGTAGCAGCTGTTCTTTGACAGATGAGCAGTCCTGGGCCATGTGCTTCAGCATCAGCTCGTCCAGAGACGTATGCCCTGACCCTCGCCTCCCCAGGCCCGGCAGGTGACAGTCGTCAAACGCCTGCAGAACACCACCTCTACGGAGACAGAGAGAGGGACGAAAGGAGACAGAGAAGGACAGAGAAGAGCACACACGAAAAAAGCAATCAGACAGTATAACAACACCAGATGCGCAGTTGGAGAACAGAGACATTATTTCTACAAATCTGTGGACTATTTCTTGACTAATTGACTACTTTAATAAGCCTGTTCCTACTTTAGCGAGACATAAAAAACAGAGAATTGAAGAGGAAAAAAAAAAAAAAAAAATCATGTCCCTTAAAAAATGTGCAACGGTAAATGGGCAACCTTTCAACACTTAAACGAGGAAAATAAACAGCTTCCTGCTTTTTTTATCCTACATATCTGTAGGGATTTTTGTTGATGTGGCCTAAACCAAACAATAGCAAGTTGGATGGAGAGGGTGTCTCTACTGACCGTAGTGAACTACAAAGCAACCAAGACGCATTAATAACATGCATACAGAATGTAATTTAGACAGCCAATTAGTAGCCTAGATTTTTTTTATTTATTTATTTTTCTTTCTTTTCTTTTTTTTTTTTAAATGTTCAGTACTAGGGATGTACCGAACTTACGGCCATCAAACATTCTGGCCGGAAATGGTCAAAAAATAATAAACAGGCCTACACTGTGTCAAAATCTAACACTTTACAAGTAGTAGTAGCAGTAGAGGTAATAATAATAATAATAATAATAATAATAAACAACCATAAAAGTAACTAAAATTAGAAAAAGTGATTTAGAAACACTGCTCCCGTCACGGCTGTGCTGTTCAAACATTTTGAGCCGCAGTAGATAAACAGTGAAAACACTGACTTATCGGAATTATTTAATGGTTTCTATGTGGCACATTAAATATGAGATGTATAATGTTCATGCCAAGCACCAAGAGGAGATACACTGCTCCAGAACCAGTACAGGTTTGATACAACTTCAAAACAAGTCCGTGCTTGCACGCCACACCAAAAAAGCCCCGTAGTGGAAAATCCAACTAGAAACAAATTCCTAAAATTCAACTGAATGACAAGTCGTTCTCTGATGTCAAGGATGTGGGAATTTGTGTAATAATTTTAATAAGTTTATTGTATGTAATCTGTTTTTTGGCCCAGTGTGTCCTGGGTTTCAGTTTCGACCTAGAACTTGAGGAGGCTCACTTTCAGTTTTCCAAAGAAATATGGAGGAATACTTTCCCGCACCTCCAAAGTTCAGTCTTAGAAGTTGGTTTAGCGCTTTCTGCTTCTCGCAAACACATTCAGTGATGTTGAGATCTGGACTCTGGGGTGGTCAGTCGGTTGTTCTGGGAATTCCAGCAGCTTCTCTCCCACTATGAACCATCACGCCTACTTAGATCACAAGGTGCTGGCTTACTACTGGTACCTAAAGTAAAGGTACCTAAAGGGGAGAGATTTCTCATACAAAGCCCCCCAGCTCTGGAATAATCTTCCTGTTAACGTTCGGGAATCAGACACAGTCTCAGTTTTTAAGTCCAGGCTAAAAACTTCCTTGTATAGTCAAGCCTTTGGTGATTAGTCTTCCCTGTCAGATCTAGACCTGCTGGAGTCTCTTCTGCTCTGCTATATTGTAATCTGTGGTCAGTCACTCTTTACAGAACTGACCGCGTTTTTCTTTCCTTTCTTTGTCGAGCTGAATTGCTGCCTATCTTGTGTGTCTGATGCTGTTACCTCTTCTGCCTTAATCGGGTGCCGCTGCTCGCCAGCCTTCTGGACCGGCTTGAGCACCACTGAGCTTCTTGCTTTACAACGCTGTGCAGTCCTCACCCTCAGATTTCTTTTCCCACTTTGTACTATAATACTAATGTTTGCTATCCGGTATTGACCTTAGGAGGATGGGTTCCCCTTCTGAGTCTTGGTTCCTCTCAAGGTTTCTTCCTCTTTAGGGAGTTTTTCCCTTGCCACCGTTGCCGCTGGCGATGCTCATGGGGGCTTGGACCCAGATTTTCTTTTCTTTTCTTTTCTTTCTGTAATACGGATTGTTCTGTAAAGCTGCTTTGTGACAACATCAGTTGTAAAAAGCGCTGTATAAATAAATTTTGCTTCTTGCTTCTTTGTTTGACTTCTTCCGTTTTGTCTCAGTGATCTACCCATCCTTTGGTATCCGCAGCACTGAGTTGCCTTCTCGCAATGAAAGAATGGACGCAGATTTCTTAAGCTTGATTTTCACCTGTCCGATGGGATCCACTGGGGATTACAGAGCGCTTTCTGGAATAATTAGCATGTCGACAATAAAAACCCACGTCAACATCTCTTCAAAATCAACATCAACTTTGTCAAGTACAGAAAGGTACACGATACACCCAAGTGACCTCCGGATCACACTGGGGCATTGCCATCATTTTCCGTTCCATACAAAGCAGGCACTGAATCGGTGGGTCGGATGGAATGGAGATGAAAGTGCAGTGTGACAGGCCCGCAGGGCTGAGGCTGTTCACAGTGGCAGAGTCTGACGTGGGAGGTGATGGTGTGTTGAGGGAGGTGACGGTGTGTGATAGCAGTGAGGGACTGAAAACCTCCCGCAGGGGTCAGTCAGCTCGCATCGCGTTCGCTGAGGCTGGAGACGGTTGCGGAGACGGAGAAGAGAACTGGATATGTCTTCTTGCTGAGAGATGGAGATGGAACAGAAGGCTGAGACACAAAGAGAAGGCCCAGAGAGCGCTGCAGGCAGCCAGTGACCTGACACTCAGCGTTCGGGGGCTTCCGTGACCGAACAAGCTTCAGACGACAGCCCAGAGTCACCTTCGCAGCCCGAATGATGACAGGAAGGTACACCCACACCATATTGGACAGGATTCAAAGAGAAAAGGAATGAGCAGAACATGCTCGCTTGCTACTGGCACTGCAGTTAAAGGTGGCTGATGTGACTATGACTATGTTCACCTCCAGTCACATGGCATGTCCTGTTGATTTTCTAAGTACAAATAAGTGAACACATGCTCTACAGGGGACAGGCTTAAATATATCATTTTTTATGTCCATTTTAATATGAATATATGCTGTAAAACAATATAACATAACATAAAAGCGCCAGAGCTTTTGCACAGGCCACATATTTATTTCACAATCTGTTAAATTCAGCAAATAAACAATAACTGGGCATTAAAACGTGGAGAAGTGTGCTCCTTGTAGAGTCAGAGGGGTGCCGACCTCATCAAGCCAGCGGACCAACATACTGCATGCTTGCTATCCGGGTGGTCACCCGTTAAACCATTAGGATCTTTACATTGTGATATTAGCCCATTAGCTTTGTGTTCTAGAGAGTATATTTTGGTTTGTCCATCTGATTTTACATGACCAAATTTTAAGGCAAACTATTCAGTAACCGCATGAAATAAATGTACATTTTTATTTTATTTATTTATTTATTTGGTAAACGCTCCCCTCAAATGAACAGAAAAGCCAAAAATCTCAGACGCTCTTTGTGCTATTTTATAAAAGTAATGTTTACAGAGCAGATCACTGAAGAGACGCCACCTGTTAATAGTTTATAGCACAGATTTGTGGAAAAATTTTGATTTTCAGTAGAAAAACAAACTGAGTTTAGCTTCTTATTATGAGGGTTTAAAATGACGTCACCATCTGTTTGACTGGGAAGCCTCATACGATGCCCAGCTTCTGAATGTAGCTTCTGAAGTATGAAAGATATGAAGAATATGAAGAAGTGCGTTTTGGAACCACCGGTGGTTCCAAGGAGTTTAAAGTTAAAAAAAAAAAAAAAAAGCCAAAATACATTACAAAACCAGTAGGAGCCGACAGAAACTCTTAATGGCTTCTATGGGTTTTTCAGCAGGCAAAGTGAAGCCAACACTGATTAACCTCATCATACATAGATTTGCTGATATTACTCATTTTTGTGATCACAATGGCGTTTAATGTTGTAGTTGATAGTAAAGACAGAATCGCTGACCCTTCCACAGGCCAAATATAAGTTATATGACTCTAGTGATTTATATCCTATTACCTCCTGCGATGTGCGTTCAGATGCAGTATTTAAAGTTATTATAGATGGCTGCCACGTTATCGCAGGTAATAACTCATAATAGGGACTCAAAGGTAACTTATCAATTTGGTACAGATCAACACCTCTGATAAAACCGACTTTTTCATGATATCCTAATTTGATAAAACAGTCTATCACTTCGTATTAGCCAATAAGCTAACAAGGCAGCTAATTTGCCAAATTAGATGCTTCAGAGTGACATGAAGTGACCAAGCAGACATTAAATTAAACCATTAATCAAATTCTTAAATACAGTTAGAATAAAACACGCTCAAAGTGACTGGTGAGTTAAGGTATGCGGTAACTAATAAAATGACCATTTAGTGGAATTACAAGGTAGGTGTTTCTAATAAAGTGGCCAGTTAATGGAATTACAAGGTAGGTGTTTCTAATAAAGTGGCCAGTTAGTGGAATTACAAGGTAGGTGTTTCTAATAAAGTGGCCCATCCATCCATCCATCCATCCGTTTTCCAAGCCGCTTCTCCGTGAGGGTCGCGGGGGGGTGCTGGAGCCTATCCCAGCTGTCATCGGGCGGAAGGCAGGATACACCCTGGACAGGTCGCCAGTCCATCGCAGGGCAGACAGACACAGACAGCCACTCACACCTAGGGGCGATTTAGCATGTCCGATTGGCCTGACTGCATGTCTTTGGACTGTGGGAGGAAACCGGAGAACCCGGAGGAAACCCACACAGACACAGGGAGAACATGCAAACTCCACACAGAGAGGACCCTGGTCACCCGGCCAGAGAATCGAACCCAGGCCCTCCTCACTGTGAGGCGACAGCGCTACCCACCACGCCGCCCCTAATAAAGTGGCCAGTTAGTGGAATTACAAGGTAGGTGTTTCTAATAAAGTGTCCATTTAGTGGAAGTAGAAGGTGGGTGTTTCTAATAAAGTGGCCACTGATAAAAGCAATTGTTTGACATGCAATAAAGTCCAAAATAAAGTTGAGAAACAATTAGCAGTCACAAATAATAAACATAATGCAATATCACAATAGACGTGTATCAAGATGCCATGAATAGCATTGTGATGTCGTTGCATTGGCCTGCAGAGATTCACACACCGCTAACACTCAGCTCACAATTTGACTCAATTAACAATATTAAAGCAAAATATGAAGACAGAAAAATGTCTATATCCATGTTGTTGCATGGTTTCTGTGTTGCACTGTATTGTAACTACTGCGAATCACTCCTGAACGCTGTGCTGTGCGTCTTTTGACTGGAGCAAAGTGTTTTCTTAGAACTGCAACAGAAACTGACCTGTTGCTGTTGTGGTGCTGCTCCGGCCTCCCCCAGCACTGCTGACGTCGCCTCCACTGGCCCGACCAGTAGGCCCTCTCAGAACGCTCATCTGCAACAGCCAGGACATAGCAGAGGTCAGATTTCTCTGTATCCAACATGGTTGATGACAGAGTTCTTTTTGTGTGGTCAGCAAAATAGGGCCAGTGAATGTGTTTAAAAGCACACTGAAGTATATGGAAGGTGTTTCCAATAAAGTAGCCACTGAGTGTTTCTAATAAAATGTACCATGAGTGGAAGCACAAGGCAGGTGTTTCTAATAAAGTGGCCAGAGAGTGGAAGTACAAGGTAGATATTTCCAATAAAGTTGGCAAAGAGTGAAGTACAAGGTAGGTGTTTCTAATAAAGTGGCCAGTTAGCAGTAGTATAAGACAGGTGTTTCCAATAAAGTGGCCAGTGAATGTGTTCATAAGCACATTGAAGCATATGGAAGGTGTTTCCAATAAAGTGGCCACTGAGTAGAGGTATATAGTAAGTGTTTCTAATAAAATGGCCAATGAGTGGAAGTACAATGTGGGTGTTTCTAATAAAGTGGCCAGTTAGCAAAAGTATAAGATGGGTGTTTCCAATAAAGTGGCCAGTGAATGTGTTTACAAGCGTGTTTGGACGTGATGAGGAATACATGCATGGAAGTAGAGTATATACACAGAATGCATACCACGAGGTCCTTTCGGCACAGAGGGTGACCACAGACATACACAAATACTGCTAAGTAAAGCTATAGCATGCTTTATGATCATAGCTGCAAAAGCCTGACTGCCTGGATCTGCCAGCCGAAGAAGATATGAGCACTAATAAGAGATCATAACTCAATCTGATAGCAGACTCTGGAGATTCATATCAAGAGAAAAGCTCTCTCTCACACGCACAGCCAGGGTGAGGTATTATGGAAATGATGCCATTTCATCTTTAGTATAATAGAACCGCCTCTCGAATTATTCTGTCAGTCCAAGTAAGACGAGGCAGCGGAAGAGTGAAGCAGAAGGAGACCCCGTTTCATCCGCCCACAGTCTACCAGGAGCAACTGGAAATAGAACATGCATAAAATGCATAAACTTTGAACTTTCGACGGGCCTTTCGCCACTGAGTCTGTAAATGCTCCATTTCTCACAACACAAACTCGAACAGCAGCCCTGTTGACTCCACGAATAACAAACACAACGCCTCCGAAAAGAGCCGCTTGTGTTATTATAGTAGCTGAATCGACCTGTAAACATGAACCCTGAGAGGATTCTGAGAGTGCTTCAGTCAGGCAGCTGGAGAAGAACTTTATGGACCATCCTGCCAGGAAAGTTCTCAGTGAACATTTTATCAGGTAAGCTTCTTCTACAGCCGAATAAATTTACCCCAGTAAATAAACACAAAGTGGCCAATGAGTGAAAGCACAAAGTAGGTTTTTCTAATAATGAGGCCAGTTAGCGAAAGTATAAGGTGTGTGTTTCTAATAAAGTGGCCAGTGAGTGAAAGTAGGTTGGTGTTTCTCATCAAGCAGCCAGTTGGTCAATACGCATAGAAGGATTTACCGAAAAAGCAGCCAGTTAGTGGAAGTAGTTGGTAGACGTTTTTAATAAAGTGGTCAGAGTATGGAAATACAAGGCAGGTGTTTCTAATAAAGTGGCCAGAGTGGAAGTATAAGGTGGGTGTTTTTTAATAAAGTGACCAGTGAGTGGAAGCACAAGGTAGGTGTTTCTAATAAAGTGACCAGAGAGTGGAAGTACAAGGTGGGTGTTTGTAATAAAGTGGCCAGAGAGTGGAAGTACAAGGTAGGTGTTTCTAATAAAGTGACCAGTGAGTGGAAGTACATGGCAGGTGTTTCTAATAAAGTGACCAGAGAGTGGAAGTACATGGCAGGTGTTTCTAATAAAGTGACCAGAGAGTGGAAGTACAAGGTAGGTGTTTCTAATAAAGTGACCAGAGAGTGGAAGTACAACGTAGGTGTTTCTAATAAAGTGACCAGTAAGTGGAAGAACAAGGTGGGTGTTTCTAATAAAGTGACCAGTGAGTGGAAGTACATGGCAGGTGTTTCTAATAAAGTGACCAGAGAGTGGAAGTACATGGCAGGTGTTTCTAATAAAGTGACCAGAGAGTGGAAGTACATGGCAGGTGTTTCTAATAAAGTGACCAGAGAGTGGAAGTACAAGGTAAGTGTTTCTAATAAAGTGACCAGTAAGTGGAAGGACAAGGTGGGTGTTTCTAATAAAGTGACCAGTGAGTGGAAGTACATGGCAGGTGTTTCTAATAAAGTGACCAGAGAGTGGAAGTACAAGGTGGGTCTTCCTAATAAAG